>NC_089016.1:28090400-28453462 GCF_963932015.1 Anas acuta | reverse complement strand
GAGAAAGATCAGTGCCCCAAGTTATCTTTTGTCTTACAGCAGTTGTCCACATGGACACGCCATGTGTCTGAGGCTGGCTCAGCTGGCCCTAAACACTTACTTGTATAAAACCAAGCCAAATTCAAGGTGCACATCTTAGGGTGAGCCAAATCTCTCCGTCAGCACCAACCAGACAGTTTTTAAGACACCCACACTCAGGTAATGAGCTGGCCGGCCCCAAATCCCACCCGCGGTGTCTGAAATACCAGCAAGCAGAGCCATACGCCGAGGAGATCTGCTGGGTTTGTTTGCTTTTACATGAGTCTGTTCCTCCTCTAAAAAATGCTTTCATTTTCTTATCGCAGATGTTGAAGCAAATGTGCTGGCCCACAGCCATTAAACATTACTCCTTGTTTCTGACACAAACATAAAAATTACACAATATAAATGAATATTCCTACCAAAATTCACAGCTACCAGATCTTCCAAAATCATCTCCAAGTAATTAACGGCTTCTCCCGTAGAAGTAGGAAGAAACGGTAAGGAATTTCTTATGGATTTACTACAGCAGATCTCAACTTCGTATCGGAACCAGATGGACGAGCAGTTTCCAGCCATCCAAATTACAACTGGTGCAGAAGTTAGCACACAAAATTCAATAGCTTCAATCTGCGAAGAGATCCCAGCTGACGTCCTGGTTTTGGCTAGGATAGAGTTGATTTTCCTCCTAGTAGTTGCTATGGTGCTAGCTGAAAAGCCACACGGATACTTGGGGAAAGTATCCAAAGATGTCCTTTCCTTTGGGCACGCCTTGTGGATGCGGACATCCGCAATTTCTTCTCAAAGAACCAAACTCTTGAACAATGGTTTTGTGTTAATGCTAAAAGAACCATCACCAAAAGGTCTGTGGAGCACGGGCTGCGAGCTTCGGCACGAGGCACAGCATCATTTGTATGATCTCCATCCACTTACTCTTGGAAACGGGGTTAAAAATATCACTGAACGTGTACTGGGTAAACCCTGTGAAAATATGGGTTAATGGCACGGCCGCTACTTCAGGATTTGGTTGAGTTGTCTTGATAAAACTAACGACTGCTCCACCAGTACAACCTGTTATTTCCAGCTCATTACAAAGGGTCTATCAAGTGATATTTCTCTATTAGAAAGGACGGAAAAATGAGTAAGATTTTAAGATTAAATGGTCATTAAATCTTTTCTCTTCTACAGCACAGGCCACGGACTTACACCCAGCCTGAGCTCAGAAGTACATTTGAATAAAGTGCGTTCTTCGAGAGGGCATCCAGCCTTGATTATCAAGATATCCAAGTTCTCGTTATGCCCTTCTCCAGCTGATTAAAGAGCACTTAGTATATTCTCCCTGACAAGGTACTCAGAGCCCATAATCAAGCCCACACAATCAGCCAGCTACGGGCCAGCTTCAGCGAAGGACAAAGTGCTCCGCTGGAGTCATTGACTTCATTCCAGCCACGATTTCATCTCTTATGCACGATTGCGTTGTTCGTGGCCTGAACCCAACGCCACAATGTCCCCATCACCAGGGACGTGCCAGGACACCTCTTGGTCATCTTCTTACAAAGCTGCTCTTGCTACACTCCAAAAACTGTTAGTGAAGCACTTGATTCATCTTCTTCACCCCAATCTGCAAAACTGCTTCGCTGTATGGTTTTGGTTTGTTGTTGCTGTTTTGAAACCCAAAGGCTTTCTCCTATCTTGGTCCCGCTCCCCAGAACCCAATTTCCAGATCAGGGCATCACAAGGATCTGCTCCCAGCCTGCAGAGAGCCCGTCGCGTTGCCAGAATTTAATCCTGTTGATTTTAGCATATTTCTACACGTTAGTGTTTAAAACTGAACAGATCTACCTAAAACTAATTACGAAGCAGTGAGCTGGAAGAACTTATTTCCCCGAAAACCAAGCGTAAACCTCTCGTTTCCTATATAGCATTTTTCCTGAGCACACAACGAGGAGTAACGAGGTGCCTCCATATATCCACATTTTCCATGCTCGTTAAATCGGTGACATAGTTGAAATTTGGAACTAGAATAGGATTTGTAAATGTGTGTGTGATTTTGATTATCCCCATTACCCTGATAGCTGAGCCTAATGCACTATTTGGAAAGAAAAAAAAACACTCATCTTCACAAAGCCTTGTTAGGGTAAGTCGTTTTATCTCCTTTTTATAGATGGTTAATGAAGTAATTGAGATGTTTTGTGGTGCAACTGCAGACCTATGCGCATTCAGCAACATGGAAAGGTCCTGAATTAATTTTTTTCCTCTTTGTGTCAAAGGCATGGCTTCTGTTACACTATCAGCATTAGTCCTTCACTGATCACTCCCAACAAAACCTGAGATTTGTGCCAATAGGCAGTGATAAGGGCTGAGGATGTATTTATTCTCACACCAAACTGGTCTAAAGTAAACGGATCTCCCATGCAACTCATTTCCATCTTCTAAGAAAAAATGAAATTGCAAGGAACTCACTTGGATTCAGCTCTGCAGATAGAGTTGTCCAGCACGCAAGGAGAAAAATACATTTATATTGCAGTATTTTAGCTATGCAGTGTATTAAAAAAGTACTTCCATAAAAATGTTGCATGCTCTTGTACAGCATCTGACTATACGAAGTTATTTGGTGCTATGAAGGGCATTTGTAAGCATTCTGTTGACAAAAATCTCCCATCGTGTCGTACTCACGCAATTTTTCCGAGCGAATTTGGATAATATTGGACTGGGCCAGTCGGATTTTTTATGTTTATTGCAGCAGTTTTGATATTGCAAATGGCAGGAGTGAGCTGCCTTTAATGTGACACTGATGTGACGGAATAGCTCTAAGTGTTCGTAGTCGCATTGCTAAATTCGATTAAACGAGATAAAGATTTAGACCGACTAAAACCCAATTTTGCTCTCTGCTGTCAGCGAAGAAAGGCCGGCGAAATTCCCCGACCCGATCTCCCCGTCATGCCTAGAGGCTGAACACTTAATCCTGACGAGAAAGCAAGGGTTATGGGCGAGCAGTGTTAGAGAAATCTGTCATTAACGTGATACCGATCTCTCAATATACAGAATGCATTAAAATGTATAACCAGAACGCAGCCACTACTTGGAGATTTTGATTTTTTTTCTTTTTCACCTCCACCTCCCAACCCCCTCTCGCATTTCCCTGCTCCATCCTTTCTGCCCTCCCCAAGCAAGGCAAATCTGTCTCGGAAGAGCTGTAGGATGCGACACGACGAAGAAAATACAAGAAATAAGGACACGAAGATTGTAACATTAGCACTGCCGTGCATCAGGGTGTGAAGACATTCTTCTTACTGAAGGAACTTCAAAATACATTAACTAAAGCGCAAGGAGAAATGTGCCAAGTCGCTGCTGGAACACAAGACCGTACATCAGGGGTCCTTTAACGATGACTTCTTGCGCGACGCTCCCTTTGCTCAACCATAATGAAGACAAAAATATTTACAACCCTTTACTTGTTCCTAGGTAAAAGGATAAGGTAAGATTTATTACTCTGGGAGTAGACAGGGGACTCGGGTGTTGTGTATTTACAAGACAAAAGCAGGAAGCTTTCTCTCTCGCCATTAAAGTTTTAGAGGCCAAATTGAAGCAGAAGGAAGTACTCCACGACTGCACAAGCAGAGCTAAGACAAAAAAAAAAAAAGAACAAAAAGACACATTTATACTCTTGCTATCAGCTGAGCAGCACAATTTTGGCAGACATTGCTTTAGAGCTCCATCATCCTTGAGAAGCAAAGACACGAGCAATTAAAAAGCAGTGGTTTGACCCCAGTAGATAAACGAATTCAGAGAGGAACCTAATAAGATTTTAGAAGTGACCCTCTGAATATTAGGAATATAACTCAAGAGGAGAGTCAGCCTCTCTCCCAGCAGCATTTCACCCTTGTTCTGCTGAAAACCCGAGAAGAACCTCCAAGACGTTCAACTTGATTTCCTAGAGAAGAGGCACAGCAGAAATCCCCCCTCACGGCAATGCAAATCACCAACAAAAAAATGTTTTTAATTGGTTTTCATACACTGATATAGACTAACTTTGATTGCATTGAGCATTATTTTGTCTCTCAAAGATGACGGGCTGATGGTCCATCAACCACCCCATGATTTATTTGTTTTTAATATCGCTCGCTCCCTTCGTTTTCTCCTAGGCCTCGGGAATCTTCAGTATTCAAAATTTACGGTCAACAATTAATGATCCAGAGAATCTCCTTGCTCCCTCGGGAGCTACTTTTTATCTGGATACAGTGACCTAAAGATATCTGAGGCACAGGCTTTAAGACCCACAAGACTCATGGAATAAAAACCAACTTTTGGCATTTTTAAACATAAGGAATATTTTTGACTAACCAATGCCATAAGTACAAACCTTTTTCCAAAACTGGTTTAGAAACTAATTTTGCTCCAGTGTTTAGGTGTTTTGAATTTTTTTGTAACCACGCTGCTGGGGGTGTGAATAGGGCTTTAATCAAAACTGCCTTTGGCTTCGTGTGTTTTAGTAAAATCCTGAATAAACACTAAATATACCCACAATACCCATACAAATTATTCCACTTGAATTCTCTCTGCCTGCTAATTTAACTCCTGCACGGGGGGGGAACTCTTTTGGTTTAAGAGAGAGCTTGACAAAAGGCAGTGGCTATTAAAGATTTGTCTGTGTTTCACTGGCAAATTAGGCTAATGGCCGGAGAAGAAAGCAAAGTGTTTCGTGCAATTAAATACAACAAGCTGGAAGTTCATAAAATGACAAAACCCCTAAATCGTCTCCAAAGGTATAAATCACTACCTCTGATGATGGAGATGTATAATAGGTATAGTCGCTAATGGTTTATTAGCATTAATCAATTTCCTGTATTAAAAACAATCTTGCATCACTATGCAGTATAAAAAATCTCAGCAAAGGCTGTTCCAGCACTAAAAGGGGAATTCTGTGTTGGGCTCCTTCGTGGACTGTGTTTTTAGAGCAGAATTTTTGGTAAATTTAGGTAAATTAGTGAACTACCTTGTTCTTGGCTGCATACCAAGCTTGCAGGCCAACCTGCGACCAATAGTTGACAGTATCAGCACCCTCAATCTAATTAACGTCATTAATTGTCTACCAAAAATCTTCCAGTAACACCTTATGCCTCCAAATACATCCAGAAACACATTACAAAATATTCTTCAGACCCCTTATTCAACTCTAAATTTATGCTTCAAGCATCACAAGCGCTAAAACCGATCCCACTTCGAACAATCACTGAAATCTGCGTGTTTTTAATAAATAAAACCACTATTCTGGCAGCTAGCCTGGGAACGATGAGCAGACCACACTTCTTGAGTAGATATTATTGTTTTGGTGACTGCACTGATCTGGAGATCGGCTTCTAAGAGGGTGCACACTGACTGTAACTGTCTCCATCTGCTTGCTCTTTTTTTCTTCTAACTAGGCAAGTTGCTGTAACATAGGAAGTTTGATATTTGGATGCTTTTGTTAATAAAAATAAGCAGAGTGATCGCAACAGTGCTAAGTGAGGCGGCACGGGCTGGTGCAGGTGGGACATGGATGTGCTCAGCATCCAAAGGGCTCTCTCCTAATAAGAGGAAAATGAAACCTTCATCAGCCACGATACCAATCAAGCAGCACAAGCGATGCCCACGCCTGCTCCACAGCTCAGGACGAGGCACCTGAGCCATTTGTTCCTTGGTCTGAAAGCAGGAGAAGCAGCTACCAGCATCCAGCCTGCCCAGCTGCTGAGCACACACCAAGTTTTACCATCAAATCCTGCTCTCAATCCTTATCACAAGCTCTCTTGAAGCAAATCCAACCTTGATTTAAATGCAGCTGATGGGAAATCCATCACGTACTTAAGCAAAACCAGTAATAGCCGCTGGAATTAAGTGTTTGACTTCCTTACGCTTGCAAGAATATAGTTGCAGGTTTCCAGTCATTAGTTCTTTATACGGCTTATAAAAAACAGCAGGTTAAAGAGCCCTTTTCACCCCAAATATGTACTTACAGATTGCAATAACAGCAATTCTATAAAGATGTCCTGGACAAAGTACAAATTTCCCATGTGTTTACCAAAAGGCAGGCTATGGAAAATAAATACCATAATTCTTTCCTGAACTGTTATTAATCAGCACTCACTCCCTCAGCTGTTGCCTCGAGTGGGAAGCTCTTATTTAGGTGGTATTCACGTAGCAGAAAATCCTTTCCAAAGCAGCCTGGGCTCTAAAAGAGGCTTTACACAGTGGCATGCCCATAAATGAGTGTGCAAATACACGTGGCGTGAGTTCAGGGCAAGGCAACCCTGCAGGAAACGAGCACTGGACAACGTAAGGATGAAAATGGTTAGATTAACAAAAATAAAATCCATACATTGAGTATTTTATTTGGCCACATCTCCTGGAAATCTGTTTTCATCGAAAGAATAAACAGTGTTAAGCGTTAGCTGCTGAGGTTATGTGTAAATACGGGAAAGGATTGACTTAGGCAATTATTGGCAGTTAGAGAGCGTACGGCCAGACAGCCTGGGTACGAATGAGAAAAATCTTGATTTTTGCACAGCCTCACGGTTTTGTAGAAGAAACCGAGGCTTCGATAAAATTGCGTGCTTGAATTTAAGCGGACCGTCCTCAAAATTAAAGCTAAAAGCTATCAAACAATGGAATTGAGCATACCCCACTCCTCTCCTTTTTCATATGGACATTTACTAATAGGATGTCCCCAGCTGCGACACCTCCTGCATGTATGTGGCTACCCAAATTTAAGCTAAGGTGGTGTTACAAGACCAACCTTTCCTTCCTAATTCTGTCTCAAGACCTTGAGGGATCCGTTTCAATCCGTCCTCGTTGCTGCTCTACCCTTCTCTCCTCGGAAGCACAACGGTGAGGAAGGAGCTCCAGCAACCCAACTCAATTTGCATTCAAAACGAAGGAATTACACGATATTGTTATTGTTATCTTGCGCTGCAGCTCAGCAGACAAGCTCGGAGAGAGAGAAGGAACGTCCCCGGCAGACAATAGCACGGTGGCAGATTGCTTTGATGGTTCCTGATAAGCGCAGGATTATTATTTATAAATAGAGAACGACTGGCTTTCAGGCACCAAACTGCTCAACTTCTCCTTTTCAAACATCATTTGTATTTCTGAAGTGTACAGACCTCCCAAAGAAACTTGCTAATTAATTTACAGAAGCAAGGAATTTGGCTATAATTTAATTCCTTCGCCCTGCTTTGTATAAGATCTTTTTGCCTTTTTTTTTTCTTTTTTTTTTTTTTTTCGGTACAGTAGTATTGTTCTCTCTAAATTAATTAGGTAAGTGTGTGCGGTTATTTGAATGTGTGCTTCCTCATTTTTTTCCAGCACTTGCTGAAACTTTCCACTTGGGACTAAGCTTTTGGATCTCAAAGAAAAAGAAGGTTTCTATAAAAAAGGTGAAAACGTGCATTTGAAATGAACGTGATTCTCCAAGCAGCATTACCTTGTGCCAGGATCCCAGTGGGACCATTCCTACCTGCAGGCATCCCTTTCTTTTTGTTTTCTGTCCCCATCCTGTTGAGGAGCAGCTGGGTGGGATGCCAGCAGCCAGCCAAGCCTAGACCACCACAAGCTACTTCTCTTTGGTAGCAGAGGTTGAAGGCTTTATCACTCCTTAGTTTACAAGGGGAAAGAAAAAACAGGCTTGAGTCAGGTAAGGTGAATTTAATCCTTCCCCTGCCCCCCAGGAGAGCACTAATCCCTTCATCTGAACATTTTGTTTTGCTAACCTCTATCACATCGCATGACAAATGTTTCTACCAAGAGGAGGTAGGGATATTTCCAGACCCCACCACAACGTCAAATCAAATCCTTAAGCCACAGGCACTCCAACTGAAAAAAAAGAAAAAAAAAAAGATTGCTTTCATGTCTATCCCTCGTTTTCTCTTCCATTTCGTTTGAAGGTGCAAAGACGATCATAAATTATTTGCCAGGATCGCAGCCAGTTTTGCCACACACGTCCTTGCAGAGGTGCTGTGTTTTCACAGCATCTCTCAGCTCTGATCTTGCGATCGCAGATGATAACCACCAGCAGCGGAGAAGGCACATTTTAAAAATACAGAGAGGGGATGCACTACCTAAGCCTTTTTCTTTTGCTACCTTACCTTTTGAAAGAAAGTTTTGTTGTTGTTGTTTTTGCGCTAAGCAGGGGAAAAAAAACACTGCCTTCGCTAATTACAGAAGAGGAAAGCTGCAGCTGAAGATAGATTTCTGCCAACGAGTGAAAACAGGAGAGGCTGAATTAGCAGCAAAGTATCAGAGAGCTCTGAACCATCAAAGCGTGCACACGAGAACCAAATTCCCAAGAGGCTCAATAAGATCTGAATTTTTTGTTTCAGGAACACCACTCATTTCTTATAAGAGCTGCTGTCTGTTCCCATTATCCTGAAATGAGGCCTTGTGCTGCTTGCCCGTCTGACGGACTCCACTGGCTCCTTGTTAGATATTTTCCTCATTATTTGCTCCAGTGTTTTTCTGCTATAAAATTCAAACGTGCTGGGAAGAGACAAACGAATGTGAATTCCCCCTCTCCCCTCCCCAGGCAGCGTGAGAGGCCATTTAGCCTCTCAGAAAGTTAACAGCCAGAGCTGTGAAAAGGAAAAGCACCGAGCCATCCACAAATGATCAGAAATACAGACGGATGGCAAAATAACACTCTGAAGCTGAGACAGCTGAAAGAACTCTTCCAGCTTTTCTGTGACACACAAAGCTCGGTGGCAGCCTTAATTTCAGCCGAGAAAACTGGAGAAATAAGATTCACGGGCAGGGAACTTAATTGACATTAATGACTGCAGAAGTAGTGATGCCTCAGTGCTGCCCCAGACGTAGGGAACAGCGCAAGGCTCTGAGGCTCATGGTGATCCTGGAAGCATTTTGACTTTTCCACCACCTCTCATTTAGTGAGAACTGTTTAGTGAGAAATTATGCAAGCCGTTTGCTCAGGAGACGCATCTCAAACAATTTCTGAAAATGCAGCATCCCTGCCCAATTTCATTCGCAGTTACACATTAGCAGGCAGATCTAGAAAGGAAGGAGATTTTGAAGGAATGCCTTCTTCAGACCCCTCTTTTGACGCCCAGTTCTTGGTGAAATACTGCAGTGGTAACCATCCCATTTAACTGATGGATTCATTAGATGGAACAGCAAGGTGCTGCTCACTTGGCTGAGTTTATAACACTGGCTGACACAGTTAAACTGTGGCAGCTCCCAAACTGCAGTCTGTGAAGCTTGGCAGATCTTATCAGGGCTGAAGCATCCAAGTAACCTGGCTTTAAGTAGGTAAATTTGGCAGCTAGTCCTGACAGATTGCTTTTTTAGTCACTGGAGAAAGAGGACCTCTTCCAGTGAGTATTTGGGGACAATAACTTTTGGGTAATCTGTGAGGTAGGAATTACTTGTCTCTATTAACCATATAAAAAGACCAGCTTCATATACATCTAAATGAGGTACACAAAGTTAGGAAATGTGAATATTTCCCTACAGTGTCAGCTCCTTATCTTTGCATCACGCTGCTTCTAACGGGCTCCAAACTCTTCCATGTGATGAAGAACATGGAAGCTTGTAGAAGGAACTAGAAATTGGGATAAATCAGCCTAGCTGCCCCAGGAGGAGTGACTGCAGCTTGAGAACCAAAGGACATAATCAGACAAGTGAAAAAAGTGAGGTAAAAGTGTGCAGCTCTTACCTGACAACACTCTGACTTCTGCATCATTCCCGGTCCTTGAACTGGCTGGGTTTTTCGCCAGGCACCTGTAGATCCCACTGTCCCCAGGCTGAATCCTGCTGATTTGTAAAGCTCCAGAGGGCAAGACGGCCACCCGTGCGTCGGCCGGGCTCAGGAATAAATCCTCCTGGTTTCGCTGCCAGTGCACCACGGGCATGGGCTCCCCGACGACTTCGCACTTGAGCAGGATCGTGTCTCCCGCAAAAGCCGTGACCGATTCCGTCTGGGAAAGAAACCTCAGCGGTCCTGCAAACACAAGCAAAAGAAGTAGTTAGATAGCTGCTGAAAATAGAAGTCCTTCGCTGTTTCCATGTCGATTTGGATTCTGGTAACATTCCAGACTTCAAAATAAAAATAAAGAAAGAATTGTGATGTTCTGAAATCTACTCGGAGATTGCTGTAATGGCTGGGTGACTAACACCTTCCTTTGTAAATTATACTCATTAACGGCAAAGAAAAGATGTGTTAAAGAGCAACAAATTGCATCTGTTACTAACAAACCCACTCAGGAACAACTTGAAGGAAGTACAGACGCTATCGTGCAACACAAACCTCTCAGAAAAGCATTCAAAGGAGGGCACAAATGAACCTACACGGGGTTAGAAAAATTGCAGTCTCATCTTTCTGCATTTCTCCTCGCCCTTCCCTCTGAAGAAGAGGAAAAATGATCTGAAATGTCTTCTCTTGAAGAAATCCTTTAGGTCACAGTCAAATACTTCAAAGAGGGAAGGGCCTGTGTCTGCTTTCCTAGGAAACGTTTTTGTCTTACAAGGGGAAGAGAGCAGAGCTAGGAGCTTTAATTGCCTAACTCCCAAACACCCCTGCCTTAATCCTGTAGAAACATGACGGCCACATCCTTCACGTGCTACAGAGGAGAAAAAAACAACAACAGGACACAGACTGCAAGATATAAAGTGCCAGTGAGAGGCAACCCCAAGGCCGGCCTGGCGCGAGGCCTAAAGTGAAGGCGCCGCTATGGGAAGTCGGCCTAGTAAATGCAGGCCCTCGGAGAAGTATGCACAAACACACATTTGAAGGAAGGGAAAACTTTAAACAAGATGCTAAAAGCAACTGAAAAATATAGAGGAAACGAGCATATTTCAGATTTTGAAGGCTTTCACAAGGCGTTTGTCCGAAGGCGCTGTTAAACTAAGGAAGCAGAGGAAGGCCCCGAGTTTCCTGACATGAAATTGGCACGCGGGCATTCAGCAAAGGCATTATACTAGGGAATAACAGCACAAGGAAACAGCAGAAGCTTTATTTCGTGGTTCAGACACCCGTCTTGGGGTCCCCCACCAGGTCTCAGTGCTCCCATCCCACAGAGCACCCTCAAGGCTGCCACATCTCAACATGGGCGCAGTGCTCCCAGGAGCTGAGGCAAGGGGATTCCCCACAAACAGGCTCAGGAAAGGTTTCCTGAGGGATTTCTACACAAAACCAGGAGCCTACATTGCTTCTTTACTGCGTGGTGGTGCTCCCAAATAGCTGTGTGTATTCAGGGATAACTGTGGTGGGAGCTTTTTACCTGAAAAAGTTGGAAGAGACGGTGTGAACAGCAAGGGAAGACTGTTGAAAAGTACAGATTTTCCAGCAGGAAAAACATCTAAATTTAACAGTGCATTGTAAAAACTAGGACTAAAACAGTTGCCATAATAGAGGAACCCCCCTACGTCCTGCCCCAGAAATCCATGCAATAATCCCAACAGCTTTTTTTCAGGCAAGGAAAACAACTTCTAGCATAGACAGACCGACTCCTCACATGGATTCGTGGTGTAACTTTTTATTTCTCTCTAGCAGTGTTCCCAGCAGTCCCAAACCTGCCGTGCCCCTGCACGTTGCCCTGTCACCGCACCATCTCCCGTTCTGCGGTGTCACAACATCTCCAAGTTTTAAAAATTCATAACATCTGTGCATAGCAAATCAGGATGTCACCAAAACCTTCTTGCTGTGTCTCAAAGAAAAGCACCAGCCACCTTTTTTTCCGTGGTTACATTCAGGACTCATTCATCTCTTTGCAGGACCACAGCATACAAGACCTTAAAACCATCTCTGGGTCTTCGCAGGTCTCCTGGCTGATGCTGATTCATTCTCAGACTGTTTTTGAAGCTACGCAGATGTTTGGGTTGTTGGGAGCCGGCTCGGGGGAACAGAGCAGCAAATCCCTTCTGAGAAAGTCACTTTCCGAGACAGGCTCCGGAATTAAACATCACAGATTCACGGGGATGCTTCGCTCTTGTAGCCAAAGGGTCGCAGATGCACCTCGCTGCATTACACCCAAACCTACTTAAGAAACCTAATTGAAAGCAGCACCCAGCTCTGATTTACCATGCAATCTGGTTGGCAGCTTATCAGGATCCCCATCTTTCCTTACAGAAGACCCAATTATTAAGCAATTAAAGTTCATTTAATAAAAAGGCTTATCATTTGGGGGACAGACCTCAGGCTCTGGTGCATGTTTAGCTATTAAATATTCAGCAATTTAATAGCACTCAGCACAATCCCCCAGAGAAGAACTGCTTTAAATGCTTTGTTTGTTTCAAATTAAAGTCTGCAAGGTTACTTAACATCAAGACAAGACCTTTTTTTCACTTTCAATTCGCACAATAGCTGAAGGGCAGGAAACCAAGGTAATGAAAAAGAGCGATTTCCTTCTGCTTGCTTCAGAAAATGCGAGAGAGAAAGCATGGGTGAGTGAATCTAGAAATGTAAATATTTTAGGAACTGCTAATTCACTCTTCCACCGGCTGGTTTCCAAAGGAAAAAAAAAAAAGAAAAGAAAAAGGTGCTACGCTTTTGTTACTCAATGTCCTCTTGTATTTGCTAGCTCCAATTTACAATTCTAAAAAGTTTTGCAGGGTGATGTTCAGCAGAAGCAATAAACCAAGGTGTAGACGCTTCACTAAATAACCTAAGTAGAAATGTGGTCTGGTTTGTTTGCAGAAGCACACGCTAAATAAATGGCTCCCTTTTGTATAGAAGCAGCATAACCCACACTGATGGAGAGCTGGGCACTCAGAATCCCAATTTGGAAGATGCGATTTGGAAGAATCCCCCTTGCATTAATCTTCTTGGGTATCCCAGGGGAATTACCAGCCAGGGGGAATTACCTAAATGAGGTGACTCGGTTAGCTTGTAGGTATGAATACCCAGATGGGATTAATTAAGAGCTCGTGGCCCCTGCCAACAAAGCAGGAGGATTATTATTTTATTATTTCTAATATAAGTCAGCAGACTGACTATGCAGAGCATATTTAGAAGCTGGATAAACCCAGGATGCACAGCTGAGCTGAAGTCTGGACCTCAAACATACCATAGAGAGACAAGGATGTATTTTAAACACAATCAGCCTAATGTTTTTCCCGAGGCCTGCTGTAAAGGTGCACTCCATTTATAATTTGTCTGTTTGTGCATGCCCACACCTCCTCCATCCTCCTCGAGCTGCAGACTGATGCTGCAGCAGCCCCTTCCTTCCCTGTTTGGCTGCCCAATATCGATCACTGCTAAGCTTTCAGCCCTCAGATACTTACGTATGCCTAACTCCTAGCGCGCTGTCAAATTTCATGTATACCACCCAACAACTTCAGCTAATTTTGAGGTAACTAGCGCAATTACTTCACCCGGTAATGTTATTTGAAAGCTAGACATCTCTCAGCTATTTGGAGTGCAACAGGATTGTTAAATCAAAGCGAGTATGCCTCGGTGAATATAACGTCAATGTGGGCAAAATGAGTTTTGATTGTGATTTATGACACGCACGCAGGATTGCCTTGATTTCTTACGACCGTGGAGACTCGCGTAAGCAGAGCTAACTAGAAGTTAACGTGGCTGTTGGAAAGTAAATGAATTATAGGTAATGACAGTATAGACAGAAGGGTCAGCACCGCGCATCAACCGATAAAACTGTTCCAGCAAGAAATATTCAAAGGGCGTACCCACAAAAGCGATTATAAGGAGCTAAGAAGGATCAGAGAAGCAGAACACCGCAGCATCCTCGGAAACAAACCCCTACTGCCCTAATTTGCTCCCTGACCCCATGTTATTCCTGCAGAAAGGCAGCAGAAACCCGCTCACGAGGGCTGTCACAGCCCCGTGGAGATGCCCTGACGCAGACAAGGAGCTGACTCTAAGATGAATGTTAAAAGACTGCGAGGTAGCAAAGCCACAGAAAGTGGCAACCCATTTATAAAAGGGGGCAGCTTCTGAGTGAAATAAAAATAAATCTTTAGGCTTTTTAGCCACTTCTGAAAACGCTACAGTCATTGACTTACATACATCCCCGCAGCCCTCCTGGGAGCAGGATAATTTAGTTGATCTCGGATAGCAGCATAGCTCTGCAGAGAAACTCTCTGCTGGGTCAACTTATAAAAAAAAAAATAGTCAAGGAAATAAGGCAGAGGTTTTAGAACTGACTTTAAGCGTAATAGCGATACGTATGTAAACATTATAAATTAAATAATTACCTAAAAATGTAATAATTTGGTAATATTACCTGTAAATAACCACGTAGTGCATAGATATAAGAGAATTTAGGGGAGAGCTTGGACTTAAAGACTTAAACCGTGTTGCAACCCTATTTAGCCACAGGTCTCCTAGCATCCTGCCTTTCTGAGGAGCTTTTAATAAAAAAGTAAAATAAGGTAAAATAAATTTCACCTTTTCCAGCATGGAGGCCCATCAGAGGTCTCCTCCAGCACCGCAATTTTCTCCTAGAGTACAGCCCATTACGAATATTACAGCCCCGATTCTTGGCAGCAGCCTAAATCCACCAAGAAAAGCGAGCTGGAGGGAGATGGAGCCAGGATCTGCCCTTTGATGCCTCTTCCCCATCACAGAAAATAAATGAACTTATTATTCGGCAAAAAGACTTCTCCCTAACCCGCGTTACCGATGTCAGATCAGATTATCAAACCTGCAAGAGTTTTAAAATCTAATTTACTTGGCACCTTTTATGCCGGATTGCTTGCTGCCTTCGCTCAGCGTAACGCACGGAAACAATCTATTTTTGCCGTCCACATATTTATGCTGTAGGGGGTTTTCATCAAGGATTCGACGCCTCGATGGTCGGTTCTACTTCATCTTTTTGCAGGGCTCTCTTTCGACTCCAAGCACCAGAACAAATCCGTTGTGTCTGCATGCCCCGCACGTGCAGGGTATATTCGCAACAACCAACGTTTCCATTTTAACCGAATCATTAAAGTGCGACCCTCAGGATTGCTTTTCTCTTCTTTCCGCGGATTTGTCAGTATTTTTGGAGTTCATGAGAGCAAAACTTGGCGTTCTTCAAGATCGCTGCTCAAAATGATGACCTTCGGCTAGCCGAAGGCAAAACGCGGACCTGCACACCTCCAGCTCCTTAAGACAGCTCCCCACTCATTGAGTTGGATCCGATTCATCTCAAGAATTCCTATAAACACAACCAGACTCATACTTTTGGCTGATTTCTCCAAGAAATTTGGGGGAAGCCATGGTAGCTATTCGAAGCCGTTCGTATTTATGAACAAGTTGCCACGATAGAAAATCTCTGGGAGTCTAACTCCCGGTCATTCCCAACCGTAAAATACACCTTCATGGGCGAAAGATACACCACCCTAAATTTGTACATCCTCCCCCAACAAGCCCACGGACTGCTCTGCCCTGCTAATACCAAAATCAGAGGGTGTAAATCTCCTCGTCTTCCTGCCGGCGTTCGTGGAGTGCAGCCAGCCAGCAGAGCAGGCTTCCAGCCAACCGCCTAGAAAAATCATCAAATTTGCTCCTCAAACAGGAAATAAGCAGGAAGAAAATAGCTCTTTTTTATTGCCGAAGGATCTAAAAAAGGGGCCGTATTTCAAAATCGCTAATTAAAACGATAAAAAAAAAAAAAGAAGGAGGCTCTCGTTTGCGTGCTGCGCTTGGGGAATTTGATGGCGTTAGCATCACCCAGGCCATTATATTTAAGAGCTGGTGCCTGGCTTCCAAAAACCACTGCAGAGCAGGATGAGGAAGCTTTGGCTGGACCAGCAACCCCTTGGTGTTACGGTCTTTAAACATAACGTGAAATTTTTGGGAGATGCCTCTTTAAAGACCAACACGAGCATCTCTACGGCACAAACCCAACCCACCGCGTCTGAATCCAGCCGTCTGCTCTGAGCTGCAGCTTTAGGAAATCTCCGAAGCCTGATGTAACAAGAGCAGTGGTTTGGTCTTCAATGATAGCCGCAGATGTTTCTGATGTGACAGACCAGATCTGACATACCAAAGGTCAAGCCGTTTGGAGAGCAGGGAGAGGACTGCTACCATGAATAACAGATTCTGTCTAGGCAGCAGAGAAAATGTTGATGTATGTTCCCTTCTCTCCCTTAATTCAGCTCAGGGACGGACTTATCCCTGTGTTTTGGAAAAACAGAACATATATGAATTACTAGGAATGCAATCCACAGCAAAAAGCTTTTCCTCTGTTCCCCTCTCCACCGACTATCCATGGAAGATCACATCAATTTCAATGCCTCAGCCCTTCGGTTTAATGGCTCGGGGTCCTGCTATCTGCTTAAAGATCAATTAAAACTCCCAATTGTCAAGTCTCAACAGCCTTTCAGCCCATTTGTGCTGAAGACCAAACTTTCTCAAGGACTTCCAGGAGTCTGAATACAAAGATTTTGGGTCCTCAAGCTTGGGCAGGGAGCCTCCTACATCATTACCCAAGGTAGATGCCAACAGGACATTCACACGTTCAACTCAAAGCCACGGGACGTGAAGCAGCTCAACCCTTAATAGGTTTCCCTTTTATAGTAGGTTTAGCTTTTTTTTTTAATTGCTTTTTTTTTTTTTTAATTTGTCCTTTAAGACAAATTGCAGCAGCATATAACCCGTATTCGGAAAAGCATCGCGCATTACAGAGCTGAGCGCTTCGGAGGCAGATTGTTATTTTACCATTAGAGGAAGCGATATTTCTGTAAAATAATCAATTCCTCATACGCCCGTGGCATTTATTTATGGGACATCTATTTAAATGCACTCCCACACTTCAGGATTCAGCCCCCACCCTCTTTCCCAAGTCATTAACTAGCAAAATTATTAACACCCCAACCCCCAAGAAACCGGTGACTTCTTTGGGAAGGAAACTAAAACCAGCCGGTAATTCGGGTCTGGCAGATTTACTAATTTATCTCTGGGCCAGCGAGGCATTTGAACCACGTGGCACCTTTTTATGAGACAAATTTGGTAAAAGCATGTCCAAGGCCAGCCCTGAAATACTGCGCAATAAATGAATTAACTGAGCACGGCGGCCGTTAAAGCGCATTTCTATGCGGGCAGCCGCAAACACCGACTCGAGAAATGCAGCCCCAATCGACGTTTTATTGAACATTAGCAGGCAACCCTAAATCACCAGCCGTAGCGGGGTAGAGGCAACCATTTAGCAGCAGTGGTGGTTGTGAGCGAGCAATTCCCGGGGGCCTCGGTGGCTGTTGCAGCTCGGTCGTTCCCGTTATTACGCACAAACGCCTGCACGATTATTCCAATGCACATTATTTGCCTGAATTTCCCCTATTTCGTTCTACAACTTGAAGAATTGGCCACACTTCCAGCTCAGGCCCTGTGCCACGTCCACATCCTAATTCACTGGACCATCAGTCTGGATAACATCATCTTCTCCGTTGACCTGACCCCAACAGCAAAGCAAAAGCCTCCTCTACCTCCTCCTATCCTGCCTGGCCACCAAGAGCTCTCCTCGTCCCCATCCATGCAACGAAACTCCTCTGCTCGATGCCAAGTAAATCAGCTTGTTGGATCCTGCATTGAAAGGAAGGCAAAGAACTCATACAACCAGACACAAAAATTGGTCTTTAAACGTTTTTCAGCTCAAACCTGCCGTTCCTCGCCAAAGCAGGTCTGTTTGCTGCGGGCAAAACACGAGCAGCAAGCTGGAGCTCTGCAGATCCGTTTGCCTCGAGAACAAGCAACAGACGATTTAGCCACATGCTAGAAAAAAACATCAGAAACAGCACGAGGAAAGTAGCATTAAAATTATACCCGAAGAAAGAGTCTAAGGCTATGGCAGACTGCAGCGTAATCCAGTCCCTGGTGCCTTCCCCGCTTTCATGCGAGCTTTATCTTCCACTGGCACGTGTCCTCGAGCACAGCATCCTCTCCCTTCCCTTTCCGCGGGGACCGTGTAAGGACTAGCAAGGTGACACTGGAATTAACCGTGCGTGCCATTTATTTCAGCTCCCAAAGCCACGGAGCAAACAGGAGCGAGCACCACCTGCGATGCGCCCAGATAACAAGGAGGGGATTTCGCCAGAGGATGGATCGAGGCCACTGCATCCTCGGTTCTCCTGGCACCAGGAGAAGCCACTGGTTAGCCTTAAGTCTTGCACGCAAGGATTCAAACCCAACTTTAAGTCCAAATTCTCAATAACTTGAGTGCTGATGACTTTCACGCAAGAAAAAACGATGATTACAGCAAGCCGAGTCCATTAAAACGCGGCAATCCGCCGGCGTTGTTCTAGTTGAATGCTACAGCCCTGGCACGCCTTACCACAAATCCAAGAGAAATCAGCAGTAGCCTTCGGCACCAATGAGGAACTTAAATATTTTATCACGGAGCATCTCTGAGTTTGCTGTTTTAGCAGCAGTGCGGGATAGTTACGTAAAATCGAGGCGCCCCGGAGAATTTCGGTTGTTTTCTGCAGCTGTCCCCATCTCCCCTCCCTCTTTACGCCCTCGTAGCAAGCACTGGATGTGCCACGTTTGCATTTTTGGGCTCCGTGTCCGAGCTAGACGAGGATATATCGCGGTGGTACCCGAGGTACTTAGTGCACAATAAGGGAAGATGCCCTCGAGTGCAGCTCGGATGGCCTCGACAGCTCGGAGGAGGAAACGAAGAGATGTGGAAAGCAGCCTTGCCTTTCTTCCCCAAAGTGGGAATGTCAGCATTTTGGAAGGAGCCGCTCAAAACCCGACCTTCCAACATCAAAAAGTGCAAATAAATCAGGGAGAAAAAAGGCCGAGAGCAGTTAAAAGGCACGGCAGCAGCTTTTTAGCTTCCGCAGGTAACGCAGGGTGCGTGCGCGCGAGGCTATTTATCCACTGATCTCAAAAATAATTTAGAAAGTGTTAATTGACTCACGAAGCTTTGTAATTTTCCCCCGCGAGGAAAAAGCAGAAGCAGCATTGAGATTACGTGAGAGGTGCTGGGGAATTTTCCTTTCAGCGTGATGGGTTTACCTCGGATTTTCTCCCGATCTGTACCTGAAATTTGGAAAGACCCAGCTGGTGCGGAGTTCCTGATGGGGGCTCTCAGGTTGGGATGCTGACGCCACCTGAGGCTGGCCACACATTTTATTTATATTTTATATTTTATATTTTATTTATACACATTTATACACATTTTATTTCAAGGCAGAGACCCACAGATCCCTACCTGCTGGGTAACCCCAAGATAACCATCAAAAACCCCAAATCTAGCAGCACCAGCTCCAGGAACCCCTAAATTCACGAGCAAGAAAGAAATGAGTTCAAGAAAGTCACCCCGCGCCACCTCCCGAGGAAGGGCACCGCCTGACACTCAGGGCATCTTATCTCCATCCTGAAACCAAAGGAAAAAAGAAAAAAAATTAAAAACAGATTAGATTTTCTGGGCAAGCTGCTTAGCTCCCTGGGTAGCTCCCTATTCCATCACCGCTGAACAACCGCGCCTACTGTGCAACAATTTCCCCGCAATTAAGAGCCAGAAACAAGCTGATACGGTCCTGCTGTTTGCTGGCATCTGCAAGCGTGCGGGCAGCCACGCTCCAGAAAAGCAGAGGGAGGAGGGAAGCGAGCCTCCAGCTCGCTCTCGCCAGCAGTGCTCGAACCGAGGAGGGTTGAAGCTCCAGAATAAAAAGAAAGAAATTAAATAAAACGACGTTTGAAGTAAGTGCGGCTTCTTTGTCATCTGATATTTAAAAAATTCACCCCGAATGGTTACAAAACTGAAGTTTATGGAACTTAACCTCTGGTTTATTACTTTTAGGGAGGGATTTTCACTTTCCATCGCAGCTCACCTTGATCATCTGCAGGAAGCTGATCTGGCTCAACACCTTCAATCACGTTTTGCGTTGCAGTAGACTGCCTCGATCATCCTAAAATCCCTGAATAGATATGCAAAAGCAGCACATTGTGGCTCTGGACCACACGACGGATAAACCCAATCGTATATCTCAACTTCCAGGCCTGAATCCCCACCTCCAGCTATCCATAACCTAGGTTAGGGACCTCTTCCCTACCACCTTTCTCCCCATCACAACTGAATCAAACTCGAAAATCTGAACAAATTCTTCCCCCTCCCCCCAAAAAATCAAAAGCTAATGTTTTATTTCCTTCCGAAGGCATCTAATTATATCGAATTATGTGTTACTTTAAGCAAGGATTTAGCCATTTGTAGTCATCGTTTCGTTCTCTAAATAAAAGATCATTTTCTTATTGGTGCTGCTCTGGCTCATTAGACCTCTAATCACCTTCCTTTGTCTCGAAGACATCTGGTAACCTTTCTGATGCCTTTACTGGTTATATTTCCTACCCTGATCCTAAGAGGAGACTCGGGGAGCCCTGGGGGCTGTACACACAGCACCCCCGAATGCTCCAAAGTGTTTGGCATCCCCTACAAGCTGAGCATCACCAGGTAGGGACCACTGAACTACCAGACCCAACGGGAGCTCGGAAACAAACAGCACCTCTTTACATCCATGCTAATACCTCTGATTGCTCAGGACATCAGCCATACGTCATATTTGTGGCTCCCGAAGACTCCGGCGCTCGATTTAATTATCCGCTATATCACCCAAGTGTCTAGCAAGAACACTGCCTCCATCCAGCTTCCATCTTCTTAATGCCTCCGAGCACGGCAGCGCCAGGACATTGGGAGCTCTGCCTTCCAGGTTTAAAGGCTTTAAGAGGCAGCAAATCACGCGCTGAAGCCTTGGCAGGGGCGTCCGTTAAGCTTATGATATCTATTATTCCCCCAAAAAAAAAAACAAACGCAGAGCACTGCAGGGTAATTTTGTTAGCGTAGTCATCGCGGCAGAACTTTGCGAGGAGTCACTAAAAGCAGCTTTACAACTCCATCTGTATCAATAAACACATCTGTACATCATCCGGCTTCAGATTATCGCCAGAACTTGGCGGCGGAGGTTTATTTGTTTTGCCCACAGCCTCTTTATGTCCCCATAGCTATTTACAGCGGAACATTGTTCCCCACACCCTGCTTCCTCCGGCGGCTTGATATCGAAATTAGCATTCCTTGGGAAGGAAAAAAGAATATATGATTCAAATCCTGCAGGGGGGTCGGATCCTGAGCTTTTAAGAGAGCCACGCTGCAGAAATCGGTGCAGCCACTCTCAGGAGCCGAGTTTCCAGCATCCTTTATACAGACCGAACATACCTTCATCCCTTCAGTCTCGCCGAAATCACTGCAGCGAGGATTAATGCTTTATAGAAACAAAGCAGCAAAATATCTGAGGCAGCACTGTAAACACTAGCTTCATGGTTTTGGAGGTAATTGATTCATTTTCTCTAAGCCCATGAAATCCACCCTTAGTAGAGGAAGGTGTTAAGAGTAGAGAAAAATGTATTTGGGATTAAGTTGTGGAGTTATCTTCCTCCTCGTTGACTACTTGGTGAATGAGGTTGTCTTTACCTTGTGCCCCACGGGGATTTTTAGCAACTGCTGGCCAAGGATTAGAGACCAACCACCAAGAAATGGGTTTCCTCCACCGGTAATATTCCCTGAAAGCCTGGGAGACGTCACAGGGCACCAGGAGAGGTTGTTCTCTGCTCGGGTATGATCCACCCCATCACCTTGGAGAAGGCTCCCAGCTACTGACTGCACCACCAGGAGACGTGGATCCACAGCTCAACACATTTCGTGCAACCAGAAGTAACACGCACTCGCTTTAAACACAAAGCCAAACAGCTCATTCATTAACTTGAATGAATATTCCAAGCCAATTAAGATTAAACTCCCCCTCGCCGTTCCCCAATAGATCAAGCTGTCGGTTTCCTTTCAAACAAACCCGCACGGAAGGCAAAAATAAAAGCCAGCTCCAGTTAAATAAAGAAAAGGAGGGTTCGAGGTAGCAATTTCAAGCACCTGAAACGGCTCCAGTATTTAACGTAGGTAAGTATCAACAGATAATCCAAGTAGGAGCTGAAAAAAAAAAAATAAAAAAAAAATAAAGGAAAAGAGGCAAATAAAAAGTTTGGGTCAAAATACTTAAGTGTAGAAAAACTTGAAATTTTAATTAGCCATTATAACAATTATCTGTGCTTCTCCATCCTGGGGCCATCCAACATCCGTGGCTCAATTCTCAGCCACAAATAAATAAAACACCCCACGGGCTTGGTTTCATGCGGTCCCCCTCCCGTTCACAGGCACGCTTCCTTCAAGATTATTATTTAGTGTTTCGGTCTCGTTTCCTCTGACGATGCCAACAAGTGTATTTACTTCCCAAATCAAACACAGATGTCACGCGGCAAAGGCATTTGGTGAGCAAAACGACTGTGCAAACAGATGTTTATTTCTCAGAGCCTTGTGCTGGTTAATAAATTGTCCAGAATCACTCCCTTTTTTTAAACCAGAACAATGACAAGACCAACAGTCATGCTTTCTATCAATTTTAAAGGCTTCTTTAAAAAAAAACGGGAGAAATGCAATTTTAGATTAATTTACCATCTTACCAAATCATCAGTTTTATGGAACAGCCAAAGAGTGTCAATGCTTTCTGTAAACAGCATCTTACGTTTATTAAATGGATGTTTTGAGAGCTAAATAGCTATGTTCAGAAAATATTAAAAACTTGGGATGTTGAAAGACCCGAACTCATCTCCATTAGGTTTTTTGGAGCTCCTGGGTATTGCATAGACAAGAGAATGATTTGTTAGAAGCCTCTTCACAAGCCAATAGGTTGGAGAAATCGGAAGAATTTAATTTAGCAAGATACGGGTATGAACTAGAAGCTAAATTGGATCTTCTCAAGAACGCCATTCAATAGCAAGGAGCCCGACATCAAGTACATATCTGGCTGGGGGCCCAGGGCTTACTCTGCCTCGTCATTTTAATGTGATGGATCAAGTCCTAATTTGATGAAGATGTGAACTTGTGCTGAACTTCAGTTATCAAATCTCAGAAGTTTACTGTACTCAAGGGACGAGAGCTGTTTCAACGCAAGGCTCCTTTTTTTTTTTTCCCCCCCTATCTCTGCCCTTCCTGCTTAGCACGAAAATCGTCTGCTTGCTCTCGGTAATCGACTATTTATTGCCCACACATTAGGCAAAATAAAAGAGCATATTTCTGGAGTCATCCTAATGAAACAGCTCCTCTTTAAAGGCATTTACTAAAAAAAAGATTTCCGAAAGATTACTGATGCAGTCTTAAAGCCATCGTTCGGCCGTGAGTAAGCGGTTAAAATATTATTCGGACCGTAATTTCCAAACAGATTTTGAAATTAATTTAAAGACTACTTATATTTAGGAATTACAGAAGTAGCGAGCACCTCGGTTAATTATCAGCCCTCCCCGAGAACTGGGAGTACCGCCAGATTTGGAAGAAACGCGGCTGCGCTCGGGCACAAAACACAACCTAAAACCTTTCCTCGGTGACCCATCTCAAAGATCCCTTCTTGTAATGCAAGTTCAAACACAAAACTAAACCCCAGGTGTCCCACAGCTCTATTCAGACCTTTAGGAAAGGAGCAAACAGGGATGGCAAACGAAAAGGGCTTCCCAGTGCCTCATCAAGGTATAAGAGCACCATTTAGGAGCTAACGCGCTAAAAGCAATATAGTGTATTGCCTGTAATGCTTCTGGTGATTTAAACGTCAGTCACAGTATTCAACTCATTTAGATTTAAGTGTATTATTTTGTTCAGTCATTAGGAAAACGTTCGCACGAGCTGCTTTATGCTCGTGCTTACCAGATTTAATAACTACCGCAGACGGCATCGCTCCGTAGCCACACCATTTCTCTCCGGGGTAAAAATGCACCATCAGACTACTCAGTAAAACACACGTAAGGAACGAGACAGACTAAATCTATAATTATATTTTTAAGCCTTAACGGGAGGTGCACGTGGATCTTTAGCCCCAAGTGTCAAGGCGCAGGTACTTGTGCCCGGCAAAGTTGCACACCGAAGGACAAAAAAAAATACCGTGCATCAGGTGCCATACAACAGGACTGCCCCAAATTGGGCTTTTCCTTGAGTATTAAGCTCCACACAACAAAATATAATAGGAAACTAAATGAAACAGTACCTCATCTTGGCTTGGAAGGCAAGGTAAGACAGCCCCACCTCTCAACTAAATCCATTTTTCTCTTGCACTGAGATTTAGGAAAGTAGCTCACGATGTCAACACTCATTGATTATTTAGGATTAGTTAAGGCTGGAACCAGTAGATGATTAAACTACAACCTGATTTTAATTTATTTTTTTTTTCCCATATTTTTATTTCATATTTCAGATAAACCAGTGAGCAAGCATGTTTTCCTTACCCTCTTCACATGCAATTTTTGATACCATTTTAATCAAATTCCTTAACATCCTGCAGCTCTTCCTAGTTTTTGCCTCAGTAAATGAGCCACCAATATCACTAACAAGAGGAAGCCAAACCTAATGATGGTTTAACGATGGTTTTGATTTCTTTTCCACAATCAAGGCCTGCTTGGTGATATTAAAATACAACATTTGCATGATTTGAATGAGAATATTTTGATGGAAATATGCGCACGTACATACACGCAAATATACAACCTCCTGAGACATACAACCAGCATTTCTGGGGTACGAATGCTGTCACATATTGCAAAAGATTTCCCTCTAAACGTCTAAAAGTGATATTTTGGAGGAGTTCAGCAACTCTTGATGCGAGTCACGCATTAGAAAGCAAGTCTGGGTGCCCTGACCACTAATGACAACATCGGTTCCCTTCAAGGGACCTGCAGCCAGAGCAGCAGCGTTGAACTTCCCACCCTCTTCTGAATTCCCCAATAAATTAAATAGCAAAGAAATTAAAAAGCAAATCTAAGGCTCAAATTAAAAGCTCTAATATTTATATTATTCAAATGCCTTCGTTGGGGATACTACTGGAAAGCACACAGGCAGAAAGGAAGAGCCAAATGCACCCAGCACAGCATCCGAGACCCACGCTAGAAGAATAAAAAAATAAATAAATAAAAAACCTGCTCGAAAATTAATGCAGAATCAAGCCTCGAAGTAACAAGTAGCATCCGAAAGCGGCTGGGTATAAAAAGCACTTGTAAGCCCCTCTACGTTTCCTTCACTTTAATGAGTGGGATATAATATATATGGCAGCTATTTAGGGCTGCTCCCCATCTTGGCTCCATAAATTGCTTTCTTACAGCTTCGATGAATCACAAAGAAGAAATCTGAAGGATGAGAGAGTGGGGCTTCATAAAGCCATCCCTTTAATAAAGCGTTGCGTAAAAATATAGGAGGGATATTAAAAGTATCAGAGGCGAGAATTACACGAGCTGGGGAAATCTGGAAAGACAGAGGTGAGGTTTTCTGATCTGCCCTCTTCAAAGGATGCTGCACCCGGGGCACCAGAGCGAAGGGGGACACAGGCTCCACTCTTTTCAGCATTATTTAACCAAAGTTGAAGCTATTTGTTAACATTTAACCGGATACCACCACCTGATTCATAGCGGATTGATCAGGAATCACCAGCACGTGCAGCAAGGAGCAGGAGGCAGCACCCAAAACCAGGGTACACACCCCGAGTGCTTCGTTTTTCACAGCTTCACTTTATGAATGAGTTTCAAATTCAAAGCGATCCGTGCTGGAAAGGCTTCCTCCTACACAGTAGGAAACAACCTCCGAGTTTAATAAGCTGTATTTTCAAAGTTTTAATTGAACGACTGTATTTATTTTTTTTTTTCCCCACCAGATGGTCCATATCCAACACTCCAGGCTATTTTGAAGTTTCCATCGGCGTGGCGGCACGATTTATTATTCATTTTCAGCACAGAAGCGTTTTGGTCAAGCTCTCCTTGAAGTGGTACCTACAATGGCCCTATAAAACACCGAGCACTGGTAGCATCCTCCAGTCACTCCCGAAACCACGAGGAACGTGGAGCAGCCGATTGGGAAATGCAAGGAGAGGCTTTGCAGATGGTTACGAGCAGCTGGTTCAACCGCAAGACTTCAGTAGTCAAAGAGCTGATTAACTATTCATTAAAGAGTCGTTAACCATTCATTAACCCTTTGTGAAGTATTCATGCACGGAAACTTCCTATTATGCATCGCTAGCGTCTCCCTTTGCACGAAGTTTGTTTATAGCCCCGAGCAGCTCCCAGCACCATGCTCTTGCTGTTTTTTAGCTTTTTATTTTATTTTATATATTTTTTTTGCTGGTTTTCTGCATTTTTTTTGCTGGTTTTCAGCCGTTCTGTGAGCAGCCAAACCAGGCTTCGGTGCCCAAGCACTCCACCAAAGTGCCTGCGTCTTACCCAACATCACGCACACGGAGAAGGACAGACACCCTTACAATATTTTGGGGTTTTGGGGGCATTTTTTGCAGCTCTTACACGTGACTCGTGGCAATTCGGAGCTAGCTCCCACCCCACAACAGGTCTTGAGTCCCTGTAGGCGTCCTGGGAACCGAGGAAGAGATGCATAAAGACAAAAAAAATAAAAGATTAAAACATCTGAGATTATTCCCATTTCCTGGGGATGATCTGGAGGATCTCACTGCTAATTTCTTTGGCATCTTCCAGTAAACGTTACCATGAAAGTCCCACTCTCTGGCTCCACGTATTTGCCCCTAGGAGCATAAAAGCTGCTCTCGCCAGCACTCCCACTGGGTTACACCTCCTCTCTCCGACCCTGGCAGCATCACAAAGGTTATCGGGATGAACACTTCCTTCCAATGGATTACACACCAAAAAATTAAGGCTTCTTTCCAGCATCCCCCACCTGCTTGCCTTTGCATCGAAGCCTTGCTTCAAAAACACTCTGGCTGCCAACGTCAGGCCAACTTAATGAGAATTAGGGCTCAAAACCCCACCGTGGTTGACCTCTTCTTGAACGATACGTGACCAAACGAGTTCACGTGTTTCCAGCAAATATTTGCCTGCTTAGGATGAAAGTAGGATGAAAGAGGGCAGGGGATTCACCTTACTCCAGACGAAGACTAAAATGTAGGTCTCAGCAAGATCTCTGGCAACCCCTAGGTTTTTGGGGCTGCCCCAGGTGCAGATAACCCTAAATTAATATAAATTAAATAACCCCTTCCTGCAACATCATACAATCAGAAAATGGTTTGGGTTGGAAAGGACCTTGAAGCTCATCTAATTCCACCCCCTGCCATGGGTAGGGCAACATCCCACCAGCCCAGGCTGCCCAAAACCCCATCCAGCCTGGCCTTGGGCAGCCTAGGGACATGAAAAAGGAGAAGTGAGCTACCTACATGAAGGCAGAAAAAAAAAACACTTGGTCTGTCCCATTACCAAGGACTGGCACATGATAAACGGGGAAAAGCTGTGGGGAAATTGGGACTGCTGCCTGATAAACAATATCATCTTTAGGGAAGCGGAGGTGTCACCGATTTTCCCTAAATAAATTATTCAGCGGGTTTCTGACAGCAAAAAGACACCCGTGCTCTTACAAATAGGTTTTAAATTCCCTGCTGAGCTCCCCCGCAGGTGAGCGGAGGGGCTGTTGTCATACAGGGCTAATATCCCACTCGCAGAAATCATATAAAGCCTCGTCAAATCTCCTCCTGGGGACCTGAGAAGTTGAAAGTCAGGAAGGCAGCCTCGGAGGGAGCGCTTCATTTCCCTCGTACGATCCTAAATAAATTTCCCTGTCTGTAACTCGGATATTAGAGCTCAGACAGAGCCCTGTTAGCACTCGCAGCCTTGTGGGCATCAACCACGGCCACTCACATCTGCTGAATCCTTTTTCCCTCTCCCACCGAGGCTGAGCCCACTGCATCCAAAGTCACCCTACAAAAAAAAAGCAAGCGCGGTGAAGACAGAAGGAAGCTTTCAGGAAGGGGGCTGCAGGATTTGTCTTCAAATAAATAAATAGGGACTGAAAAAAAGAGAAAGAGAAGAAAAAAAAGAGCTCTAAAAGGTTGATACCAGTTAATATGATTATTTTATCAGCCCTCCTGATTAGGGCTGGAGAGCAGAGGCTCCGTAACCCCAAGTTGCCCCGCTACGGGGAAAAGTCGCAGCCTTTTTGCATCTTTTAGCCGATGCGAGGCGCTTCCATTTGTTATTTATTGCCTGTAAAGCTGAGCACACACGCCCCAAGCCACCCCTAATTAATGGATTACTCCTGCCTCGTTGAAGTGTCTCGCTGGTCCAAAATCTGCTGCATCCTCCCCAACAGCCAGAGACAGCATATGTGTTTTCGTAAGCCGAGCGCTGCACTTGATAGTACGCTCTAAAAAGATCTCTCTCTATCTGATTTGTGTTATTTTCATCTGAAAAACTTCAAGCCGAGACAAGAAAAGAGAAAATCTGGCTAGGAAGCACAAAGATCCTCGTAATTAAACAGGTCGGCCCTCTGTTCTGACACACCTGGTAGGAAGATACCAGATGTCTGCAGGTAAACACCAAGTGGGTCTTCATCTTTTTCCCTTTAAATCAACATAATTGCTTTCAATAAAAGTCACCCATTAACAAACCTCAGCTAGAAATGTCTCCTAGCACATTTAACCCAGGCCCAAATCCTATTTTTAACACATAGCCAACTAATTCTTCTCCTCCCTTCCCCAAAAGCTTTCAAACCTGTCGCCCCCATTCAACAAATCTCAGTTGTAGAAGGAAAACCCTGGAAATTTCAAGGAGAACGACAGCTTCCAAGAGCACAACGAGTGCCAGAGGAGCTGGAAAAGCTGCAGGTTGAGCTGGTGAACCCAAACACAGGTACCACGGCGGGGAGGGAAGCAGATGTGCTCGGAAAGTTGACGCTCCTCCTACTCTTCCCACTGAATGCCAAGGACACGGCACATAATACAGTCAGAAAAATTAGGAAAAGTAATATATAAGATAAAGGAGTGGGAAAACAGGGAGCTGGAGACGGCCAAGCATGGTGGATGAATGATCTGGAGTCTAAAATTTTGGGTCATGGTCTAAAATTTTGGGTAGACCCGTGCGGTGCCGGGAGTTGGACTTGATGATGCTCATGGGGCCCTTCCAACTTGGGATATTCTACGAGTCGGTTCATAGACAAAGACAAAGGGATATGGTCATTTTGGGGAGGTGATAACCACCGTAATATAGAAAAATAGTTTTACAGAAGCTAACAGTTGTGAATCATGCAAGAAAAAAAGGGAACGTGGGCGGTGAGATGAGCCAAAGCATTTAGGTGATGAGTACGGGACTAAAGAGACGACAATCACAACAACGAGGGCAAGACGGCAAAGGACAGAGGAAGAGGTGAGTTGGCAGCTTCCCCCCGTATGAATATACGAATAATCCCAATGATACCATTTACGCACACGAAAAGGCAAAAAAAAGTACATTTTATAGGATTTGAGTCTTAAAGCAGGAGTTACCACGTCGCCTGCAGCAAAACCCTTTCAAAGTAGGCACTTCCGCAACGTTTGCCGATTTGTAGAAGAGAAATGAGAAGAGAATTTTGTGCCTGTTGGTGAATGCTTGAGACTCTTTTGCAGTGATGTTTCCTACAGATTTCATCCCGCTACCAATTTCCCCTGATACCGTCATCACCCGCGGTTTGATGCCGACGTGTCAAGCAACGTTCCTATCAATATTCCTTTTTGCAGCACAATTCCCAGGGCCTCCGGGCTGTGACATTAATACGAGGGAACGGAAAGTCACCGGAATAATTCACCGCCGCCTTCTTGGATTTGTATATCAAAGGCACCGAGGCTTACTCCAGTCTGTTCTTAGTAACAAGCACAGAAAGAGGAGGTGGCACTGGCAGAAGTCGGGTAGGTTTGAGCAGCTGGAGCACAGGGACTTCATTCTCTAGGTATTTTTTTTATATATATTATTTTTACCCGAACTGCCGTTGCTTTCACACAGCGTATATTAGCCACAATCCGACTGTCAAACACAATATTTTAAGCTGTCCAGTACCAGTCGTTGCCTATTTTAGCTAACACACGCACCAGAACTGACACAGCAGCGATGGTGATTGACCGAGGGATGAATTATGATCAAGGAAAGCAAGCTGGTTTTGTTGTTAACCCAAGAAATGAATGAAAGCCGAAGCCCGCTGAAAAAAGAAGCAGGCAAAAATGGAAATACTCTGCCAATAACTCTGATAAAACAAGCCACATTTCCCCACGCCATAACTTGTTGAAAGCATTCAAAAAATTACTTAGTTGGACTCGAGCATTCAGAATTTCCCCCTCCTTTCAAAGGCATGAAGCACGCGGCTCGGTTGCTCTAGACTTAGGTCTCCTCATCTACTTCAGCCCAGCTCAATCTTCAACCATGCTTTACACTTATAAACTAACAATATTACAGGGGAAAAAAGCCTCATGTGGCTGTTGTATATTTATTTTTTTAAACTAGCATTTACGTGTACATGCCGCTCTTATTGCAATTTGCAACATCAAAAAACTACAGCCTCGATGTTTGCTTAAATATTTCTCTTTTACATAACCAGGAGCACTGTCCAAATTTCAATGTTGTCCTACACGGCTTCACAGAGCCACGTTGGGGTTCCCCCTGCACAAAAGCTCATCTAGGGTAGAAAATGCAGTCCCCAGGACAAAATTTAATCAAACGCCTTGAATTTCATTATCAGGATGTGGATGTTGTCCCTCAAAGCCCAGCTTGTAGACCAGCAGCTTGAATCACGTGTGCTATAAATATAAAGGAATTCAAGCAAGCTAGCTCCAATTAACCCATTTCAGGTCACATTTCAGTATTTCCAGATGAGGTTTTATTCCACCCAAAAAATAAAGCTACCTATCGGCGCGGGGAAAACCACAAAGGTTGTGCTCGGGGTCCCAACCCAGCAGGCGAGAGATGGGAACGAGCAGAGGCACAGCACAGCTCCTCCCCGGCACGGAGGATGTGTCTGGTCTGCTGCTGCTTTGTAATTTACACTTGGCTTTTATTACCTCACTCCGAGAAATACTTGATGAAACACCTTGGCTCCAAGACAGATTCTCTCTGCAGCTCCTGAAAAGGGTTGTTTGGGAAGCCGGGGGATGGGAGCTCCGTAATAAAAACTAAGAACAAAAAAAAAAAATTAATGAAGCTCTCGAGTAAGATTTTCATCTGGAAATGCGAACCAGCAAGTGACCCTACCAAAGACCTTGAACCGCGCTAAAGCGACCGCAAATCATTTGTGTTTGCTAAACCTCATTAATGAATGACATTAGTAAATTAAAATTCGTGAAGACTACTTGGGGACAACATTGAGCAGGTGAGTAGCTATGGCAGGAGCTTGATTACCCTGATCATTTTTCCTTGTACATACAGAATTATATTACTGCTGTCAGCTTAAGGCACTCATGGCTATTTTCTTTCCATTGCAAGAAGCATCACTTTTAAACCAGAAAACCAGATATTAAACCAGAAAACCAGAGTGCCCTCCATCCCTCTTTATATAGAGGGAATATTTAAGTATATTTTTAATTCTCTGCTCAAAGAGTTGACTGAAAGATTCAGAAATTGTATTCCAGATCTCGTATTTGTTCCTGGAAGATAAATTCAAGACCTGAGAGTATCAATTTCTCTCAATCCCCTTTATTCACGGGGGATGAAGTGACACTGATGCTTCACGAACACCTCTTGGCTTGGAGGCACGTGGCCGATGCCCAGCAGCAGGCAACGCTTGGAGGCGAGATCCAAAATTTGGGAAAGCAGAGGGTAAGCTTCTCACTTTTACAAAGCTGCCCACACCACTACACCTCATATTCATTTATCTTACTAGCAACAAGCTACTCAGCACTTAATTTGAACTATTTTAGGAACACGAGACGTATTGAGTAGCTTTGCATGCACAAAGCTATGACTGAAGGTCGTATCTTCATTTGTGAAGGTGTGCGTTGGATTTCCCACTCAAATATTCTCATTTGCAAATACTCTTCTTCGAAAACATCCTATTACTTGTCCCGTAGCAGTGCTTTGGAGCTTTATGGATGGGTTAATCAAACATCAATGCTAGGTGGTGCACATAGAACAAAATATGTTCCAAGAGGCCAGCGAGGACGAAGACAGCTCCACTCCAACAGGAATATTTGGAGAAGTTTTGGAGAAGTCCACGGCTGCAACCCACAGATATAGTTTTAACTGGGTCTTCCTACAACGAAATTGTTTCTCACCGTGAGCCCTTTCAGGCCTCTTGTAGCTGTGCTGATATTCATGGTTTTTTGGTTGGTTTTAATCATCGTAAAATTAAGCTGGTGAAAGAACACCTGCAAGCACGGGACTGCCGGGTTATGAAGTGCTGGGTCCTGCCTGAAGACACACCAAAAAGTGTTAAGGCTTATAAATACAGAGGATTAGAGGAAACCAAAGAGATGCAGAGAGGATGCAAATGCTTCAACTCTTTTCCTTAAGAGAATTTGACCGGATTGTGGCTGACTGCAAACAGCACAGAAATGTTTTCGTCTGAATCTCGGAAACCCTCAACAGAGAAGACCAATTGCGATGGAAATAAATTCATTTCCATCAGCTGTGGAGGCTGCCGCTGCCGTGTTTCATAAACTCCAAACTTAATGTTTGATTACAGTCTAACACGCCAGTGAAACAAGTCTGCCTCCACCAAGCAAAACAGCTGCTCAGCAGCTCCAACCCCGTTTTAAAGCCTCTGGAAACGAAGCTCTTCGAGTTCTTGTTTTCTCTTTTGCTGCCTTAAATTCAGTTGTGTCTGCTCTTACCAGCCGCGGGAAAGGCTGGAACAATTGCATCTCCGATTCCAAAGCCAGACGCCACATAAAAAGCATTCAAGCAGATTTCATCTTTTAGGGGCAATTTCATCGCTTTTTGCTCTCCGGCTAAAAATTGCTTAATGTCTCAGGAGAGCAATGCAGGAAAAGGGACGTGCCGCTCGCAGCCAGGTAAACAGACGCTTGAAGGGTCCAGAGAGCTGTAAGGTTCTTGTAGGGCTGGCTGTTCCTGGAAACATCTTAAGTATTTTAAATATTTCATGTGTTTATTATTAAATAGCTAATAACGTGATATTGCACACTTTCCAACCATTGAAGGGCTCTGTCTGCATTCAATCCGGATAAAACTAGGCAAAAGAAAGAGTTGAGGGAGGTTATGTCCCTAATCCACCCCACAAAAATAACCACAATATTGTTTCCATGCCTTCCATTATTCAGTTCAGAAATTGAGATAAATCTGACTTTTTTATTTATTTAGAGAAACCAAAATTATGATTATTCTTTACTCAATAACTCCACGTCCTCAGTACCTTCGGGTTCCCTCCTCACCCTCCCGGGACCTGATTTCTCCTGGCCAAGGCACTGTTTCCACCCCAAACCACTCAACATTTTGGGCAGGACTCTCAATATTTGCCATTTATGCTTGAGCACAGCACCTGAGTCAATGAGTTTGAGTTTTGTTTTGAGTTTTAGACCCTGCTCTTTGTCCATCCCCAGAGCTTCACATTCAGGGATGCAGAGGGAATGGAAATGTGTTACAGAGCCCTATAAAGGTGTCTTAAGTCAGCTTTAAACGGGCTAAGGAGGGAAATAAAAGGAGAAAAACAAGCCAGCCTGGAAATTGAAAGACCCCTGCTGAACTTTTGATTTTCTTACTTACTCTATGACCTGCAGCATGACTCTCCCTTGATTTTCCTCCTCTAAGATCTAACCGCAGCCACTAGCGATGAGAAAAAAAGCGACTCCAACGATGTGTTGAAAGTTTTATGCGAGATGGCAAGCAGAGCACTGAGGTAGAGAGGCAACGTCCCTAGTCGAACCCCCTAGTTAAGTTAGCAAAACCACGTTATTTTCCAAGCCTCTGAAATATTCAGTTCTGACTCCGGGTCTCGGACGCCAGCCACCAGCCCAGGTGAGCTTTTAGAGCTGAATTATAAAGCCGGGAAAATGGAGTTCATAATGGAAACGCGGCTCCAGCTCCACCAGTGGGAATCGCTCTAATAAAATGACTGCCATCACTCACCTCGTTTTACCAGATTTTATTGCTGGAGGGAAAATTAAGCAACTTAACATCTTGCTCTCCGCTAAATTGCCTTTTTTCTCCCCTCCCAGGCTTTTCTTGCTGTGCCCTTTGTGATAGCATTTCCTTGTAAACATCCTCATTTTTGTCTACGTATTAGCGCACGCACACATTTAGTGGCTTACATTAGGATTTTATTTTTTGTCTCTGCAGTGTTTAACTTCCTATCAGGCCACTTTATTCCGAATCTTATTCAAATTAAAGCAGGGCTATTATGCGAGGCACAAAAGTTCAATTTGAGTAAAATCTGGGCAGGGTTTTCTTTTTTGCATGAAAACAACGGCATAATAAATGCTAATCATTATAATCTTTTCAACGTGAAAGCCTTTCAAGAGGAGTTTTGCATTCCCGAATATAAAACACGCTGCCAATTTACATTCTAAAGGTTTGCATTGAAGCGGAGATTCGAGGTGGAGGAGACCTCCGTGTCATCCATTCAATCCCCCTGTCAGCGCTGGATTGTATCATCCGCTGGTAAATATGGAATAAGGAGGTTTAAGAATTAGACGGTTTAGCTTGCAAACCCATCATCATCCAGCATCAATCACAGCGCGCAGAGAAATTTGGAGAGCGGCGTTTCCGCGCCGCCCTACGTCAATCAAACCCCAAACCAGCGAGCTCATCGCCTACCTCTCGGTCAGATACCACCAGCTAGGGCGGAGAGGAACCTGACCCCTTTTAATTAAATCGCTTGGGTGAGGTGTTTGATGAGACTTGAGGGTTGGCTCGCCTAATTTCCATCTCTTCCCCCTGCGGTGACACGGCAGCGGCACGACCGACCTATTTCTCATTTGCCCAACAGAGGTCACCAAGGACAAATGAGAGGGTTGTAAACAGCTCCTCTCATCTTATTAAACATCGCTTCGGAAACGTGTATGGATTTTGAGTAAGCAAGGTCAAGGAACCATTAGAAAGGTTAAACTGGAAACAAGAGAGCACGCAAAGTGGTCACAAGATTGTTTCAAGCCAGAAAATTAAATTAACCTGAGGAAATCCCTGAAGGTGCCTACATCTTTGTTACTTTTATTAGGGAAAAAAGCAAATCAAGAAATGGGGGAAGTCCTGTTGAAAAAATGCACCAGCTACTTAGAAAGCCTTACAACTTTTGGCGCTCCCCTCTCAATCCTGAACGTGTTTGTTCAATATTTTGTGGTCCTGTGCCAAAAATCGTGGGACACCAAAAACTTTGGGACCCGCTCAAGCAAATGAAGTGGTATTGATGGCTAAGCTGTCACCAGAAGGTGTGCTCCAGTCCCACAGCTTAGCATATCCAAGAGCTTTTCTGAGTATATCCCAAATATTTTCTTCTCTGGCTCACCAAGCTCCAAACACCGAGTGGATGCTCCTCAAGATAACCTCAGCTCCGGAGCCCAGACGAGGAAGATGATGAAATTTCAGACACTCCTCCTCAGCAGACACGGATATTCGGCACGCCAGCTCCTACTAATCTCCCTCTTTAACATTAAATTCTCCACATTCACTGCAAATGATACTTAAGATCCAATTCATCACTATAAACGCTCTTCCCAGAGCCAGGCCTCTAATATTCAGGGTGAGCAATTCAAGGCTGGGTTCACCACGAACTCATTCCATCCAACCACCCCAAACTACGTGACATCAGGTTCAAAATATAAGCAGCAAATTATACTGAACTGCTCGTGGTTAAGAAAATCACCCGCTTCGAGTGTAGGCAAAGTATTTCCAGAGAAGTAGCTTTGTTCTTCTATCACCTTAGAAGATAAAAATACAGCTACAAAAATTCTTCGTGGCTTTTCTTAGGAAAACGTCCTGATTACTTATCTCGGATTAGAAATGAATGCAAGAGGTCTACATTTGAACCCTTTTGGGGTTATTAGTGCATTTTGAGGTTATTATTATTATTGCATCACACATTACCTGGAAGAATAGTGTCAAGAACCTCCCCAGAACATAATATTGCTGAAATACATGCAAATATCCTTCATTTTTCTTGATACTTTGTGCCATAAGACACTGAACATTGCTGTTGGAAGAGCGTGTATAACCTGGACATTCCACTAAGGAGCAAGAACAACAAGAAATTTGGTAAGACAATGCGTGTGTCAATTTAAAATTATTTTTTTTTAGCCCAGAAAAGGTAAGGCGATGAGGGATCTGAGCAAGGTGGTCAACACGCTTTTGAAACACAAATTGAAGCACAGGCACTGCTTCTTGGAGGGAAGAATAAAGATGTTGAGCAGAAGACAACCAAAACTATAATTTTCATGAAAAATAGGCGCAAAGCACTTGAAAACAGAGGATATAACAGGTAGCAAGGAGGGCCAGAGGCACTCGGTGCAATGGTTTGAGCCATATTTGACCCAGAGCAGGATATAGCCCGCTGGCCTCAGGCAGAGTTTTGGTTCACAACAGCCAAATAAAAGGGAAGGGGATGCTCCTAAAGGAGGGATACCTCCAGCAAGCCAAGCACGAAGCTGACAGTGCCAGGAGGCAAATGCAGGTAGGGGTAAACACAGGTAGGTCCTTCCTCGTTCAACTGATTGCAACCAGAGGGGGAGAATCAGCATGAAAAAAGCAGAAAGCAAAAAAAAACGCTTTCAGCCAGCCTCAGACACGCACCAGGGGTTGGAGAAGTGAGAAGTAAAGGCTGTTCCTCACGAAAATTGCTGCATCAGTTCTCACCTGTTCTGTCGCAGCAGACTCAAACACCACTAGTTTGAAAGGTACTTTTGTATCAAGGGAAAAAAAAAATGTTAATTGATATCCCCAAAGAAGTTAGAAGCTGAGCATCGGTTTTCAGATTAAGGACGTGACACCCCACAGCACCTTCGTCCGCTGCAAGAAAGGACAAAGCCATGATACTCCTTAAGCTGGGGCTTAATTTCCCCCAAATCACCCTGACAGATCCATTAGGCTGGAGGACACGGTCCTAAGGGAGGCGGTGGGACTCCCATCACTTTGGGCTTGCAAAAGCAGAGCAGACAGATGATCGGCAGGTACCGAGAGGGAAGAAACCTTTCCTGGAAGGTAAGCTGGCACGATGATGTACAGGCTGATCTCCATCCCCAGCACCAATGATCTATTACAGCCCATTATTTTAATTCACTCCAACCTCGTGCCCTCGCTAACCGAGGCTGCTCCTTCCTCAATCCAATCTCCTCGAGCACAATGCAAGTAAATCTCTGCCAGGCGCTCAAGACAAAAGCAGAAGCTTTTCCCTAAATGAAATCTACTAATTAAAACCGGGTTTCTATTAGCAGCACGAGGGTAGGAAGAGCAAGAATTGCTGCGGCATGCAATCCTGCCAAGCATTGCTCAACAGAGCACAGGGCAGGAAAGCCTCCCTCTGTCGTCACCTGCAGCTGAGTGTTGCTCAAAAACCGTGCTCAAGCCCTATTATTTTGGAACGACACTGCTACGGTTTGATAAACTCACAAAACAATGAATGAAGAGCCAGCATGTTGAGAACAAACTTATGATTTTAGCTGCTAAATGTCACATCTCCCTTTCCACGAGCAAAATAATCGCTGGCTCACTGATGTCCATCGATTGCAAAGGTCCTGTTTTATCTCAGCTATTCAGATTTCCAAAGTACCAAGCATGAAAATATGGGATTTGCAGGAAAAGTTCCCCGCACAGACGAATAGATAAGGTTTTTTTAATTATGTTAAATGCTCATTAATTACTCTTCCTCCTGAAGGATGCTGTACCTAAGAGCAGTGTGCATGGATCCAGGTCAGGAGGCGCATGACTGAAGTGGTCCTGGGGAAGTTGCTGCTCCTGAAAGTAATTTCCAAGTCAACAAAAAAAATTTTCTGAGCTCAAAGAGGTTCTGCTCATTATTGTGTTGGTGTTCAGGCACTTAGACATAAGACAGAGTATTAGCAAAGCCATACATCTTCAGACATGACCTACTACTCCACTGCTTTAACCCCAGTGAAGCACAATCAGTAGGGCCATTCCCAACACACATGGAGGGAGCAGGGAATCAAGTCTGTGTAATGAAAAGGTGTAGCATCAGAAAGGTTATTTTCATAGCAGGGAGAAAAATAATAGAGAGTTGGAATAAGAAAAGCTAGCAACAACCAGATCTGGGTATTAACCAAACATCACGGGGGCTGTTGGATGTGGTTCTCTGCCTTCATCTCCAAATGACACCTAAAACCACTGGATTCGCAGTAAATCAGGAGCCATAAAGCCTCTCCAAATAATTTATAGCAAAATAAAACGCATTCAGGTGTTTGGAATATCTTTATCTTTGAATACTTAAGCAGCACTTCTGTTTCAAGTGAAGGCTGAGCAAAATAACTGGTTGCACACCATGCCTAGATGATACTGCAGTTAAATTATAACACCAACTTGATTTCTTCATTTTTAGCCATTTAGGCCCACCTTCTATCTTATTCTTCACCCAAGAGGTTTGGATTACTAATCCTCTAGATATGCTGGCTGTTGTTTTGATCTGTGTTGGTTATCTCCCTGCTCCCACTTTTTAAAGTAGGTGCATCTTCTGCAGGGGAAAAAAAAAAAATCAGGACTTAGAGCAGCACGTGAAGAGTCAAATATTTACCTGATCCCTGCTATTTCCTCTTAGATTTATTAACAAAGCACTAATGAACTTTAATGTAATGACAACGCATATATTTGTACCAAGTGGTGGGTGTAGATTTTACAAATATGGAACATTAAACAGGGAGAGGAGGGAGCGAGCACTCAAATCGTCCACTCTATTAGGCAAAAAACCCACACCACCATTAAGCAAACGCACAGAGCAGTCCCAAAGGCGTTTGTTGGTCTGCCATGTGGCACGGATAGATATCAAAATCAGGTAGTGTTAAACACCAAGCATCAATTTCAATAGTTCCTATACTCTATGCACTATTACACATTGTATATGTTAAGTGTGCGTTGAAATAAAGTATAAAAGACAAAATCCCGTTGACCAGAAGTTCATCAATGTCCATTTTTTCAATTACACTGTCAAGAGGTTACATTTTTAATTCATTTTTTCTAACTGTATTGTCTGACTCAGCTTTTTTTTTTTTTTTTTTCAACTTAAATTAAGTTTTCGGAGCTCTAAAATTGGTTTTCAAGGGAAACAGCTTTAGTTTTGTTCACCACTTATTACGGCTGATGAATTTATATAAAATAGCCCCAAATCTCCCGTGATTCTGGTCGGAATAAACTGATTAAGTCAGTATTGGCTGATTTCAGTTTATAAATGAAGTTATACCTCCCCAACTGGGGATTTCTGAAACTCATTTTCCCCTGCTATAGAAAAAAAGTGACTCTCAGTTTCAGGGAATGACAAGTATGCAACACTTCAGACATTTTATTTACCCTGCACAATGAAGAGTTTCCTAAATTTCAGCATTAACAGGTTTCATGTGTTTATCCCATCCTCGAAGCGATACCTCTCGCATCACTAAATGATTTTTCATCCTCAGGTTATTAAATTCCCAAAACACGGGTAGGCAACAGTACCTAATATTGTATTTCATGTTTACTCCACTTAGATTCGAGTGAGATTAAGAACTTCTCCATATGCTTCTCCGGGGAGGCTCCACGTTTGCCATTTATCATCTTTAAACGGCAGAAGAGAGCCTTTGTTATCTTATTAAATGAACTCTAACTAGGTGGGTTTCCTTCCTCCCCCAGGTAAACCTCTGATTTCTGCCAGGACCCGATCAATGGCAACACACCCACCGAAGGAATAAAACACTGAAAGTCTACGTGGGTGAAGGAGAACAAGTCACTTGAAGAATAAACTCATTAAATGGCATTTAAATGTGCAAATGCTACACTTGTGACTCAAGAATTTACTGACATACAGACCACACCATATAAAAGTAACCTCGGGTTTCTCATTTATTTTACCTCTGGTCTTTTGGAAGATGATGAACACCAAAATCTGTGAGAGCCTCATCCCGCAACTCTATAAATAGAGGCATAACACGTGGGCAGCGTTGTTTCTATCTGAAATCCTACCAATTGGGGTAAATACCAATGATCAGCAGTCTGTTAAATTGGGACTTTTAATAAGATGCTGAGTAGGAAGCAGCTCTTAGTTTCTCTCCATTGCTCTCATCTCTGTCTCAGCTAAGAGCTCTCGCACAGCTGGAGCACGCCGAGGCCATAAAGACCTTCGAGAAGTTCTTTGAAACAGTGCATTTTCCCCCAATCCATGGCGAGCTTCATGCATAAAATCCTTGTCTTATGAAAACTGCTTTTAATTTGCTACGTTTTCTTTGCTGAAAGCACTTCAAGCCATGAAAGTACAAGGGGAAAGGTTTTTAAAGGGCAATATAATTCCAGTACCCCCGAGCGTCCTGCTCCAAGTTGACAGTCACTTGTTGGCCATGACTGCTTTATTGACTGGTAATGCTTTAAAAAACAGTGAAATCATGCTTGGTGCAAAAAGATATATGCCCCTTATGCACACCAATGGTTTGAGGATTTTAACCTCAAAAGATAAATGCTGATGTGTTCTGTTGCCAACCAGCACGCGAAGTGCTTAAAACGCCGCGGACAGACCCGTGTTTGAGAAGTGACACCAAGATTAGATTGTAATTCAACGAGTGAATCTCTTCCCAAAGCCTACCTGAAATATTAAAGCTTGTGATCTCTCCTTGCAAGAATGAAACGTTGCATAGACAAAGGAGACAGCGAAATGAGGAGGTGCCCTGTTGCCATGAACACAACCTCCCATTCATCAAGGCGGCGCAATCAAACACATCGTGGCTTTCGGATGAGACCATCAAGCTGTCCAGAAAGTCTGTTTAGCAGCAACACATCATCATAGGATTCAGTTTACAAGTGTTGTAACACCCAAAGCTTGACCTAGTCCCAATCCTCTCTGGGAAAGCAGCCTTTTCTGAAAAGACGAAGCTTATTTACTGTGCCAAGCGATGATTAACACAGCCTACTGTAGTGCGAGACCTCCGCTCCTCCTCTTGCCCTCGTTCCCTTCCCGTCATGTTTCCATCTGCCAGTGCCTTAAGTCAACGATGCTCTGCCAACGTTGCACATTGACTCCCTCAACAAAAAAAAAAAAAGCAAAAAAAAAAGCACACATTCTGCTCACTCGGGAATGCACGTCCTTCGGAGATCAAAATACCTTTTCACTTCTGCTTGAAGAACTTGCTGCCAATTTTAAATGCCATGAATTACTCTACCTTATATGATTTTTATTTTTTTTTTTATTCACAAAATCAGAATCAGGGAGGTTGGAAGGTGACAAGCTTGCCTACTCCGACCCTCTGCAGAAATCAGGCTCTGCTGGGTTGCGTCCAACTGGGTCTTGAACATCTCCCCAGATGGAGACTCCACAGCTTGGCCACTCAACCCATTCCACTGCTGAATTACCCCTAGAGGGGAAAAGAGTACGTGTTTAAGGAAGCTTCCCATATTTCAGTTTGTGCAGTCTCTTTGCACTCTTTCCCATTAGAAGTTCTCCCAGTTTGAGCCCAACTGGTCCTGAATGGAGGAAGCCCACCTGTTCGTCTTCCAAACCACCCATCACCGCAGCAATATTAAATCAGGATCTGCCAAACAAAGCAACACTCTTCTATAAAGAGCTCCAAATTAGTGAGCTGGGCACAGCCCTGTATGTGTGTTCACTTCAAAAGAGTAATTGGAGGGATTTTGGCAGTGGTTGCCAACAGCCAGATCAAGGCCAGATGGCATCCTCGGTTGGCAATGAGAGCCCTACTTCTCAAAAGCCAGCCCTGCAGACTCCATCCAAGGAGGGATGGAGAGTGGAATTATCCATTTCTTCACGTATTTGGGGCTCTCCAGCTCTTTGGGGAAGTAATACTCCAGCATGGGCGTACATACACGGCTGAGGATGGCAGGTTTCTGGAGGACTCAGAAAACTGGTGGGAAGGAGGTAGAAGAGAGTTAAGACTCTCATTGCCCATTTTAATCAGACATCATGAGAAAACACATCTTTCCTAGATGGTAAGAGACTTAAGAGGAACAGAAACTGCTTTTCAGACTAAGAGACCTCGAGACTGGAAAAGAAACCAAGTCAATGAGGGACGCACTGGAGAGACCGGCCAAGAGGAGAGCTGTCTGGACTCCCTCCCCAGCATAAACGTTTAGGAAACTACTGGATAGGAAACTTCTGCAGAGCTCCTGGACTGAACTGGATTAAACTTCAGCCTTAACTTTTCTTTAGTGTAAACACAAGCACCTCCTCCAAACAACGCACTCGAACAAGGTCATCGCTCGCCTGCACATGCCACAAATATATCAATCCCTTCTCAGCAGCAAGTAATTTCCATCTTTTCTTTTCTTCCAGAGTTGCTGATTGTCACCCGTACACCTAAACCTTAAAAATTCACACATGCAACACCCTACAAGAATCCAGCATTTGTTGCGACCCTCAATTCATCAGAAAAATTCCCAACTGCAGAGGTCTCCTCCGTTTTGAAGAGGAATACACAGCAACAAAGAGTTCATTAGATATATCTAAACAAGAATAACACCTTGTCAGAAATAAATTACTGTTGCAGGAGCGTCATATCTACCTTTACCTCTTTTGATGAGGTGGAAAACGCACTTCAATTGGTTTTTCTCTGCATTTTTTACTCTTTAAATACCAAATTCTCAGCGTTTCCTGCGATCCGGAATGTAGGAAATAGGAAGTTTCTTCCTTACCTGCTACCATGACCTTCGCAGTCCGACTGATGATGGCTCCGATGCCTTCCAGAGATGCTTCGCACTGATAGAGCCCCTCGTCCGGCTTGTGGTGCCTGGAGTGGACTATGTTTTGTATCAAGAGCGAGCCGTTGGCCAGCTGCTGCCTCCTTTCGTCTACCGCCAGGTTCAAGAAGACGGCGTCCTTCTTCCACTTGATGACCGGAGCTCCTCGGTCAGATTCTGCCCCGCAGTTCAACAGCACGTTGCTCCCACGCATGGTGACAGCATCTGACGGCTCCGTTACAAACCTCAACGACGTAAAAGGCTTAATCTGGGAACCTAAAAGAGCAAAAACAGAAGGCGGCGTAAATACGGGTTACTCACTTGTACATAGAGAACGTAAGATGGTTTCTTCACAATTTGTTTTGGGACGAAAATACCTTTATCACTGCAAACACAGCATGGGTGGATAAATAGATCTTTTACATGAAAAATAATTATATATAAACACAAAGACAAAAGGGGAAAAACTGTACAAGTGCCTATAGAGCCGAGTTGAAGATAAATCCACCACGCCTGTTGAATTTTCTTTGGAGAATTTAATTGCCTACGCAACTTGCTGTGGCCACAGGTACCAAGATACATTTCAGTACAGGAAGCACAAAGGTTTTGGTAGCCCTTTTTCTTGAAGACCTTTTTCTTGAAGAATTGAGGGGAGACCATGCACAGGTACATCCTGACCACCCATCAGAAATACCAAGACCTTGAACCTCATGGATCTCCTCCCACCTTGCTAGAACAACGCTTTCCACCCTACCCAGTAGCCCGACCATCGCTTTCCAGTAAGCCCAAGAAAAACTATGAGGTTATTCCTTTCTGCTGAGGAGTAGAAATTCATTAACAAGCTGAAGAACACGTGGACGCAATGGCATCAAAGGGCACAGTGCAGAACAGAAACCAGCCCTTTTTCAAACTTAGCAGAGAAAAGATACAAAAAAAAACTTTGTTTGCTACAAAAAGATGGTTTTATAAATTTGTTGAAAGCTTTTGTTCAGGTTATGCACAGCCATGCATAAACTACTGACATTTTCTTTACAGAAATTAATTTTATTGTCAATGCATCTATAAAGAAAAATTTGATAGCTGTCTACTTGAACATACGTTATAGATAGCCTTCAAAAATTAATAAAATATAGAAAAAAAAGCAAGTTGCTCTCAGCTTGTAGAGCATTTCAGGTGCTATCAATAGCACCATACAACCTAAACTTAGAGCACGTTGTCTCTTAACAGCAAGATATCGACTCAGAATATGATTTGTCTTTCATCTCCGTGCTCTGATCCCGATTTCTGGAGGAAGCACAGAGTTAGACCCCCAAAAATTTAGACCTGTGCTAGTTGCACACTAGCACAGGGCACTTTTGCCATTAAAAAAATCTGAGAGATATATTTGCAACGCACAAAATTGTGATTTTTTTACAAAGGATTTTTTTCCTTCCCGTTCTCCCAAAGACAACCAAGCCCCGTTTGCAAATCCCAGCTCCTCGTTGGGCGTTTTATTGATGTCACCAACACATAATACAGTTTAACACAGCTGTTTATGACAGCGTGCTAATGATTTTATGTGGCTATTATCACAAGTAAATAATCCACTTCTGCGGAAGAAACGGGGTTACGACAGCTTCCAGAGCAGCAAACACAGAAGTTAAACAAAGATTAACTTTCTTTTCATGCAATTACCCTTGCAGTTCAGTTGCAATTTCAGCTATTCACATCCTTTGCAAAAGGCATATTTAGCCCAAATTGCTTTACTACCAGGGAAGTAACAGCTTGAATAACCTGGAAAGCTTTCTGAGTGTGAGGAAAAATTCAAATATTCCTGGAAATGTTATTCCTAGAGAGAGAAGCAACTGTGACATGTTAAAAAAAAATGGGAGAAAATGACCATATACTTTCAGAACCAATTACTTGGAAATCTAGGCAGGATGAGGATATAATGGCCACATTTTTTGCAGTCTTGAGGTGCTGAAATAGAAAGGTGGAATAGCAGGAGATGATTCCCTCACTATCTATTCGCGTATTTGAAATATTTTTGAAGTATTAGCCCGGAGAAAGCCCAGATGCAGTGGACCCTGGGTCCCTTTTCTCCTCTGTAAGACTTCCCTGCCCCAGCAGCTCCAGGGTTTCAGTTCGTGCTGAAAGAGCAGCTGCCGTAAGCTCCCAACCTCTTTCCTAAGCAGAGCAGGGGACTCGTTTTCAAACAGAGATGCTAAACCTACAATTTAATCCTCATCGCAATAGCTCGACTGAAACAGAAGGCAAGGAGGGAAGAAGCAAGCAAGCAGCCAGGCTGGAGAAATAGGAGATGAAGAGCTGATATAAAATTTGCTGTGAAGCATTCTCATTTTCTCTGTTTCCAAGTTTTGCTCTTGGTGGGAGCGAGTCTCTGCCTTTACCTGGGACACCTCACCTTCCCTGGGATGCTGCCAGGCTCTTTTGTCTCTGAAAGACTTGAAAAGTCAGAACAACGGAGGGCAATGCTCTTAGACCTGCTTTATCTGGTGTAGTGGATGCATTCACCTTCTACGTGCACGCTCACAGCACTGACCTGTTCGAAGAAAACACATTTGTGGGAAATTAAGAGCGCTGCAAGCCTGAGACTGCTGAAACCAACGGGACTTGGGCACATCAGTGCTTCCTTCTTCCTCTGTGTTCACAGGAGGATGAATACAGATTGATGACATCTACAGCTTAACTACAGACTTCAAGGGAAAGCCTGAAAAGATGAAACGCCTCCTGCACAAAGCGGCTGTGTCAGCAGCTCCAGGCACATCCACGTCAAGCCAGCCTGCAGCGTTACTCCGAGATCTGAAGCTCCGAGGGTCAAGGAGAGAGCCCTCGGCAATAGCTCGCGTGTCCTTGAGCCAAAAAAAAAGGAGAAAACTTGAAGATAAAGCCCCCATCCTCGGCCCCTCGCTGCTTCAGCTATCAAGATATTACCCTACGCCATGACCTGCTTTGTGATACGGGTATGAAACTAATGGGCTCCTCACCCTGCCAGGTAACATCACAGCGACGGCGAGGTTATCCCTTCTCCAGGCCACGGAGGAAATTACCATTTAAAAGATGGGGTTTGATGCGCTTCTTAATCACTGCCTGCCTTTGAATCCTCCCTCCCCTTGCCGTTTCGCCTCTGTGAAATGTAATCTTCCAGGGTGGGTTTTTTTTTTTTTCCCCCTCCCTCCTTCGTGTTCTGCATCGCTTGCTTCCATTACGGAGAGGGAAGAGATGTCACAGCTGCAAAAGCAGTTGACCAGGCCACCCCCGGAGCTTTCTTCTTCTTTTTTTTTCAAATAAACATTAAGAAATAAGACTTTCGAGCACGGACCATTTGAGATGGGCGAACGCAGCAATACCCCCCAGCCCAAACTCAGAGTCAGCAGCTGAAATAAGTCCATTACACTGAAGAGGATTTATGTACGCTCAGTACACATTTTTGCAGCGTATTTTTCTTAAATCTGCAGGAAATTAGCTTAATGGCCAGGCTAATGAGTGTGTATTTACATGCTTAGGTAATGCAGACAATACAGCATAAAACTATCAAGTTCTGGTCCCACCAAATACACGAATACAATGCTAAATATATCAAGATCTCCTGTTTTAATATTTGGATTATGACTTAATGTTTTCATTATGACTTATGATGTGCCTGCAGTGGTGCTGAATATTTCATCTCAGCTCTGAAGAGTTTTGGAAACCGAGCCTCGTGCCTGCATTTTGGTGTTTGGATGGAAAAATCAAATATCCCTGCAAGGAATTTACAGTGCGAGAGTGTGTAGTACATGGAAGAGTTGCTCAATTTTTATATAAACATCCAGTTTTCTATAAAAGTGGATGTACACACGACTGTCGCTGTTCCAAGTCATTCAATTTTTAAAGGGTACCGTCGCGGGATTTGGGGCTGTACCAAATAAAAGCGCTTAAAACCACAGCTCCAACTCCTCCAAAGGTGTTGAATCATTAGGGATGCTTACCTGGCTGTTCCATTTTCACTCAAAATCACTCAAAAGCTTTAGCTGGATTAGAAATACGGATTTAAGTGAGCTAGCACTAAGGGTAACACCTCTACACCACCTTAATCCCACTAGTTGGGGGTCAAACTCCTCACGGCCATAAAAGAGCGCAACTGCTTGGAATATGGGATGAAGAAGAAAAGATCAAGTCTTTTGGCATCTTCCTGACCTTATAGACTAGTTTTGGCATTCGAAACATTATCTAGGCTACCTGAAGCTGAGTAAGCACTGAGCACACCCACACGTTGCTTACTTGGCTCATGCACACGGTGAGATTCCCTCCGGGGCAGCCTGGGGACGAGGCAGAGCTGGGTCCCTGGCGCTGGGTGAAGGGGATGAAGGCAAGCTGGTCCCCTCCAACCTCCCTCAGAAAAGCACAAACAACTCTTGCTGGTGAGTTTCTCTCTCGAGACATCATTTCTTAAAGCACAAGTTGCTTACAGGCTTCGTAATGAAGAGATTCATTCTACGATCGTCTTGACAGCTTTTTTTTTTTTTTATTATTTCCTTATAAAAAAATCAGACAAGCCAGCCAACTGTGCAAACTCCTACTCAGCGCAGGAACTTGCAGCCACCTACTTTGCTAAGGAGACTGAAAAGCAGATCTCCGAAGTAATAAATTGCGTTGCTGGAACTCTACGAGACACCACGATCTCAGTTGCTTTCAGCATCCTTCCACAGCAGGATAAAAAAAGCATCTGCCTTGAAGAAAGCTGGTGGCATCAGCCACTTAGTTCTGCATTTTGGCTGAAAATGAGGATTTACCTGCAGGAGCAGGGCTCATTTTGTGCAATGAGGTGCACAGATGTGCCCTACAAGGGCATGGAAGAGCTCTTACCTGGATCCTTATGGCCTCACCATAAGAAGATCTCAATGCCTGCAAAAAACCTAAGCAGAGCCCTGTATTTTCTTCCAGCACAGGGGAGAGGATTGGATTTTTATTTTGAGCCTCCAGAGAAGATGGTTGAATGGTTAATTGCCCCGCCTGACTTGCCAGGGCAATTTTTCCCTCCATGGTTTTGTTTCAAATGCTTTAATTACGCTATCAGACTATCGTGTTATTTGCCGGGTTTCCTTCCTTCTCCCCAAAATAAACGCTACCTAACACGTGCCAATTTGCACAGAAGAGCTCCAGAGAAGAAAGGGAAGGAGCTAGAAAAGCCCTGGCACTACACCTGGATGGGGGCACGGCTCTACTTCCCATTTTAATGCTCCCACACTTCATGAACTTTAAGATTAAGGGAGCAGACGACGCCAAGTCCAGGAGGAGAGCAAGATTTTAGGGTACTTAAAAGCATTATTACCAGCTCAGAAGCTAATTTGAACAAGCCCAGTTAATTATGGGATTCCAGTGGAGGACTCCAGTAGGTTCGTTCCCCAAGGTGTGCCCGAACACCGGTGCCTAGCTGGTTTCCACTAAAACGAAACAAAAGTGGATTAAATCACCTAATTAAAGAATATGGAAGGGATTAAAGGATATAGGGGGGATGATGAGATGGGGCAGAGCAGCAAGGAACCTGAGAGAACTGGCATAAGAAATCCCCCAGGCAGCGGCGGAGGAAGAGTCAAGATGCAGAGAAAAAAAAAAAGAGGGGAAAAATAAAAAATCAGTCCAGGACCGAATCCAAGCCAAGCAGAAAGGGGCTAAAAGGGGAGAGTCGGGTGGAATACAAACAAGGGAAGGCCCACAGATCTGGCTTTTAGCAGCCTTTGTGGAAAAAAAGTCAGGCTGCCAAAGGGCCACGAGCCAGCAGAAGAGATGCTCGTGCTTAGGGCAAGGCAATAGCTGGAGAGGGCAAGGACACGAACGCACGTTAAGGGGGGAAAAGAAATCAGGTGAAGGAGTAAAGGAGGATGAAAAGAACAAGATCCCGAGTTAAAACATCAAGAGAGCAAATCAGCTGCTGGAAGAGGAAATCCCTTGGAAGAGCTCTGAGCCTAAAGACAGGAGGAGGAAAAACAAAACCAGCATTTCTATAGCTTGATATTTTTTTGGGGGGAGATGTATTTAGAGAGGAAAAAAAGGACTGAGCAACAGGGAGAAAAACCTGGAAACAGAATCCATGAACAGGAATGGTGCTAAATTTAAAATTGTGCCATCTCCGAGCAGCCTCCAGCACAAATCCCGGGGTTTCGGCACACGTGGCAGGGCTCGGAAAAAGCCACTTCTTGGGAAGACAAAACATTTAGACAGGGGGCTTTTTGTTTTCATATTTGTTCCTTTCTTAAACGCACCCCTCCTTCCTTGGAGGCCATTTAGCAACGCAATAAATTAATTTGTACTTCAGAGTGAACTCTTTAATCCTTTTTTGTTCTCTCCCCTCCCCATCAAAGGCGCGCTAGCGAATTTGCATGCATTAGCATAATGAAACATTAATTACACAGCATTTTGGATAGGACGAGCCGCAGAGCTTCAATCAATCTTGGGAACTTGCAGCGGGAAGGTGAAAAGCAGCGGCCAGACTTATCGGGACGGCAGAAGAGACACAAACACATCAACGGTGCCTGTTGAGGGGGTGATTTAAACGCGGCTGCCGAACCCAAAAAGCCTTCCGAAAATTACAAAGGAAGCAATCAATGATGTTAATGAGTGCAGATAAATTGTACTCCCCTGGTTTTGTGCGAAACCAGAGCCGTGTTTGCACCGGGGGATGAGCGGGACTGATCTGGCGCATCCATCCTAGGGGGCAGGTCATCTCCTTCGGCACCTTATGGGCTGTAGGTGCCAAGAACGATGCACGTGCACCCTCCAACAACCTCCCATGACTTCAGGAGGCTGCTTCTGGTCTTCCTGATCTCCTCATCTGCAGCCTTTTTGAGTGCCGTCAGCACCCCAGGCACTACTGCTGAGCCTTGGGGTGCCCCTTTGGGGCCAGCCCCCAGGTTTGGAAAGCTTGGGTGCACCTTATACCTTACAAGGTCCTCATTCAACCCTCGAAATTAACCCCCCCATACACGCATTTTTACTTGGTAAAAGGCCTCCAGGAACACCCGAACGGTGCTCATTAAGGAAACAAACTGCGGTGCTACCATAATGGATGGGAGCGTTAAAGAAATAAATGGTGACTTCACAGCAGATTCGGAGCCCTTCCCTCTCCGCACAATGAAAACGAGGCGACCGTGTGCCCTGAATGCATTTCAGCTGCTGGAAAACCCAAAAGAATTAAGATATAAAAAAAAAAAAGTCTAATCTGAGCATAATCTGAGTCATAAAACATCCTCCAGCAATCGAGGCTGCTGTAGTGAGGGATGGCCAATGAATAACAAACCGCTCCCATCGCGCTCCCTTAATGCATCAGCCTTTCCAGCAGAAACAAACGCTCCATTTTCTTTCATAATAAATCACGGCTTCCTCGTTGTACTTGCTTTTAACTCCCTATCTCTCAACCACAGTAAGAGAAGAACGGAGGGGGCTGGACTAGACCACCTCTTGAGGTCCCTTCCAACCTCAACTACTCCACAAAATCTGCCCAAAGACAGAAAAGCCAATACTGCCAAACCCTAGGAACGACAAACCTTGGTGAAGTTATTTATTTTTAAGTCATTAGCTATAAAATCAACCCCTTCTCTAGGATTTTGTCATATACCACAAGCCCAAGACGTTGGATTTTCCTCCAATTGAGCATAATTTAAGAGTATCCCTAAACCCTCGCTTTTGGGTCTTGTATCAATACTGGAAGACCGATTTTTGTTTTCCGAGCATCGTAACTGATGTTTGAGTTATGCATGCTTTGGAGAAGATAGAGCCTAATATACAGGAGGTCAGGTTTTGACTCTGACAGTGACGTTACGTTGATTTATATCCACTAAATGTTTGGACCTAGATTTTTAAGCCTACCTCACGACATGATGACCATCTTCACTCAAGGACCTCAACGCAAGAGGACAGGCTCTTGTAGAAGATCGATATTCAGAGGGCAATCAGGAAGAGCCAATGAAAAAAATATTAGTTTTCAATCGTATCTCAAAAGATATCATAGAGGCACGTCCGAATAAGAGCCAAAGCTGTCAATATGAATTCCCTTGCAGGATGGAGAGCTTTTATGGAGAAATTGGCTTTCTGCAACCCCCACGTGCTAAGCAGGATTTCTCATCACACCTGTCCTTCGAGCAGAGGTGTCAACGAAAAATGTTTCTATCTTCAAAGCCCAAGCCTCAATCTCTACCAGCCACAAATACCAATTAAATGAAAGCTTCCTAACGAGGAGGAAAAAAGGAATTACCTCAGCAATTTCTGTTCACTGAACACAACAGGGCAGAACTCATCTGCACGATGCAGTCTGCCAGCAAAGACCAAGAAATTGCTCTCACGTGAGACTGGGAAGGGGATAAGAAATATATTGATAGCAGAATTGCTACATGAAAAGCTCAATTCTTTAGTCCCAAGATATATTTAACAACTTAAAAAGTCGGGGCACGAAATTTAACCACCTGTAACTAAAACATTGCACAATAACAACAACTTTTGGTCAACTTTTTTTTGCATTTGCTTGCTCCACATAAAAAAAAAAATAAATTAAAACCCTAACGTCCTACTCCAAACCCTCCAACTCCTCATAATAAAGCTGTTTGAAGAAGTTTGCCAGTTCCGAGGGAAAACAGAAGGAGCGGTCCAACATGATATTATTCACTTGAATGAGTTTCCAAATTGCAATGCCTAAGATCGCAAGCGCGGAGTTGTAACGACACGGGAGCCCCTCGGAAATAATTTCGGCTCTGAATATTGCCATACGGTTCTGTTCATTTCGACGAAGGAAACCTACTCATGTGGATAATGCCACGCAGATGGGGCAGTGGCTTTGGGGCCTTTTGCCAAGGCCATGCCTGCTCTTAGGCACCCCTGCAGCTAAATGCCTTCTGATTACAAGCACTTCGAGGAGAAAAATAAAGCCACCTACCAAAAATACTTGAATCCCTTAGATACGGGCTCAGACTTATGCTTCCTGCATCCTATTTCTGTTTGAAGAAAGAAAACTTCTGGAAAACTTAAAATCAGGCCAAGCAAAGGTTCAATTCACGCAATTTCAGGGGAAAAAAGAGCTCTTTAGGGTACACCTTAGTCTGTAAACCACACTTTGAACAGAAAGAAGGCTTCTGGAAATAGTAGTGATGCAAAATATTTCTTTGTATTTGTTAAAGATGGGTATTTTATGTCTTTCTCCACGGCCTTTGGAGACTCAGCTCCCCATATTCCTCAGCTGCTACACATAAATAAAAGCCTGTAGTTCTGGAGGTCCTTGGCTTCCTGTAAAAGGGGAATTGGGAGACAAAATACACAAACTTTGGGTACTGTAATAAGAGCACGTGAATAAAATCACTTGCTGTAGAAAGAACAAAGGTTGGGAGCAAGCATTTTAATTCAAATTGCCGAAGCTTGCGTAGATAAACAGCATTTGATAATTCAGTGAGGTGCTAAAGGGGGTTTTCGCTCCCAAACGGCCCATTTCCACCAATTATGCCAATTAATTAGAAAAAGAGGACAGAATAGAGGTGCTTTGGTTTCTCTATGAACAAGGATCAGAAGAAAGGGAAGCCACTTAACGTTAACAAGCAGCCCTCAAATCTCCCCGGCTGGCAGTCCGTGTAACGTTCATCCCCTACAAATCCCCTACAAAACTAAGCTGTCGCCCCTTTGGGTTAAACATGGACGCAGCCACGTTAAAAAGAGTATGAAGATTTTCATCCTCTTCAACTTGACCACCCGTAACGATTTCCAATAACTATTCTGCCCTTAAAGTCAGAAGGGTACTCGCTTCAAAAGCCGGCAGATATCACGCCTCATTTTTAACTTAATGATGGGATCAGAAAGAAACAACTACGAAGAACAGATCTTCCACCACCATTAAGCAGAAGTATCCCTAAATTAAGCAGAAGCATCGTAAAAAAAAAAGAAAAAAAAGAGGGCACATAGCTTGCTAAGAGCTCAGGGTCCAACGCTGTAGCAACTAAGGGCATCTCATTTCTCTTTTTACATTCAGTAAAATGAGCATTTTTCAGAGTATTGTACGGCAGTTTCCATCATCTTCAAAGATTTTGGCAACAGTCATCATATAGTATTGATTTTTGGCCAAGCCTCAACTTTTTATTGCTGTACCTAGGGTGTAGACACAAGTGTGCATCCCCCGAAAGAGATGGGAATTTAATCCAGGCCGCCTTTGTGTTCCCTTCCTCCAAACTACAGGTTTAAGTCCTCCTATTTATTCTAACCCTGGCTTTTGGGGGAAAAAAAAAAAGAAAAAAAACTTGATTGGGGCCAAAAATCAATTCAATGTTTTCTCTCTTTGTGAAGTCAGACGCTAAAAACGCTAACCACACATTCAGCTTGGATGCATCTCCTGCTTTTCTCATCACTCTGGTCCTTTCTGTATTGTACTCTACTGATGATTTCAGCTCTCATGCAAGCTATAAAAAAAAAAAATACTAGTTACTAAAATACTTTCCGTATTGATTTGTCTTGCTGGATTTTTTTTTTCAAGTTTAAAGCCAAACAAGAAGCAGGATAAGCAACCAGAAGGAAGACAGCGAACCAGAACAAAGCCTATTTTGAGACATCCCCTTGGATAGTGATGCTTGTACTGGGTCTAGAGACGCAGAGCAAAAACTCAAGGAGGAGAATCCAGAAGAGTAGCTGTTGATCACAACGTGCAACATTTGCACCACCAAAATGCTTGTTGTTTGTAATGATTGAGTTTTTTTTTAATCAGATATAAATATGCAAACACATCTGTTCGGCGCAGTTGAGGCTGAAGTGCTTTCACCCCTCCAACAGCTGCATGTTTGAGCCCTCCCCAGCACCACCACTGTAATTAATGTGCACATCCCCAGGCCATTTTTCCCAAACTTCTGATTTTTTTCTATTATTTTCTGCAGCATTGTTGATTTTTCCCCCCAGGAAACAGCATTTGAGGTACCTTCGAGCGCATAAGCCGCCGATGTCATTCATTCACAGCCCTGCCAGAGCCTCTCTAGTAAATATTTCAGCAGGCAAACATTGAGGAGAGATGTAAAGTAATATAGTGCTCTTGTCATTGCCAGGAACTGTTATGAGTCAGTGCTTAGAGGCTTTTTTTTTTTTTTTCTTTGAAAGACATGATATAGATCAGAAGGAACGGCCGGAGCTGGATTAGATATTTCACTGCTGGGTCCTTTGAATAGGCAGACGCTGAATTGAAAGCCAGAGCAGGACAGTTATGAGATGCTAACCCAAAAAAAAACACTATCTGCCTCGGGGTACTAAATCCCATTTGGAAATTACCATCGGTCTTTCCACTAAATCCCATTTTAAGAGCATTCGGAGCTGAAAAGTCCAAATATATCGCGGTTATATAGCAGCTATTAGTAATGCACGCCATACAGCTTTATGAAGTGTTAATAAACTCAATAATAAAAATATATTAATATACAGCCAATTCTTAATTATGAACCGCAATTAGAGGTCATTTGTTTGCTTTTAATCACGCTGAGTAATTGGCTGCCTTGCTTCCCACTGGTGCGTTTATCATTCCTTTAGGGAAGCGGCTTCAGCGTAATTTATGGCCGGAAAGGTTTTATACCTGCTTCACACCTACGTGGACATCCCTGAGAGATACAGGAGTGATTTGGGCTCCCCAGGAACAAAACAGCACCGCCTGGCAGAGTTTGACACCCACTTTTACCCAGGGGCACGGCCGGAGAAAGCAGCTCCCAACCTCTGGGCCGATTTAGCGAGGCGACCCCGCAGGACAACACGACGGGAGGATTTACGGCAGGATTTGAAAGCCATCCAGCAAAACGGAGATGCTGATGGGCCACAGCTACCTGAAAAGACAGCCTGCGATTTACAGTGGTTAAGAGCAGTCGGATATTATTCACCGTAATGCACTTCTGAGTGCAGGGTTTCTGTGCAACGCAACCACGGAGCTGGAGTTTCACCACTCACTACAGAACCGAGCACAATTTCTGCAACAAGGCAAACAGCAAAACCTTTTTGGTGGCTAAATCCACGTGGAATTTATTTCGTGCTGGCTACAAGCTTGCTTCTAAGACACATCCAGGAGCCTATGGATAACCGAGCATCCTGCCAAACACGCTGACCGCTGAACCTCCGGATCTCCATCACGCCGCTGCGAGAAGAGAGACGTGAGCAAGCTGAACCCCCGAGCCCTGGGTCAGGCAGAAAATGACAGACGAGAGAAATCTCCAGGGCGGGAGGAGAAAATGAAGTGCCAGAAGTGGTCACTTAACAAATGAGAAGTTGTCAAGCCAAACAGCTCCGCGGATCTTTGAAGCAAAATGTTTTGAAATTACAGCTTGAGCGTGTCATCGGCTCAGCAGGGCAGGTGGAGTCGGTAAGAGAAAGCTCTGCCCAGCTACACCAGGAGGTTTTAGGACTAATTAAGAGATAAGCAGATAACTGAAGAAGCTTTATGAGTCCTCACTCTGGGCTTCTGTGAAAGCCACCCCGATATAGGAGGAGTCCCCAAACTGGGGATCCTCCTGGGGATAAATCAGGCTTGGAGCTCAGAGCCATGGTGACCGACTGCTTGAGAGGTGACAGCACTTTATTGAATATCAGAAAGACACCAGCTCTTGCTAAATTGCAGGTTTTCTTCTAAATAATTAACACCGAGTGATACAGGGAGCACAGCATCACCAGGACAGGCTGAAGAACAGGGCTTGCTGATTGAGAGGGGAAAGAAATCTGGGAGTGTGCTTACAGTTCAGATGCTTTTATCGACTAAATAACTGCTACTTTTCAGCTTCAGAAGCATAAAACGCTCAATAATATTTTTTTTGAAGAGTCACATGAATATTTGAAGAGGTTTGAATTAAAACTGGAGGCCGGACCCTAATGTTTTTCTGGCCAACCCATACGGAAAAGTGATTTCTCCGTGAGGAAATTCTCTTTGTAATTAAAGAGGCTGAAAACTGCTGCAAGCCTACTGATACACAACACCACGTTAATGGATTCAGAGCTATGAAAACCCAGTGTCTGAAGACCTCATGGTTTTGGTTTTTGCCAGCAAACAGGTGTCAGAGGCATCTAACCATGAAGATATATGGATATAATATGGCCATGCCAAAAAAAAAGAAAAAAGCCTTCTTAAAACAAGCCCTGCAGAGATTAATATTTTCTGTTCGCTGCTTAAAAGATTAGATTCCATTTAAGATAGTATAAAACTCCCAACTTCTTAAAACAAATCCTTATCAACTGGCGGATAATAAATGCTTCCAGAGCCATCGCGTCTGAGATAGCACAAAACAAAAGCACAAAGCAAAGCCCTTCTTTCATGAGCTGATCAGGGAGGAAGCTTTATGTTGATTGGGGACCAGTTTCAAAAAGAGGAGGTTACTGTGTCCTCTAACTTGTGTTTTAGTCTCCAGCGTTTCAGAGAAGCAACAGGAGGCGTCCCAGCTCCAGGCCAGGAGGGCAGGTGCAGCCCTATAGCTAGCAGAGATCCCCTAAAGAAGACTTTACTGATTTGTGTTTTTTTTTTTTTTAAAGGAACTTACCCTATCCCACCAGACCTGCTCATGAGATGCTGCTGGTCAAGCAGAGGCGAGAGCGAAAGGGCCAAAAAAAATCCTTCAGGTTTGTCTTGGACTGAGAGTTGGCGGCAGGATGAAGCAACATTGCTCGCCTAGCTACGGGAAAGGGGAAAAAGCAAAATATTTTCAAACATTTTCAAGCTGTTCTTTGTAAAACAGAGGTCGAGCCACCTCGGGAGAGATCGAAGCCAGAGGTATCCAGCAGCAAATGGGCTGAGGCAGGTGGCAGATAACTCGTCTCCTCCACATCTGTAGTGTACAAGCGGCTTCACTGAAGGACGTAACAGCCTCGTATCAAACACAGCTTTTAAGTGGCAAACCTTACAGAGGAATACACTGCAACTCACTGATCAAAGAGCAGACAAAGAGAAAAAGGAGACTGATTTTGTGCTTTCCTGCATTCCCGTAGCGCAAGGAATCATTATCGCCTCGCCTGCCAGCCAGCACCCGCGACTCCCCAGCGCCCGCTCGCCGCCGTGCTGCCGCTTCAGGCTCCTTCAAACGCCAGGAGATTCCCGACTCACACCCCATAAGGAGCTCGAGACAACCCTGTGTGCATTGATTCCCATTTTGCAGCACCTTGATCTCGCTGCCGGCTCCCCAGCAACATCCACGCACCGCTGGAAGCTGCGGGACCAAGTTCTCCTTCCTCTCCCGGGGCTGGATTTTCATCCTGCTTACACCTACAGATCTGCATCGAGCTCAGGAAGGGGTTGAAGCTCTGGGACTAAACAGCATGCCTTCAGATTAAAAAGATTAGTAAAGATCTGCAAATACAGCTGATGCATTCAATTTTTCAATAGCTGAGCTGAGATTTGACTCAAAACAAGCAGTCCGTCTTCATTCGTGCGGTACGGCCAACAGACACGGACCGCATTTGAGAAATAGAAGGGTGATTTATCTGATCAATAATCACTTTATTTTCAAAATCATAGCTCAGGGGAACGAATGGGAAACTGTCATCAGCACCTGAACTAAGATATACTGCCTGCATCTCCAGGCAGTGGAGACTGCTTTCGAAACCAACTCTTATTTATCGCAGATGAATGCCCGAGCCGTTAAATGGGAAACACCATCTCCTACCTGGCTCACCCGCTTCTCCTGAGCTTCAAATCAACCAAACGGGCAAGTTTGCAGAGCGGCTGCCAAGGAACCTTGCTTCAGCAGCCTTGACTAATGTCAAACAAAATGTCAGAGACTCCGGAACCGCTCTTGGCAAGGCGCAAGATGGAAGCCGTCCAAAATCCAAGCAGCTGAACGCGCGGCACAATGGGACTGATGCGTTGCATATTGAGTCGTGTCAATGATTACATGTAATTGTATCATTACCTAGAGTGAAATTAATGGAAGTCACCATTCAGGGGGAAAAAAAGAGAAATTAGCTTGTGAAGGAGCGTAATGAAAGATTTAAGTTGAGGAAGAAAATCAGCCCCATTTTTTAAATTACTATTTATAGTGCCAGCAAACACGCCACCCAAACCCTGCTTGTCACTTGGGCATGAAGACTTGCAGCCTCCTTCAAACCAGCATTACTCTGAAGTCAAGCATGAATAGCCAGCTTTCACCCCGAGATCCAAAAATAGAAGAAATACAAATTCTTGGTCAACAACTTTGCGGGATCCATGCGAAAAAACAGCGCGTAGAAGGTCTTTAACAAGTTGTATTCAACTGCTAGTCGAGCATCACACAGCACAAAGGGAATTTCATCACCCAAAACACAACTGCGTGGGGTTTCAGGGATCAAAGCTACTCGATAATTGGTCAACAGAAGTTTAAAATTGATTATTAAAAGAAAAACACTGCTACTGTTGAGAAAAAAAAAAGATGAACTTGACATCGTTATCATGCAACGGGTCCTATATGAATGATGCAACTTACTTATGGCTCTGAAATAAGTTTGAGCAAGTCCAAGCAAACCATTTTATCTTAACTAAGTTTAAATTATTGCTTTGTTTCTTACCTATAAGTTCAGGTTCAAGACATTCAAGGGCTCTGCTTCTTCCACATTTACTGATTGGGCATGAGCAGCATTCAGGTAGCAGCGCTCAGCTTCGCACAAGTCCCTTACAACTTTCAAAGCCCTCCCCAAGGCAAAAATGAGTTGGAAGAACATCTCGTGTGGCTTTTAAATGTAATGAGGCAATGGGAACTCATCTGAAGGCCTTCCAAGGCACGCCGAGCCAGCTGGAGTCTTCCCTAAGAGCTGTGCACGGACTTCTTGATGTGCCCAATCATTTCTAGAAATAACCTAGACACGCTGCCACTTTTTTCCCCCCTCAAGAGCAACCTCTTGGATGAACAGAAAAGTTTACGCATCCTGTACACCGCCCAACAGCATTGTTCAACAGTTTCATAGCCTGTTGCTGTGAATAGCCAAAAAAATTTTACCCAGTTTTGATATAAAATGCTTTCTGACATGAATTTTGTCCAAATTGGCATACCCTGCGGTTTTTGGTTGCAGTAAAATGAGCTTTCACCTGATTCTGATACGAAGCCGTGAGTCAACTCACTTTTGAGGCTTTTACTAAGCCTCAAAGAGAACAAGATTTTATAGAACCAGATTTTATAACTTGAGTTCACAGCATAATTGAGTTGGTAAGGTGCTTGCTCACTGCTTGCAAAACAGCAGATCCTTGTACTCAGACATTTATGTTAATATCAAACCATAGTCTTTTAAACCACTACAGTTAAAAAAAAAAGTCATCCAGTGGTTCATGGAATCATAAAGTCATTACGTTGGAAAAACTCATCAAGATCATCAAGTCCAACCATCAACCTGACCTACCAAGTCCCATCACTACACCACGTCCCGCACCGAAGATGTACCCGGGTTGAAGGCATGGTTTTTCTAGGCTTAATTATCACTTGAAAAAGCAATTTTAATAACCAAAACCCTTGCATACATGAAAAACATCGCTCATCTGCTGCAGAAATTCCTAAATACAGAAGTCAACCTGGAAAGGAAACGTGAATAATGACGACAGCTCAACGAGCAAAGTGGCACTGAAGGAATCACCCAAGTGGACTCCATGCCATAAGCTACTCGCTCTAAACCTAAAACATTTATTTTAAAACAAGGGGTTGGGATCAAAATGTTCTAAAAATTGATTATCACTTTCAAGCAGGGCTCCAAGTGCTAGAACACGCTCCTCTTTTCCCTCGTTCCCATAAATAATTTTAAGGGGAACTGTGGAGCCCTGCGGTAAAACTAATATTTTAAAAGTTTCATCCCCTGCTAAGATCCCAAACTTCTCTGCTGACCCCGTTTTTCTTAGGTCTGTATTGATTTTCCAATTAAAAATTTATCAGGACTCAAGGAAGTAATAAAGCAGCCGGTGCCACCGTGGGAGACCCAGAGATGAAAAAATAACCTCGGTTTCGGAGCTGGCGATGGGTTAGAGCTAGCGAGAGGAGGAAATGCATAAAGTATCTAAAAGGAGGCAACAAAATTGGTCCATCACAACAAGAACGAGAAAGGAGAGGGAGGAGGAAGCAGAAGACAATCAATGGAGTTGGATTTCTAGCGAAAAGGTTAATGAAATCTTCTGCTGACTTTTACTCTGGGAGTCCCTTTTCCTAATGTAAATATATAAAGTGCCCTTTTCGGAGGCTCGAGGCGCACGAGTACCTGGTGCATACCAAAACACCCCACAATAAATCATCGCTTCGCTTTCTGAAAGGCAAAGTGGTACAACTGCCTAGCAGTTGACCCGCAAATAAATCTCAACAGCCAGATATACCCATTTCTTCCCGGCACCGTAACTAACCTGGATGCATTTTTTCTCCCCTTTAAGAAAAAAATGAATTTTATAAGAGAATTCTGGCTATCGAAAAGGATCTGCACGCACAAAGCTGTTCGGAGAGCAGCCGAGTCGCTTCCCCAAAGCTTAAAAAACACAGTTTTATAAATCAGAGGGCATAATGAACTTGCACGGTATCATCTCAAAGGTCAAGAGCAACATCACAAGAGCAGTGCTGTCTCCAGCCATCCTTTCAGGCGAGCCTCAGCCTTTGCATGCTTATAACTGATGGGTAAAAAAAGATTTAAGTTACCCCACGTTGATCTGGAACAGACACTGGGGGGGGAAATCCACACACATAACACCAGCACCCACAGAAGTGATTCTGGCGATTGAAGAACAAGAAAACCCCAAATCCAGCCTCCCATTTGTTTTGGCTACCTCCAGTAACAGCTCGATCCTCGTTGCCCTTCTTGATTTTGAAAATTAGAGTCCTCCTGCTACTAAAATAATCGCGCACGGAGCTGGAAGAGGTGTGGGGCAGGAGGTGGGAAAAGAAAGAGGAAAATGATTGCACTTTTTTTAAGCAACATGCCAACAGCCACAGGTTTTCACATGCTTGAATAGGAACCTCTCACGTGGAAAATCAAAACTGAGGGATGCGGTTTCTTCGCAGAGCTGATCTTGCCTTCTCTCGCCAGACACACACAAATGCATACGGCGATCCAAACAGCATTACGAGGTGCTTTGTTCAGCCTCAAAAATGGATCGTAACATCTTCATCTTCCGAAGAGGCAGCAACCACACCCCTCCAGCCATAAAGAAAGCATTGGGGGTTTTTCAGTGAGGATTTAAGGCAGTGAAGAAGCAGGGGAGCTGGATTCCCAGCCCCTGTGCTGGTGTTGCTCTGGGAAAGATGGAGAGGAGGCGCAAGAGCCACAATTATAACACGTTGATAGACTATATTCCTCCAAAATCAAGCAGGCTTAAGCACCCCGTACACCTCCCACCACCTAGAGCTTGCTCACATGTTTGTGTAGGAAAAATTGTGTAAGAAAATGTTGTAGACCCAACACAAGACAGCTCAGTCTTCAAGATGATCTGTTCTCGTGTTTCTTTGGACATGCCCATACCATGGAGGAGTGAGCACAGGAGATGTTCCAATAACTTTCCAAATAAAACATTTATTAGAGCAAATATTATTCTGCTGGGTTTATCCGATAAGAAAAAATACGCTCGGTGTTCCCACTTCATTTCTTTCTTTCCATTCAGAGTTTTTTTTTTTCTTCCCTCTTTGATGACCTTGCTTACAGAGCTAAGTGCTGGTCCTGGCATGACAAATAGCATCGAGAAGGGGATGTCGTAGGGTTTCAAAAGAAGACAAGATCAGAAATCATGCTTGCATATCCCATAGAACAAAGCCAAGCAATTCATCAGAAGGAATCAAGAAGGATCGCTCACACCTTGTTCTTAAAATTGGTCACAGCCAGTGGGTTCATTACCCAGCAAGAGCTGTTTTCCCAAAAATTAGCCTTCAATGACCTAAGATCAGAAAGATGTTGAGAAAAAGGCTCATGGTTTGTCCATCTTATTCACTTTGATTTACAGAAATGCATCATAAAGCTCAAAACACGTTTTTTTCCTAAAAAACAGCAGTTACCTGACCCTGGTTATCTAAATCCTCCCCAGCAGGGGTCACTGAATAACAAATATGTAATAAAACAAAGACACGGCCAGTTCATCTCCCAATATGTCCTCGCCGCCTCTTAATCCGATGCTTACGTAGTTTCCCCTCCAAATCTAGAATTCCTCACGTGAAAGCCATTAGGGAAATTAGGAGTTAAACCTGACACATCCAGCTCCATCACACATGCATCATTAACACAACTTATACGAATTCCAGATCAGCAGGTGTCCATCACATCCCGCATAATAAATCCAATTTAACCTTCGGAACAAGAAATTACGAGAAGAGCCATTATCTAGTTTTGCTTTTTCTTCTTCGGAGGATCACACAAAAAAAAAAGCAGAGTCTCAGCTGGTGTAAATTAGCATAGCTGTACACTTTGGCCCAAGACTTCAGACTTATGCAAATATTTACCATCTGGGGATCTGACCCAATCCCTCAAAAATAAAGGCAAAATTGACTCGTGGTGTAAGCTACCTAAATATAAAGCTCAACGTTCCCGAAGATCAGAGGAACATTTGCAGAAAAATCAGGGTATTTTTAAAGGATGCTTTAACTTTTATATCAGTTCTTAGCAAATAAGCATCAGCAGCTTCGCCACCTCCCATCTGCAACGCGTGCCCCTCGCTCTCTCTCAGCCAGAATTTCAACATTTGCTTCATCTTCCCAAAACAAACCCAAAAAAAAAAACCAAGTGGGAAACTTTCTGCTCGGTAAATCACATTTAAGCTTTGCATTAGAGACGAAAAACGAGGTGTTTCTCCGTGAGAGTGCTCGAGAGCCAACGTTTCTATTCGCTTTCCTAATAAAAACGCACTTCTGAGTCGCATTGTTGGAGCTGAAGTGGTGCCCATTGTTTCCTCACTAGCTCTATCAAGGGCTCCTGACAGATGACCCATGCAGGGCTCGCTCCTTTGTCTTCCACCCTCTTATCACCCTTAATTTTTTCCCCCTGAAAAGGGGCAATCTGCTTGGCCTACAGCCTCCCTCCTCCTCTCGGGGTAGCAGTTGGCGAGCCGGGGGTCTCCTCCTACACCCCCTTGGCTTTTTTTATGCAGAGCGTGTCTGCCTCCCAATTATCCCAGGAGAACTTGTGCATAAATTAGTCGAGATTGTTACCGAAGCTGTCAGGCAGAAATTGTTCTGATTTGCCACAACTGTCAAGCCGAGGGAGGGGGGCTCGGCGGTAAGCTTTGACACGCCGCCGCCGCTCAAAGGAGGGATGGATGCAAATGCTGCCTCCTGCCAGGGGGTTGTCCTGACGACTCCTGGCCATGCCGGCGAGATAATAACCCACGCACATACCCGCTGCTGCCTTAGAGACCGCCGTCAGCCAGCAGAACCGTCTTCTGGAATCGGAATTGTCTTCTGGAAGAGGAATTAAATCGTAATAAACCGGTGTCTGGACAAAGATTGGCTAACCAGTTCTGTCCTCGAAAAAGATTTAAGATTTAACTTGGAGCAACTGCACCTAAACCACATCCCCGTGCCATTTAATGCCAGTTTGGCATTCCCCAGGGGGGTAAAGTTCAGCCTAGACACTGATTTACAAAAGAAACCAAGAAAAGAAACCAAGCCCAATATTGCGCAAAGCTGACTCGAAGAGTCTATAAGTTACAAAACCTCAGAAGACAAACGTTGCACTCCTAGTTCGAAAATTGTGTTGAAAACAGTCATTTCCCATTTCCACAGCCAGACCTGGGTGTTGCATCCTGCTACCACTTAGCTAGCCTGAAAAGAGTTGCACCAGCACCGCGAGTTACCAGCAATCCACAGCCAGCCATCAGCACGCTGAGGGAACAGAAGAAAAAAGGTTAAAAAGAGCAATTTGGGGCCAAGGACAGAACAAAGTGGCCTTGAAATGCTTTTCTAATTGGAAACCAGAAGATATCACCCATCTGCAAGAAGTGCGTCCCCCCCCAACACAAATTGTTGCATTTTCCTTCCTGCTAAAACATGAAGTTTCCGAAGGCAAATCAAGAAGCATTTCCGAAATGCTGGATGGAGGATGGATCACCCCTTAACCTTTATGAGCAGCTATTACGCTAATAAATAGTTTTATTATGAACCCACAGGCACAAAGGGCCAACTCCAAAAAGTGGCAAAAGGTTAACCTGTTCCTCGCCCTTTATACGCAGAGAACCATACAGGTATCTAACATCTTGCAGTCTTGACATGATTTCCGAAGGAAAAAAGAACAGAATAAGATCACCAGTATCAAAAGACGCCCTGACATTACAGAACAAAACCTTTTTATTTTCTTTTTTGCTTCCCGTAGAGTTACGTTTCACATTATCAGCACATGAACATATTGCTTTGCACGTGCCCCAACTCCAGAAAACTTCATTTCCTGATAAATGACTTCCCATTTTCGTCTGCTGCCACCTCATTGATTCCTCCTCTCCCCATTAAGTCACCTTCTCCAGCATCAGCTGCCAACCAAAGCCTCAACACGTTTTCCTCAACACATTTTGCTCGGGAGCAACCAGTCCCCAAAGCCACAGAGTGGACATGCTGCTGCTGTCCCCAACACATCTAAAATGCACATATATGGCTATTCTGTACTCAAATATTGATTTTTTTTTATTATTGTGTAGGAACTTAAACCCTTCTTGAACACCCATCTCTTTTTCAAGAGCAGCTGCAGTTGGAAGACATTGAAAAATTGGCATGGAGAAGGACTTGTAGACATGCAGAAGAGTGAAATTAGTCTTGCACTGTAGGAAGACTGAAAAAAATTGAGAAAGTACCTTTATATAGGATGCTTAATGATTTCAGAAAATCCTGAAGGTTATCAAAATTCCTCAAAGTTATCAAAATTCCTCAAAGCGTTATACTAGCTTCAATATTTTAACACCTTCAAGTCAAGACCTTCGTGAAATGAGAACTCCATGTGCTGCACAGCTTTGTCCAGCAGCCTGTCCGCTTCCCAAATACATCCATGGGAATACTGCTATTTCCATTTTCTGATGAAACTAGACCAAAATTTTCTTAATTTAACTAACAAAACCCTCAAAACTAACACTAGTTAGTTTACATCTCCTCTTTCTGAGGAGTACCCCATTGATATGGATGGAGTGGAAGTGCTCAAAATGATTCCGACTCCTTTCCTTGTCCTGTTTCCCTCCCCATCCCCTTCCAAAAACCAAAATTAGTCGCTATTTTTCTCCTTGTGACCACAATGAACAATTCTAGACTGGAAGATTGAAGTCCCGAGCCTCCACTTACAGACATTAGGAAATAATATCACCAAAAATCTATTTTCTTTACTGCGAGAACACCTTGCCCTAGCGATATTGGCTTATTATTTAGCGTTGCTATCAGGCACGCAAACCTAAACGCCAGCAAGGTGTTTGACACCAGGTTTCTTGGGGAAATTTGTCCTGCTCAATGGAAGCCAATTCCACCAAGATCAAAGCTTCCAACGTGCCGCAAGGATTCTGCCGTCCCGTCCTGAAGCTGCGGAAGAATATTAATTAGGATTTGTGCTGTCAAATGTCAGGGAAAAGAGACCAATTAAGCACTTGAACCCGCCTCCTCCAAAGGAGGTTTTATAAAGACAGGCTTTTGATTAAGAACTAGTTTTGTTTTTCCACTAATTAAAGTTTCTTATGACTTGTGTTGGGTTAAGGAGTTACTTGTGCATATACCTATGTTATTACCCACACATTTAATTTTCTAGAATGTCTTTGACGATGCCTTCGCCAGTCCCTGCTCCAAAGGGGCTATCCCACAAGTTGTCTGCCTGTCCCACTCACTCAGAGCTACCCCAAGGAGCTGCTTAAATCCCATTTCTGGGTTCACACACCGTTTCTGGAATAACCCCAGAGCCTTAAACAAATGCAAGAGGTATTCTTGGCTCAACCATGGGCTCTGAAAAGTAAAGTGTGCTGTGGGCTGCCATCAGGCCAGCCAAAGGCATTTTTGCTCGGAGCAGGTCCAGCCCCACATCCCAGCTCCGATTCGGTTTTCGGGGCTAAGAATTGTAGAGGTAATTTGTACTGAGACACCCTGCTGAGAAAAGATGATTTAATGGAAGAGCTCACCCCGGCCGACGTCTCGCTGGGGTGAGGCAAAGGCTAACGAGAAGGCTGGCTGAAGGATCAAACCTCAGCTTCACAGCTTGCAGGGAGCCACCTCGACTGGAGAGCCTGCTAGCAGCAGGAAACCCGCAAATCATCCCGATGCCAGAGCCAGGAAAGACACGGTTGGAAGGGATATTCTAGCTTCATTTCTCCATAGCCACCTTCAAATCCATCCCCTGACTCCCTTAGCTCTGGAATAAAGGATGGAAGACGATTCCTCCAAGCCTCAACTTGGGCAGCATTAAAAGCGCTACCCAAGATGCTGGCCAACGTCAAGAGCTGCCACCCAGCAGCAGAATCCCACCGTGCTAAAGGACAAGGCTCCTAGGGGACGCGGCCACAGATCCACGCTGCTGGAGGAAGCTTTTCAACAGGACTGCACCTCGCTGCCTGCCTCGGGGAGCCAGCTGCTTTCCCAGGCACGTAGCCGCTCGCCCGTCCATCCCAAGGATCGATGGTGGATTTATGAAGCCCGCGCGAAGCAGGGTTTTCTTCTGCTCAAAAGAAAGAACAAAGCCTTTTTTTTTTCAGGCTCCTCTCAGCAACCTGGAAGCTTAGGGGGAATAGAGAAAAAAAAAAAGAGAAGCGGGATGACAGCAAGAGTACATTAAATACTAAAGAGAAGAGAGGGCAATGAATTTTGTGGCCAAGCGTGGCTGCCTTCCAGCACAGCGCGGAGATTTTCAGCAGCCAGCTGTAAGGGAATAAGTAAAAGAGCAGAAGGAAGAGCTGCTGCTTCTCGGGTGGAAGGGGTTCCAGGATTCGTAACCCCTCTGGATCAGAAATTGAAGGATACAGCTCTAAATTCAGCCCAAACCCCTTCCTTTGTTCCACAGCTAATTGAGAGGCCAACCTGGTAACAACATAGGGTGGAAAAAAGGGAGGATTCATCCCTCCTCCCTTCCCAAAAGGACCTGTGGTGGTCACAAGTCAAATATTTTGCTTTTTGGCTGCATGTGACCAGCCAAACACTCCAGGTATTGAAGTGATAGGTTTGATTCCTGCACACCTACAGCTCACAGGAGATGAGGTTCAGCTCCTCGACGCGATGCCAACGCTCAATTAAACAACGAAGCCACCTAAACTCCCCGTACCTTTGAGCAGGGTTAATTCCCCATCACCGGGCATTATCTTGCAGATAGCCAATAATCCTGCAATACGAAACAGCTCGTGAGACGGGGAGCCAAAACCAACCTAACACCACGGGCCAACAAACAGAAGAGGGGAGATCTGCTCTTGGCAGCATCCCTCGCGCAGGTTCTGGTTGCAACCCAACAAAGATCACTGCATGAATTGGACCGGGTATCCATCACCAAGCTCTCCACAAGCAGATATCCATGCAGGTACGTCAGCCAGCCTTAGAATAAACATCAGATGATCCAAAAAACAGCAGCCAGACCCCTGGATGCCTTCCAGATTTCCACGCGCATCTGCTCCCCAAATGCGCAGCAACCAGGGCTGCACAGCTTCAATATTTGGTACAATTAATACGCAATTAAACTTCGTATCGTTACAGTTGTGTTCTCAGAGGTGTTTTCTTATTGTTGTAACATCAACAAATCCCTTTTTTCCCCCAGAACGTGGCTTAGTGACTGGTATCACCATGCATACCTCTACTAGTTACGCTATAAATTACTATAAAAACAGCTAAAAAACATCCTGATATATTTATTTCTCTCTCCAAACACTCTCCCTGAGTGGTTTGCCCACCCCTACAAGTACCAGGGGTTTTCATACAGGCTGCTCAAACCCTCGCAGACGAGAGCATCGCCTCCTCCCTGCATGCCAGGGGGTGGGCAGAGCTCCCGGGGAGCCTGCCAGGGATTTCATTAGGATGCAGAGCAGACAGAGCAGCCCCTTGGTGGCTCTTCCCTTGTTTATTTAGAGCTGCGACTTCGCAGCCCGTGGCTTGGTTTGGTGGTTAGGTTTTTCTGTCGTTCCCCCCCCCAAAGAAAAAAAACAACTCCCATTTGCATGATGATGTGCGCTGCGCAACTCCACCAGCACCATCTCCGAAGACTTTCTGCACTTAAACTAATGGCCCATGTCATACATCAACGCGAATAGCAATGAAGAGGTGTCAGGAAGATCTCCGTTTTGAGGCCTTTTGTTCTACGGGACTGATTTATGAGGCAGTTATCTAATAAAAAGCTCTTACCAGCTTTCAGACGACCGGGGAAGTGTTGCCTATTCCGACCCGACCCCCTTTCTTTAATGGATAACTTGGACTCGGCGCTCATCAACTCCTTCCTGTGACTGATTCCTCAGCCCTTCTGCATTTCCTAGGCTGCAGAGCTGCAGAAATCCCCAAAATTTTGCAGAAATCCTCAGCTTTTTGCAGACTGAGTTCTGTTCCAGTTATCATAACTTAATCAGGAGTCAAATACCTAAAATATTGGACTCTATGTCAGCAGACAGAGGGCATTCAGCCTGGGGATGCTCGGTAGTTTCACAGCAAATCCGAGGCCGTGTAAATGGTCCTTAATCCCCTTTCAGTTCAGGCTCAGCTACGTGGCTCCTCCTTGCATTTACCAGGGGTTGATGTTATGAGTAGAGTCTCTGCTAACGAGCTAGGGAACAAATAAAAGACCAAAAGCTTCCCCCATCAAAAGAAAAGCTTGATTTAAGGCGTTACAGCTAATCTAGCGCAACACCCGTAGCAAAACGGAGGCATTAAAGACTCAGCTCTTTCAGGATTGTGGCTATAATCAAATCGTATTGGTGACATCTCACGCTTTTATGTCAGAATTACTGCTCTCGGTTTACCACCGGCTCTAAATCTCACCAGAACCAGGCCTTTCAGTGGCTTCCCAGACACGTTTATTGCGGGGATGGCATCAAAAGCTTCAATACACCAAAGTTGAAAGACACAGAAACCAGAAGCACGGATCCCAAACTACGGGGTTCAACAGGCTCCAAGCAGGATTTGCTTCCGTAATCAACAGAAAAACGAGCTCAAGTTGCAAGGACATCAACCTGAATTCCCCAAACGTTTATAAAGCCAGCTCTGGAAGCTGTCTTAGGTGGAAATAATGGCTTAATATTAATAACGCTGCTTTATCCCGACAAGAGGCTGAGCAAATAACCCGGCCCTTCCCTGGGAAATCAACTGGAAATCAAACCTGCTTCTGGACCCCTTTTTGGGAGCCCCACGAAGAATTAAGGTTATTTAAAGAGCCTCGGAGAGAAACCTTCCAAAAATGGCAAGGGTCATTTCGGAGGAAGCCCTGTTGCTAGGAGACCCCGATGAAAATCAAAACAGCCTTTATGTTGGTTATTTGCAAGAAAAAAATAAAATCACAAGTGTCCAACAAGGAACGCACTCAGGACTGAAGTTATTGGCATCCCCCGTTAGGCTTCGATGCTGAACGGAGGTTAAAATCTAGAGCTGGAATAATCGGGAGCTAGGTATTCCTGATTTAAATGCCTCGTCCTGTAGATATTCAGCAGGACCTCAGCATCCAAATGAGGGATTTAGCCTTGGAGCTCCACCAGCTGATGCCCAGATTTTGGGTCCCAGAGGTCCAACCTTCGGCCAGCATCAGACCCACGCCAGCGGTTCCTTTAGGAAACAGCTCTCCAGATGATGATACTTCCAACTTTAGGAGTATTTCTTCTCTAACCACGTGGAACTTCATCACCGAACACTCACACAACCTATTTAAACGAGACACAGGCTGGGGAGCAGAAAAGAGCTCCCATTTTCCTCCTTCCCCAGTTTTCCCCGGTTTTGCGCTCCAGACGATCCAAGCCTCGTTTTACCCAAGAAAAAAATACGAGGTTTCATCATTTCATCACCTAACAGCACTGCTGAACGAGCTTTAATTTACAGCCTTAAAAAAAAAAACCCTAGGTAGCTGGTTGAGAGGCAAAAAAGGAGGGACGTGGGTTAATGGAAAGAGGCGAGGGTTCAAGCGCTCAGCACGGCGCGCTCACCCTTTCGGAGTGCTTCAATTCCGCTACACAGCCCGGGAAATTTATTCCTGCAGTCATGCATGGAGGATTTAAGGCTGGTAGGTTTATATTTACGGCCTGTTGCAAAAAAAAAAAAATCAACATCAGTAGCTTTGCTGCAGAGGTGCTTTGCTTGAGAAAATTGAGATTTTTTTAATTAGAACAAAAATAAAATCTGAAACGTTACACAAAGACATCCGAAAGTTTTTTTGTATGGTTACTGAAGTGCTTCAAGGTCATATTTGTTGTATAAATAAGTGAACTTCTTACTCTCCCAGTATAATATATAAGATTTAATTCAATTTGTGTGATTTCTGCGCACACATTGTATTAAATCCACGCAACCAAGAAATAAATGCAGAGTGCTGGGTTTTACAAAAGCCGTATCACCTGGGATGGTTTTGAAGTCCTACTGGATTTCAACGTGCTTTAGCATTAGGAATTCAGCATTTATGGACTTACTGGGTTCTGGTACTTTCTCCACCTCCTTTTTTCCCTCAATTATTTCGCCCTCAAGTCCCTGAGAGCTGGACGAAGTCCACTGCAGCCCTCGTTGCCAGCCCACAAATCAATGCAGGAGCCGTGTTTGCCATTTTTTAAACCAAGTAATAACATCCTGCTAGTAAGCAAACAACGGTGGCAAAGACAAATTACAATGACAATATTGGATGGGACTTTTAAAAAAGGATGCTAAATTCAAGAAGAGTTCCTAAATGGCCATACTGACCATATTGAGGCAGCTGAGGGTATCCTACCTCCTGGGTTCCTGATTTCTACAATCCTTTTTCTTATTTCACACGCAGCAAACTATGCTCTGACGCCTACTAACACAAGAGGTATTAATTCATTCCCCTTGGCTGGCCATGCCGGGCACTGCAACGCTCTTTTAAAACCTGCAGTGACAGCAAGGAAGTCACATCCTCATAGCCCGGCAGAGACGTTATTCATATGGGGAATTGTTTTTAAGTCTTGTCTCCTCGTATCAGGTACATCCTTCTCTTCGTAAGCACGTTAGGGCACGCACCAGGAGCCAAGAAGTTGTGTGTTTTCTTACCACAAGGGGAAAAAAGGCATAAGTAGATTTAAAAAAATGTAATTTTATTACCTTTCTTGAGGATTTCTGTCTAGGCATGTTGGGTACAGATTGAAAGCTTCTAGCAGAGCACGAGCCATGTTGCCAGTGAGCATCCTCACCTCTTAGTCTCATTTGTTGGCATCACGATGCAGTGAATCATGCATGTCCCATCCCATCTTTGTCACCCCAAAACGTTCCCATTTAGATTTAGATCCCAGCAAGGATGCTGTAATGGGATTTCCCATGTTCCAGTTTGTTCCCACTACGAAAGACTCCAGCTTTGCCTTCAACTCTCCCATCCTACATCACACCAAGCCCGAGGACAAGCACTCCAACTTACTTCCTACAGGTTGTCCATAGAAAAATCCAACAATTCTTTCATCTTCTGTTACAAACCTTACCTTGCCATCAAGATTTAACAGCCAGATCAGCTGCAGGATGACTGAAACCCCCTTGGTTTGTCCCAAGACTGGGGGCAGGATGGATGGATGAGAACTGGGATTTGTCTTTGGGGCGACACCAACTCTCCGGAGTTGAAACATTTCAGCTATTCCCTTTAGGAAAACGTCCCCACCGTAATTTTTCTGTCAATTACTGCAGGGCTGATTGAATTTAAGAGGCAAAGCTTGAGCCAGCCGCTAATGGGCAGCTGGTTTAAGGAGCACCAAGTGTTTAACATATCCACAGGCACACGTCCATCATCTCCGCGCAGCTCCGGAGAAGCAAATGGTGTGGGAACACACCTCCCATGAAAGCTGGGCTATTTTTTTCCCCCAGCGAAAGCTTTGTCAGATGTAAATACGAGATGAAATACCTGCAATTGCATATGCATTACTGTACTTTGCAGCTTGCCCACGTCACATGGGAATTGCCTGACAGACCCAAGAGTGAACTAATGGGAAGAAAACCCCCTCAAGACCCCCTCTTTCCTTTCAATTCCTCCCTCTTCCTGCCCTTATTCTTCCACATCCTCTTTTTTTCTTTCATTCTGCTGCAGTTGCCCCAAAATACAGCAAGGACACGAGACGGTGCCAGCTCTAAAATAAAAAAAAACCTCCCTGGGACGGAGCCGTATACATAATTTATGGTGCGTGTGCTGTTGCAGAAAGCCTCGTGCGCAGCCCCGCATTTTGATATTAAATGGACCTGATTAGTTGGGTACTTCATCAAACCCCAGTCAGCAATAATCAGCTAATAAAAGTTTAACGACGTATGGCCCCGAAAGTTGCACCACCGTGATTTTGCTCCGTTACATCAAGAAAGACAACACAGAAGGGATTCTCTCCAGGGTAGCCTAAGGAAATTATTAACTACTACGCGTGTTGCAAAGACTTCTCCGAGTTAAAAGCAGCTTAAAAGAGAAAAAGTGCTAAATTTAAGCTTGCGGTTTCCACATTAAGCTAATTTCAACGAAAATGAAAGGGTTTGAACCTAATTGACTCTGGGAAGTTCCTGCTTTAAGGTGTCACTGAGCTCTTTGGCTCTTCAATTCTTTTTATTTTTTGAGTGGGGAATGTTTCATGCTTCCCCCAGTCCTCAGAGATGTCCGCAGGTAACATTAAAAGCTTCCATAAAATCTCCAAAAGAGAGCACCTTTAAAAACATTTAACTTCAAATATAAATGTTTTTAAGTGCTCTGCCCCAGAAGGGGGTTTGAAATCTCTCCCTTGGCTAATATTAAAATTCCAGGCTTGCCATTTAACCACTCGAGTGCCTTCGGATGGCTAACAGAAACCCTGGGAATTGACATTTATTCAACCTAAGAACACACAATTTGGATTTTTTTCCCCCATTCCCTGCTCTTACCGCTTCGGAGATCCCAGCGGGGGATCCCTCGAAAACAGGTTGCCGTTGGCATGTGCCAAACTGCCCTCAGCGAAGGATTTGGCATTTCCAGTGACAATTTAGTTGCCGGGCAATTTGCATAATGCCACACGCGGCCCGGGATCCGTGTCAAAACACAAAAGGCTCCCTAAACCTTCTGGAGCATCAGGAAGCATTGGGAGACCCGAATCAGGAGTGGCAACCAGGCTGAGATGGAGTCACCTCCAAAAAATCAGAGCTTTTTATAAATATTACATAGAAGAATAATACATAAATATCATATATAATAAGTATTGTATAAAATAATATATAAATATTGCATCTAAAATATATATTACACATAATATATGCTATATATTACATATAATCATATATTAGATATAATTATATATAGTAATACATAAAAATTTATATAAAATTATAATAGTCCTATATTGCTCAGACCAACAGATCTCTTCTGGGTGTTTCTCAGCTAGCAGAAAACCCCGATTTAAGAGATGTGTAGGAAAAAAGCCCAATTTAAGAGATTTGTAGAAAAAAACCCTGATTTAAGAGATTTGTAGGGATCCATTCTCTATTCTCTTACCTATCCAAGGCACCCTTTGAAGAGCTCCAGACAAACCTGTGTGCACAGAGGGTGGCTCGAGCACGACTGCTTTATAATCCTCCCAACTTCAAAGGAGCAGAATTACTCGATTAAAATGCTTTGTAAAAGGAATAAAATAAAACATCCATACACATACTATATAATTAGAGGTGGGTGATTAGTAAAAGAAGCCCACTCAGCACTTTTGCAACGTATTTTGCTGGCAGCTGGTGTAAGAGCACCAACTATTTATTTTGCTCTAAGTTTTAACCTACAGCAAGACTCGAAAATCAGCTTTAAAATCTGCATTTCTCTGAAGTCCAATCCACCCGAGCAGGAAAACCTATCCCGCGAGTCCCTTGGAAGTGAGGGATTGATCCATGGGGCTGTAATAACCTTGCGCCTTGTGCATCTCATTCACTGCACTGGGTCATTTAAACTTGGCTCCCATTTAGGATCAGTGCATCCTACAACAAATATCCATCCTTCAACCCTCCCAGATAACATTAAAGAACGGGTTCACAAAGCATTTTCATCCAAAGCAGGTGGGAGTGATGCCACCCAAGCACCTCGTCTTCCCCTCCACCCAGTTTACAAGGGCTGGAAGCATCACACGAGCAACCTACAGAGCCAACAAAACCCCTCTGGTCGTGGCTTTGACCACATTTGGGGTCGGAGAGGATTTCAGAGCACACATCTTCCACGGCACAAGGCTGGGAAGCGCTTTCCAAGCAGCCCTTCAGCAATAAACACCCTCAAATACTCCAGCCTCCCACGTAACATCCATCCATCCATCCTTTTTTTTGTGCAAATTACAGGTTAGGACCACTCCGACTCCGCATTAGGCAACGCACAAATGCCCCTTTTAAAGGGGGAGGAGATTCCCATCACCGGCAACCAAGCACAAGGCGACGGTGTAAATAAAGGAGTTAAAATAAAGGAGTTCCACTAAATTACAGTGGTGTCACTGGAGACAAACGTGAGTAACTATTGTTATATTAAGTGTGAAGGGAGCATCCTCAGAGCATTTGGAGATCAGGGAGAAAAAAAAGGATGATTTTGGTTAACCCATCCTCAGGTTTTCAGCTCCTTGAGCCAGATTCCTGCCACCTGGCCATAAATCTTTGGGGTTTTAATTATGAACCACATGCTTAAGACTCACGTTTCTCCCCCCGTATATGCTCTGATAGTTTTGTCACTAAATTATTTAACACGACGCATTTGGAAACACGTCAAAGGTGCCATGAAGCTATTTCCTGGGCCGATACCATGAAGCACTGCAGAAGCTATACACGGAATTCGGGAGGCTTGTGACAAATCCTGCCAAAGGGAACAGCCGAAAAAGTATTTAATTTGAGGAATAGCCATCAAATTAAACCTATAGCCAGCAACAGTCCTCTCTGTGAACGCTGCACAGCCCAGGCTATTCATGCCCTTGTATTCCTGTGGGTTACTGGATCATTTAGATGCCTCAAATTAAAAAACCTTTCTGCCTCGCACAGCTTTCAGGCTGAACAGAAACAAAACGCAGAGACTCAACGTCATCCTAAATGTCATCCCGCTTTTAGAGGCAGACAGTTTGCTAAAATAATCTGTCACAAGCTCAAATAGACCGAGTTCACCACTTAATTCCTTACCTGTCCTAAGAACCCTTCCTTTCTGAATCAGAGACGAGGAAAAGATGAATGGAAAGCCAAGCCCTGCCATAAAGCAGTCTCAAAACCACGAATTTGCAGAATCAGCATTTCCTTCGAGACGTTAATTGTACCAGGAAAAAAACGTTTTTCATCTTTTTGATCCAGTCTGCCATACAGAGAGCAGAGCCGGCCCCATTTCTCAGCACCTAGGCCTGCCGAAAACACAAACTCCCCTCCCAAAAACAACTGTGGCAGCCCAAAACTTCACCAGGGATTAAGGTCGGATAAGGTTTCAGCGAGGATCTGTTTCATAAGGCTGAGCTCGGACTCCAAAACCAGTAAGTGTTATATACGGGTGAAAAAAAAGGACAGATGGAAAATTCTGCGTTTCAGGTGACATTTCGCAGGAGTCCAGCTGAAATCCGGTGTTGTTATGCTTGGGAAATGAAAAGGGCAACAAAGAGCGGCGTGGTTAAGCAGGGATCTAGAGATTAGCATAATCAATCATGAAGCTTTACTGGAAATATGAACGACTCCTCAAAGGGTACGGAGGATCTTCGGGATCGGAGGCGCGGCGCTGTGAGCATCCTCAGGACAAAGAAGCTCCAGGGAAAAAGGGCTTCCAGATTTTCCTCCCACGAGGCATGCTGAAGGGCAGGAGCACCCGATCCAGCTGCCAAACTCACTCAGGGGATGTTCACAGGTTCGTTCAGAGTCCTTCGACCTCAAGGACTTCAAGGTTGTCCAGAGAAAACCGCCCTCGCTCACTACGACACCTGCCAATGACCCCACAAGCAGTAAGGGAGAAGTCCAAAGAACTAAATGGAAAGATGCCGTTGTTATGGGAACACTTACATTTTGTTTCATCAACTTATTTGCCTTGATTGTTTTAGTTTTTGATTCAAGTGTTCTCACTTCCCGGGCATTTTTTGCACTGTCCCGCCTACAACGCAACTGAAGTTACGAATGGAGCATCCCAGACACCAAATACAAATGAGAAAAGGAAAAAAGGATAAAAATAACATTCAATAAATTAACCACCCTGAAAAAAAGATGTTTAAGCTTTTAACTCAGCAGATGTATTCCTGGCTTATACTCGTGTTTCTAGAGATTCAGTAAAACGAGCAAAAAAAAAAAAAAGAAAATTAAGAATTTTCCTACTCCTCAGTTTTGGGAGCCCTGGTCTTTCTTTACAAAAGCATTCAAGTTAATAAAATGGGAACTAATAAAGTTTATTTTACAATGGTGAAAGACATCCAATGACACTGGAGATCACGCTCCAAAGAATAAGTAGCAAAGATGTTTAAATACCTAGAGATTTTACCCAAAGCAGGTTAAATATTGTTGTTTCAAGGGGTATTTTCTATCTATTTAGATTTCTTCAGGCTTAAAATTCAAGGTTTTACCTCCTAGCTCTCCCAAAAGAAACTTCAGGAGCTTTTTATAACAAAATTGATATTAAAAACCTGACACTTTTGGCTGAAGGTACATCAAATTGGAAAAAAAAAGACATGAAATGAAGGAGATATCCAGTACGTATTCCATTTCTTCATGCAGCCACAAGTTTTCAGAGATCAAACCTGCAGATATAAATAATAGTAGGCAAAAAGCAAAGCCTTTTGGTGAAAAACAAAAGGGTCTGAAGGAGGACAGGTGGCTTAGGAAGCCCACAAGACACCCTCCTGCTGCAGGAGTCACCTGGCGGTGTCAACACCCTCCAGCAGAAGCCAGCTTTGGGAGAGGAGCGAAGGACGAGCAAATGGAGATATCCTCTGCCCCCACGTGGCATCTGGGGCAGGAACCAAGCCCATCATTAGCCCGGCAGCACACAAGCGGCCGATAAGAGATTATTTCAGATCTCCATGGTTATTAATCCCATCACAAAAGCAAAGGGGTCAAGCTCGGCGCACGCCGGCAGCGTTTCGGGAGCTCCGGAACAAAGAGGCTGAGCAAAAAGCAGTCCTGCCCTCCGAGCCCTCGTCCTTTAAGATCCCAAAGTAAAGACCACTGGCATCTCCGGGCTTTCCAACAGCACCATACTAATGTTTCTCATCTCTTTTCAAGACCTGAGGCTTCGCTACCCTTCGAGATTTTCACTTTCACTCTTCCTTTGTTGGAAAAGTGTTTTTCATCTGAAGCCATCGCGCTGAAGACCTCGAGTCTTCCTTTTAAGACAGGCTCAGGAGCGAAGGGAGCTGTTTCTTACCAACCCATACCCAAGCATTTTTCATCTGGGAAAATACATAAAAAAGGGAAATAGAAGCGTCAAATGATATTTAGGTCGAGAGGAACCTTCCCGGTTTTAATTAGAGGCTGGGAGTCTCCACCGAGTCATTTGGCTCTTGCTGGGATTTATGAGGATGCGCTCATTGAATGGAGTTTGCACCACTTAAAAATGCTTTACTGGGGGTTAAATACTCATGATTTACTACGTGGATTTAGGCTTAGGGACATCCCCTCTCCCAAAATGTTTGGGGACCAGAAGAGGATGCAACACGTTTGCTGCCAGGTTGAGCAAAAGCACCAAGTTGAAGCACAGAGGTCGGTGTTAGTGGTTTGGTGGATATTGAAGGAGCCCTAACGTACCTGGTGTTTGCTTCCACCTTCCTGGTTAGTTCAGCTCCTCCCTGACATCATAAACCTTTAAAAAAAACAAAGGTTTTCCAATGGGAATACGATTATTGAACCGCTGAACTTGAGAGCGCGATTTTTTTTGGACAAGAAAAAGGTGAAGAAAAATGAAAATGAAACGTTGCCTAAGAGGAAAAGTAAAAAAGCATCGCCAGGAAAAAAAAACTGTAAATACAGTATCCTTGAATAACCTTGTTAGGAAATTGCATAAAATAAGCCAATGTATGTAATCCTGTTACAACCCGTTCGCTTACAGGCTTTCTGCACAGAGGAGCTGTGTAATGAGATTAAAGCCCAAACAAACACGCCTGGCTGCGGCTCGCCGGGTTGGATGGTTTTATTAAGAAAAAAAATAAAACAAAAAGCCTTAAATGGACAAACAGCACGTTATCTACTGCTAAAGTCGAGAGCAATTAGGCAGGAGCAGTGTGTGGTAACGCTAATGCAGCCCCACTTCTCTGCTTTCTGGCACAGCTCTCCTAGCCTCGATTTTTAACGTGATTTACGTGCTGTTTAGGTCTCTGAGAGGGACACGACGTGGCTAATTGCTCTTAAATATTTCCTCCGCGCCCAAGAAGTGGGTCTACAGAAAGTGGGGTTTCCTTTATTTCTGTCCTTTAAATAGCCACGCTGTTAATTAAGCTTTAAGGAAGATTTTATGGGGTCTGGAGCTGAGACCGCCAGCCTGCTGGGACCATCTCCTTTGGGATCCCCAAAAGTGGGGATGTGCAAAGCAGCACATCCCATCCCTTGCCTCACCCAACACCTTCAGACACCGCAGTGGTTCTGCCATCTGTATTTCACTTTTAGACCTACCACGCTGTGATAACAACCCGAGAAGACCTGGATTTCTGAGGTCCCAACAGCCAGGCACCTCCCCACGAGCATCGCTCCTTCCCGTAAACTTTAACCCTTTTCCATTAGGGTCTGGAAGGGACCGAAGGGAAAAATCCAGAGTTACAAACCCTCTCATTAAATAACCCTGAAGAGCAGTTGGTTTTGAAGCTCTTCATCCCCTCGCTACTCATTTTATCCATCCATCCATCAATATATTTGTGCAGAAAATATTCCCCGCAGCCCGGTGGAAACAGAGTCTTGCAGATCATCACGGAGCTGCTCCGACCTAATTTTTATTTTGGTCCGAAGCATTCGGAAAGAATGCAAAAGCAATTAACTAGCAGCAGCCACAGCCTCTCATCAACCGAGATTCACTCTGGGCAGGGCCATTCGAGATCTCAGCAGTTGCCTCTCTTCCATCTCTCGCGACCGGCCTGCCCTGCTGCTGAACATTTTGGAGGGCAGAATTTATTCCCGGCATAAACCAGGGGAATGCTCTCAATATTGCTTGGTAATAGTACCATAAAGCATGCTTGTGGCTTTGTAAAACAGCTCTGAGGCATCATTATATCGAACCCAACTATATTAAGCTAAGTTTAGCCATCTTTTTGTGACTCGAAGTTCTAAAGAGATGTAAAGGAGCAGGATGAGAGTAAATAATTCGGGTTTTTATCTCTCTAAGTCAGCTTGACTCGCATCAGATTCTGCTCTTTGCTGGGTAAACTTCAGCTTTGTCCTTCAGCCTCTAGTCCTGAGCTGAAAGTAAGCAAGTGATATGCACTGGAGAAAACCTTAAATAGCATTTATGGATAAAAAAGCACCGCCACCACCTCCTCAGTGGGCTGCAGAAAGCCTGCTGCACTCCAAATCCATTTGCAAGGGGGAAAAAGAGTTCAAAAGCCATGCTAAGAGCATCATTGTGGACACGGCACTGGCTGGAGATAGGCAGTTGCTGATAGCAAAGCTTCCCTAAATGAAAAGAAAAAGAAAGGCTGCAGAAATAAATGTGACAGCAAGGTTTAATCCTGACCTACACCTCGGGTCAGGATTTGAGACTCGCTCCAGATCAGCCACACGGTAGAGAAGCTCTAGGGCCGTAAGGTCAACAGCATTAAACCTTCTACGATCTCCTACGAAGACCAGGGCTACAGGAAACCCTACTGAATGAGTCCAGCTTCTCTGGGTTTGGCCCACGAAGGCAACAGGTGAAAATCCTCAGCAACGCCACACTGGTGCACAGGCAGCTTTAAGCCTCATTTGAAGCACGCAGGCACCCCGCAGATCAACTCGCCCGCGCCGCGGCCAAGATAATCCTTCATTTGAGCTGCTTATCGGAGATCCACCCCGCTGTTTGGATAGGAGGATTTAGCTCTTAAGGGACTATTCTTCGAGATAGCGAGCCGCTCCCGATGGATACTCGGCCTCCTCGGCTCTTTAACGAAGTGGAGCTGCTCAGAGCCTGGCACGAGCACGCAGGATGAGGAGCATGGGGTGCCTGGCATTGAGGGCAGCCTAAAAGTGAGCCACTTCAGCAACCCACAGCTCTGCCCATGGAGAAACTTCAGCAGAAAATGCAGAATTTATTAAGTAAAGGCAAGAGTATTTCCACATCATAAAACATTCTTAATATTCATGGGGGAAAAACACGGAAAAATACAAAGGTACGAAGTCCAAAACCATCTTTTCCCCATAAAACGAGCTTCAAACTCAGCCCTACCTGTTCACGTTTCCCTTTAAGGTCTTCCAATCTTTTATCAAGTCCTTCAATTTGAGGAATTCCCTGAAATGCAGCTGCCACCCGGCTTCTGCATCCTGAAACTTGACCAAATCCGAAGGGAATCAAGCAACCCATTCGGTTGTTTTTTTTCCCCTCGTGCCCACCGATGTTTAATAACCAAGAGTGCTGCTTCTGAACGTCGAGCGGTGTCGTTTCGATGTTTTATGCGTTTGCCTAGAACAGCAAAATCCTAAGCACAGCCATGAATTTCACTGAAATTCATATGCTGTTATTAAATGTTGACTCCTATGCAAATTACTACTTGTTGCCAAAGAGTAAGCAAACACATCAAAGAAGATCATTTAGAGAATCAGCTCCGAAGATGAAAAAGCCCTGGAAGAGCAGTTTTTAGGACCGGGCACTGAAGTTCCTGGTCTCAACAAACAGCCTTTATTTATTTGCACTGCGCTGCCAGGCAATTTGCTTCAAGCCTCTGCAGGAGCCTGTTTTGTCAGCTCTGAAATTAAAGTGATAATGGAAATCCAGGCAAAGTAATTAAAGCTTTACGTAAAGATTAATAATAAAAATACCTGCTCATTACCAACATCTAGATTAGTACTTAGTGAGCTGTCTCTAACGCTAATAATCAGGCTGTAGGGCCACATTTGAGGAGCATTTTCCCCAAACTGACCCAACTTTTCAAGTGGCACAGTTACAAGGAGACAATTTTGAAGTGCATTCGGTGTTTCAGCGTGACATTAAAAATAAAATGAGGATGACCTTCCTCGGCCACGCTGCCTCGGTTAAATGCTTCCAGACACGGCGTGGTGCTGGGCTTCAGGTCTTCGGGCAGCTATGTTCATCAGATTTAAGTCCCTCGGGGCTTTAAACACCACCCGAGCACCATATGATGCTGATCAAATTGCATGTAGCCCCCTCCTAATCAATAGGAAAACGCGGTTTGGAGGGTAATTACTACACCTGAAGCATAATTAAAACTCTACGTCCCATATAAGGCACGTTTCCAGATATACATCGGGGTATTTTGAGCAAAAGTCAGCATGATTACTACAATGAAATGCTCCAAGGAACTGCTGGAGCCCTGACCTCAGCTGGCAACCTCCCTCATCCCACAGAGGAGACCTAGGCAACAGCATCGATCCCATTTCTGAAGGGTACCGCAGCAGGCTGGATTAAAATTTAACTACTCCCATTATCCCTAATCAATTAAGTCTTTAATCACGTAACGCTCGCTGTATGACATCCCAAATCAAGTCAAGGGAAGATCTGGAGGCAGGGGGCAAACGAGATTCTGACAAAGCACGGCCAGGAAGCAGTCGGTTCAAAATACATATCCCTTTGGGCTGGTGGCAGTTTTGACCCTATTTTATGGCATTTCATCCATTTCCTATTGAGTTGGGCTCACAATTACTCTCATCTTACATTTACTATGCCCTTTCGTTGTCTTCGCTGCTCACTGACACTTCAAGTAGAGAGTTGAGCACGTAGAAAGCAGGAAAAAAGTTGGACGGACCGTAAGTTATGGTTACAATCTCCTCCTGGTTGAGAAATATCTCACGCAGGCGCTGGAAGTTATTAGAAGAAACTTGTCATTAGCTTGTACAACATTCGTTATTTGAAGGCAGCCCGCGCCGATGACAATTTGAGCTATCGCGCTACAAAGCCTACACGGCGAGCAGCACGTTTGCACTAAACAAACTCATTATTTTGAGTGGCACCGTGCTTCCCCTGCGCCTAACAAGCTCCATTTGATCACGCCAACAAAAAAACCTGAGCGGCGCTATCAGCCTCGTCAACGCTGACAGCTTAAGCTTGGGTTCAGCTTAGCTGCAAGCGGGGACCAAATGAAAAATTCGGCCGAAAACGAGCTTCTCCTTCCTCGGATGCTCATAAACTGATGGGTAAAGGAAGAATTGTATATAAAATACCAAGCAGGTTGGTAAATTTGGATGGAATAAGGAAGAGGGAAGCGTTATTGTTCTGCATGAGGTGTGTTCTGCCACTTTGAGGATGGTCCTTCCTCGCCCCAACTCTTAGCTGGAAGAGGAATTCCTTCCTCGTGAAATGGGAAAGGAAATGTTTCGTTTGGTTCTGAGTTCTGCTCTTCTGGGTTTAAGTTGTTTTCTTTTAGGAACAGGAAATTAAGTGCACGCTATGTTGCTTCTGGGGACGCAAGCTCAAGAAACTCAGTACCCTTCCCAGGAAGCAATTTTAGCTCCATCTAAATCGTCCCACGTTGTGCCACGCGGACATGCTGTCTGTGGTGCCTCCGTGCTGATATAAATCTTTGTGTTTAATTGAATAAGGTAGGAGATATTTTAGCGGGGAGAGGGAACAGGATCCTTGCTTGTTACGGCCACCAAATTAATTTCTATTCCCCGTCACCCCATCGCAATTGGTTTCGATTTCAAGTCAACAAGGCAACTATCCACCCTTACCCCACAAAAATAGAGAACATTTAGCAGAAGTGAGGGCAAAATGCAACCAAGAGGATTTATCACTCATCTACAAAGCCACGAGAGCAGAATTTGATCCCGATTCTCACCCCACAGAAGCTGGAAACGCTGCGGCCGTGCCAGTTCTTCCAGGCACCCCAGCCCGTAGGGTTTTTTAAACACACTTCTCCCCGTTTTAAAACCCCGAGCCGCGTTTGCCAGCGAGGAGGAGCGCGGAGAACAAGATTGAGTAAACATCCTAATTGGTGTGATGGCATATTTTCCGCGTTGTGAGAAGTGACAGCGGTAATATTGACCGATGGCTGCCAGCTGCCAGCAAAAATGTCAAGGCAGCCTCGGAACAATATCGTTCATAATGAACCAACTCTGAATACAAAGGCGAGCAGGGAAAAGCAGAAATCAAGTGCGAATGAGGGAGTATAAACACTTCTGATTAAGGGCCAATAGCACCAGCTGGAGCAGGCAGCCGAACAGGACTGCCAGAGCAGAGGGGTCAGCTCCGCCGGTGACGGGCTTGGCAGCACAGCCTCGTTAACGGCGAGACGAAACCTCATTTGCTCCCAAATTTCCGAGGATGTTTCGCAGGTGTCTGCAGAAAATTGGTGCTGGTGTATGAAATTACATTTAGCCCCGATTTCCTGGCACCTGGCCCCAAACAAGCACTGACCACGCCGATCGGGATCACCGTGGGCAAAGCGCATGGGAGAGGCTGGGGCTCGAAGGTGCTCGGGGCAAAACCAAGGCAAGCAACATGGAAAGGACTGGGACAGCTTCCCAAAAAAGCCCTCCTGCAGGGGCTTCCCTCACCATATGCCACCCACCTCAAGAATTATTCTTCAGCAAGGAGGGAATAGCTGAACGCTGAACTTTCCAGCTCCACTCCAAAGCAGGATTGTCAGCAATGCCATTCCTAGAAAGTCTTCCTTATTAGGTCTTAGACAGCTAAAAATTTAAATTCATTAATATTTTGTATTATTTTATATTATTAACTTCACAAATATACCTGAATACATAATATACCTTCACCAATCATCTCATTTTAACATCAAATGCTTGATTTCTGGTCTCCAAAGGCCCCTCTCCAACACCCAACCTCCACAACTCTGCCTTGCTTTTATGCTTCAGAGCTTAAAAACCCAGGCAGGACTTTAACAAATGAGTATATCAGAATTAAAGGACTGTATTCCAGCAAAGTGGTTGTGAACTAACAGCCAACTACCTCCTCTTCTTCTTACTGCAACGCCAAATGAGGTAAAATTGGACTCCGCAGTCTCGGTGGAGATTTTCATCAGCTTTAATTTAGAGCCTGAACCGCAGTCAATGGGCAGATCCTCAGCTGATAGCGACAGGAATGGCTCCGCTGCATATCAATTCTTAAGGCAGTGGAGGTCTACAAATAAAAACAGATCGGGCTGTGATTATCTGAAGCACTCTGGCAAGTGTGGAGCAGATCCTGCCTCCGCAGCCCTCTCCCAGACAACAACCAGGACAAGCAGATGCTAAGGATGCACAAGAGTAATTCCTTTTTTCCCAGATGTTATAGAAAACCTAAAGTTCGATGAGCCAATATTGGCATTTCATGGTCTCTAACCTGGAAAGAGACCACACCTGGGTGCTGCCAGGAACCTACCTGCAATAAAACCCTTTGTGCTGCTTCACCTTCTCTCCTTCATTCTTCCCCCTAGCCCACCTACAAAGTTATTAATTTATTAATTTACTTGAAGGGTCCTGAAAAGTGCGAGATTCTCTTTTTAAGACATTTAAACATCAATTTTCCAGACCCTGATATTACACATAACCACTTGTTTTCCAAAGCTTTTTGGAATAAAAACCTACAGAGCTATAAGGAAAATTGCTCCCCCTATTTATAGGAGACCCCACTTGAGAAAAACCAAGTTCTGCCAGCATATAAAGCCGCTTTCCTTTTAAGTGCACATTCTTTCTATTAAAGGAATGAGTAAATAATTGGTGAACCAAGTCGGGGAATGACTGACTCCTGATTATAAAGGGCAATTTATACTTCTTAGCACTTTTGTTTCATTCACTGAGAAGCCTATTAATGACTGGAATCAGCTGTGCATTATATTAAGGAAATAAGTGAGCAGCACCAACAGCATTAAATATATTTTTACACTCGTTGGCTCCGTGTTTTCTCATTGGTACAGTTGTTCTTGCAGCCTCGTGAGGGAGATTTATGCCGGTGATTATTTGAATTTATCTAGAATCCTGGAAAAAACAAGCAAGCCATGCAGCTGCACACAGCCCCTTTCATAATAAGCCCTGTAGCTCTGTAAAGACATTCTCTTGGGCACAAAACCTTAGATTTCTAAGCTACTATTTGCATCCTCTTAGCAAAAAGACTCGAACTGGAGGCTTGTTTGCTCTTACGAGCCTGGCAGAGCATCTGAGGAGCGCAGCAACTTATTCATCTCCTCCTAACAGTGGTAGAAAAGTTAGATCAGAAGCCTTCACCGCGAGCATTTCTAATGTAAAAACACTTCTGGAAAACTTCACGCTGCTCACAGCAAAGCCAGGATCCAGGTTGCACCTGCCCGGAGGCAGACACGAGGGACAAAGACCAGGATTAAGTGAGCTGAGCTGTTTTAATCAGGGCACTGAGATCAATTAATTGGAGCAAGGATTAAGGAAAAAAATGAATGTGTAATTTATTAGAGAGACACTCTTGGTTGGCTTAGTCTCCGGACAGGGAATTGAATGTCTTTCCATGTACTCCAGTGAGAGTCTTAAGTAACTCTGAATCGGTCAATAAATACCCATTTAAAAATAATAAATGGTGGTGCACAAGGAAGCCGTGCCCCCTGGCTACAGGGCTGCGAGTTCAAATTCCAGCTTTTCCACTGCGACACTGAACAACTCACTTATCCCCTATCCCCCACCTACCATAATTAAAACAGGGGAAAAAAATCATTTACTCATCCTGTCCTCTTCTCCAACACACATTTAGACAGCAAGCTCTTCCAGGCAGGGACTCTCCCACGAATTACACGCTTTGTAGGACCACAGACGCTTCAATTTGGGATTTGGATGCACAAACAGGGGCCTGAGCTGTGCTAGGGCAATGCACAGCCCTGCAGGAGGGACTTGTTCAGTTGTTTCTTTCCTTTCCCCCTTCATCAACTCCATAATCTCGGAGGAAAAGCCCTGGATTTTCTATTACACTCTGAAACACAACAGGGTTTATATGGGTTTGAAAAAGAAATGATAAATCAGCCCCTGCAGCTCAATGTACCTTTGCCTGAAAGGTCAGGGAGGTTTAGACTCTCGATTTTTGTCTTTGCTAAATTACAGCAAAAAAAACAGAGCTTAAGCATAAACCAAGAGATTATTAGAAAAGATATCAAAAAAATCAAACCTCTGGACTTCTTTTTGGTGTTTGTGTCCACACTCAAGCCACATATAACACGGTCAGGTGATTTTTCTTGCTTTTTTCCCCCCAATCTTCCTAAAGGTATCATAATGCATGCCCTGAATCCGAACAGCCCTCCACCAGAGGAGGTCTAAATTCCAGGCCTGAGCTTTGATTCCATCTGGAAATTAAACAAGCAGGTAGCAAAACGTATTACAGGTAGCCAAATATATTATCAAGTGATGCATGTCCTCCACAGGCAAGCCTCGACACCGACAGCTCATTTGTATATGGCATTTAAAAGGATTAAGCAGCACGAAGGGATCCCACTTTGGAAACAGATTTGTTCTGTCTGGTCACCGGCACTCCAACCTCCTCCTTAAAAGGTTCAGCAAATTTCTATTTGCTTCTCCATTTCTGGCCCTGTGCAAATATTATCAAATGGTTTAACGCCACGTGTGAGCTCCTAATGCTTTTTCTGCCTTGGCCGAGATAGTCTTTAATTAGTCAATAATTGCTTGAAGGCGCCAATTGATTGGCATTATAAACACAGGAAAATGAAAATGGCCCTTTCATTCCCGAGCTGTATTTAAGGTTTAGGAGGACATTCGCAGCATATCATTAAGGAGAAGGGAGCAAAGTAGCCTACAAAGCCCGTTTAAGAAGCATGACTAAACACCACGCCGCCCCGCCTGACTTTTCAGATTCGGGGAGTGACAAGCAGCAAATGAGGATTACGCACGTGCAGCTCCAAGAACCATCAAAATACCACAGCCCTCCTCGCCTCACCCCGTTCAGCACACCCTGACAGGCAGCTGCAAACGCTCAGCAGGTTTTCGGTGTCATTTCTGGGGAGATTTATGTTCTCCCCAGCTCCAGAAAGCTAGATGTTCATTTTATGAAAGCAGGAATACTTTTCATCTGCAGCTCCGTTGCTGCGAACGCATCCATCTCTTGTCGGAGCCTAACGAAAAACATTTTAAGCTGGTATTTCTGTCAGGCCACATTCATTTTTTTCCTCAACTCCCCTTTTTTTTCTTTTTTTGCCTCCTGAGGAAAGCTCTTCCACTCATCACTGATAAGAGACACCCCCTGACACATTTAAACACCGAGATCTTGCTGCTCACTAGCATTCATTATTACTTCCAGGAGGCAGGTGACCAAGTTTTACACAGAAAGAAGGATTTATACAATTATCCCTCACACCTGCGGATAAAATATTTTGTACTCTGCTCAGGTTTACATGCCTACCTATGAAAACCAACATCTTTATCGAGGAAAACCTTCGTTTGAAGTCAACTGCAATCTGTCCAGGCTTCAAGGCTGATCAGGCAGGCGATTTCTGCCCAAAACCTCCACACAACACCTGAGAGGCTCCCACAGTTGTAAACCTGGAGCGGAAGGCTTGCAGAAGTAGGAATAATGTTGATTTTTATCCTCTCCCCCAGCCTAGATTAAATCATGAGCTGGAAACTGTTGCTCAGTGGTAGTTTAAAGAAGACAAAACAGAGGATGGATGCTGCACAGCACTGGTGATAGAAACATTTTTATTCCGTGTTTACCTGTAAGCAATTCAGCTCCAAAGCAAGCCAATACCAATAAGAGGATATTGTTTAAATTCACAGAGGCTCAGAGGCCAACAAGAAACCCATCAGCACACAGCTGGTATCACACAGCCCACTAACATACCACTACCTATATCCTTTATCTTCTTTTATATATATATATATATATATATTTTTTTTTTTTTTTTAAGTCTTGCATGTTAGGCTGCAATACCATTCATTGAAACCCTCCGGAATAACTTAACAAGACCTTCCTAATGAGGACAATTAGCAATCCTACTGATAGCACAAGGTGTCCCCTCACAAGGCAATGCTTGCACACCCCAAGCAGGTATCAGACCTGCAGCAGGCTTGGGCTTATTACCCTACACAGGTCTTTTCCTACAAGCTGACCATGAAGGGAACTTCCCAGTAAGTTTACTTTTACCCAGCACATTTACCTCCTAATTTTTACCAGAGGAGGGTTCCCTTGTCATAGCCACCTCAGTCACATCCCCTTTGTCATACATGTATGTCAAGCCATCCCCTTTGTCATATATCATACCACCTCAGTCATATCCCCTTTCAACACATCTAACACAATAAGTTACAACAAAAAAATACACAGAATAAAAGCAGTTTCACATTACCTTATGCCTTTACAAGCAGCACCAGGGCCCAGCCAACATCCTCTCCCCTGCACATCCTATAGAGCAACAAGAAGGCCACCAACCCTTCATCCCTTCCTCCTTGAGGCTCATAAATGAGCTCTGGTTGTCAATAGCTCACAGGTGAGACCTTGGGGGTTTTCGAAAGATACCAGGTGAGGACCCTCCCAGCATTACCAGCATTAATTACCTCAAGGGCTCACGCCTGGATCCCCCTCCCCACAGCCCTGTTTCAGCTGGGGCTGGCTATGGGCTGCAGGTGGCTGCTTCGGGACCATGGTGGTCCTGTCACCTCCAGCTGCTCCTGGGGGGATGAAAATGGTTCCCTCACCATGCCTGAGGTGGCTGCTGGTGGCTGTCACCACCCTGCCATGCCAGGGCCTTGCTGTGCTGCCAGGCTCCTGGGGCTGCCTCAGCTCTGAGGTGGGCGCCGTGGGCCTGAGCCTTGGCATCGGGCAGGAGATGCAGGATCTGGCCCCACATTCCCCCTTTAATCCCGTGGCACAGGCTTTCAGAAATAGCCACCTCCCTGGAGATGTTTTGTGTGCCTTGCATCAAATATGGCATTAAATGTTTAAGCTGAAGAACATCAATGGCTTTCAAATACCTCATTCTGAAGAGAATAGGTATATTGGAGGTGATATATCTATAGATCCTCTACCAGAAACAGGCCCTAGACCACAAGAGATGCACGTTAATTTTGTCAGAAGAAAGCCCACCTTTCCTATTCACTCACCGATTAAATTTTTAAATGCATACTCTTGCCACCTACAGAAAAATTACTACTGCAAAGAGCTCATGTGTTAGCATGTGCTTTTTGATATGTGGACAACATCACTAAAAGTAACAGCCAGCTTTTGGTCATCATCTCTCAGGCTAAAGCAAAACCGATGTGAAATATGTGCACATTTTCATTTATATGAGCCAAGAAGCAATGCAAAGGAGACCATATTAAAGAAGGACACAGCAGGCTTGTGCGGGCTGGCTACCCCGAGCCACGCGGGTGACATGCTCGTAATAAATACAGCCACATTAATTCATCGGTGGCTTTTATTTTCTTAAAGAGATGAGTCCGGAGGCTGTAAGATTCAGATGGACACCTGACAGCATCCTGGCTCGTGATATAGCAGGAGTCCAGGGATTAAACAAGGAAGGATGCTGAATACAACGAGCTGCCAGTCACCACGGCTTCCCCCCAGCACCAGTCGGCCTCCCACCAAAAGCCAAGTCCATCTTATAAGCAAGCCCTGGAGAGCCATTTTCCAGGATATCTCTCCTAATTAGACGCCCTTTTTTTATCATATGAAAACACAAACGGTATTATTTGGATAGCATTAAAAAACATTATTCACTAACCATCCATCTTCGGAGGCTTTCCTTCATCAGGCCACAGCGAGGCATTAGGGAAATCAGAGAGCAGCATTTCAATTAAATTAGAAATGTTTCAGATTTGGGGAAGAAGCAGCGGTTTATTTTGTGATAAATTAATAAAACTAGCCAATGTTTTAAAATGGCTATCCTGCTCTTGGTCAGATTATTTCTAATGGGGTTTCTGTGATATGGCTGCGATGGGGTTATGTTGTTCTAATCCTTCAAGGTAACTCAGATGTCCTAAACGCATTTTCTTAATTTCTTTCACCTACTATCTCCCAGTTTTACTATTTGGTAGGCTCCGTACGATAAAGACTGAGAGTCAGTCCTCTCTGTAATGAAGCCATCTCCTAGGTGGCTGTAACAAAAATTCAGAGCGAGAACAATGTAATGACAATCTAATAAATAGAAAAGGATGAATGTGTTTTGCTTTCATCTCTAGCCAAAGACATTTCTCACTTTCCCACACTAGCACATATCCTAATGAAATATCCCTCACGGTTACAGTACCAAGTTTTGGCCTTGGAAGTCCACGATCTCCTTCGAGATCTTCGGAGTGACCCCGTGCCAACCTCCGTGACCTTCGCGTGCTCCGGCTTCTCTCATCTCTCACACGACAATAATTCTCGCTCTTCATCTTGCAGGAGGATTTTGCTGTTTAATCAGAGCCGCCTTGCAGAATTTTAATACGAGTCTGAATTCCCCGGTGGTTTATCGCTCGGTAGGATTGCTAGGCTGCATTCGTCGCGGGTACCACCGACTGTAGACAGTTTTTAATTGAAAATCATTGTCACTGTTCTGCCTCCGTCCTCCTGTTTTTAAAGACCAAACTGAGCAAAGGGGCATAGCATAAACAAGGATTATGTCAGCATCTGCAGGGACTGCAGCTGTGCCAGCGTGTTGAAGGGAAGTCAAAAAGACCTATCTGGGGGAAAACAGCATTTGTGCACGAATAATTTCAATTTCTGTCTTTGAGCGTCTCAAAAGACTTCATCACTACCTCAGACCAACTCAAAAGACACTGCTGAGGCACGGATACCTTTTCTATTGCAATTCATGCTCTCATATATTTGTGCTTATACCTGGCATGTCAGAATAACCCAATGATAAATGAAACATGATTACCCTTATTTTGTGGGAAGAACTGTAGCATGAACCGAAATTCCAGACCGTTAAAGGAATCAAGGACAATTGTACCTAAGTACATTTAAAAGCTGAAGTTGCACACACACCAAAAAAAAGCCTCAAACTTTTTCTGTTCCTATAAACACTTGTTTATTAGGAACTTCACTTTCAAGCAGAGACGCCCCATCACTGAGCAGTAAGGACAGAAGAAAAGTCTCGAGCACTTGGTTTTGCTTTATGCATTCCCTTTAACAGGTAAGCACCTCCATGTGGCAAGTTTCCCATGTATTTTCAGGTAGGATTAATCACCCTTTCACGGCATTGCTGACGATGGAGAAGCACAGAAACTGAATCAAAGCCAAAGTCAGATGAGACCAATCCCACCGCAACTGATTTAACCAAGGACTCGCAAAAAACACCTGGTAGAATCAGGAACTAAATGCCCGGATTAGCAGCTACTCAGGCCATATTTTTTCTTTAAACTCTGGATTTCCTGAATTTCCTTTCTTTCTGAATTTCCTTTAAAGGAAATTTATACCCGAGAGGAAACTGAAACTGGGAAATCTCCAGAGCTGCAGGGCTAACACACCTCTAACACGGCACTTACATAGTGGTTGTTTCTCGAGCATCTTTTTGAGTCAAAGCTCCCCATCCTTGTTCAGTCCTCTTGTTTCCTTGTTCCCAAATTAATTCTGAGCCATAATTACTACCCCATTTGTGCATCAATAATGACTTGGGTAAGTTGTAATTGATTGTCTGCACCAACCTGGGAGAGCACGGCCCTTGAAGCCTGGGCTCCAGAAGATGAGTTAGGGATGCTTTTCTGCCTTCCTCTACGAACTGCTGAGTATGTGCAGCCTGAAGGGTTTCTTAAGGATTTAGCTCAAACAGTAAATATTAAATAAAGCCGTTGTAATGACAGTGCACGTTAGGTAGTGAATCAGAAACCACAGCAATAGACACAAAGCTGTAAAACCCAGTTTTTAATGTCACCTTGTCAAGGAACTATCCGTGCTGCTTCACCGACTGCTGTTCTCCTCTTTTTTTTTTTCCCTTGCTGTTTTAAAAGTATCAAGCGTTGTGTAATAAGAACAGAGTGAAAGGGATCATCCTTTAACTCGGGCTTGGCTCTGAGAACAGAGACACTATTTTAGGTTCGGCTACAAATTCCCCGCACGATATTGGACAAGCTATTTACGTCTGTCATGGATCATCTTCCCCAGGCATGAAAGAGAGATCACGATGCTTTCACATCTCAGTTTTTAAGCGGTGTGCAGCTCACTCATTCATATCAACAACACCTGCTCTTTCTAAGGGGTTGGTACTGGTTTGGATTTGGACCTCATCTTTGGAAAATCGAAGGGCCTCATCTTTGGACCTCACTTAGAAATCCTTATCTAAATTCAACGGACATTATTAAACAGAAGGAGGGAGGGAAGGAAGGAAATTAAATGTTTTTAATGGCTTGCGCTGGCTCAAAACCAACCGCTGATACAAGAGCTTTGGACCTTTAATAAAATTAGGATGGGATGGCAGGACTGATATGAGGCATGGTGTGATTTTCTTTCCCAAGAGAGCCTAAACAGGCTGGGATTCTTGGAAGATGGACAACGGTGTGGGAGGATCCACTAAAAACCGCTAAGTTCGGAGCAGTTAAATAATGATTATTTGCCATGTCACGAGCGCAAGAACCGAGAGGTCCCAGTGAAAAAACTGCTGAATTATTTACATAAATAAACGGAGTAATTTGGATGTGCAATGCATAATTAAATTCTGGAACTCTAGGATGTTACGGAGCCAAACGGTTCAGAAGGAGATGAGATGAATACAGAGGGAAGATGTGGTGATGCTACTGAACATGACAGAGATGGAAAGCAGCATTTAGCACTCCCCACGTGCCAACTGGCAAGGGTGGGAGGACACGGCAATCCAAGACCATCCTAAATTTGTTTCTTCTTTAATTGTCCAGTGCTTCCAGCTCTAGGAAACAAGCTACCTAGACAGTTGTTGGTTTTTTTTTTTAATCCAATTAAGTTTCTGGCCTTCTTACAGCCATCTTCAACTTACAGCTGACTATAAAACAAGTAATGACTTACTTTCCCTTCCACTTTTATTACCAGCATTCGTGAGGCGGAGACATGGATCTGGCTCACTGGATGTATTTTTTTGGGAAATTACAGCAACGAAAAAGGACCAGATTGACTCTGTTGGACCTCAGATTTGGTTTCTTATAACTGCATTTCAATGCAAGGCAAGCAGCTGCAGAAATAGCATCCCCAACATTACATCCCCAACACTACATCCCCAATAACATCCCCAACAAGCTGCAACAAGGGGAGACCCGAATTCCACCTCCTACACCAGCTGTGCATTTCATTTTAGTTATTCACCGCCCAAAAAGAGAAAAAAGATCCGTGATTTTCTCCTAAAGAAGAGGAGGTCCAGATAAAGCAAAAGTTAATAGGAATTTTCCAAGCCTACAGCCCTAAATCTCACCATCGGAGCAAATTCCACACGGCAACTGTACTACTTCAGGAAGTACAACCGTATGGAGAACTGCAACTTCCTAATTTTTAATATGAATATTCTACCCCAAAAACTCTAAAAGTACATCTCAAACAAATAGGAAGAAGAAATGAATGAGGAAAGCACGTCATTAAGCAGAATCAGTGCAGATAAGCTCAGTTTAAAAGCAGTAATTGATAACGAAGCCCGATGGTGGCCAACACAAAGAATATAAGAGGGAAAGACAGGGATTGCATCAGCACAAATATCAACTATTATTACCCAAAAAACCCACATTACTAGTGTGGAGAGGTTCATCTCGATGTACTCATTGAGAAGGTGGCATATTTGCCAGTAGGACTGCTCAGACAGTAGGGTACACTGTCAGCAAATGGTGGCTCTTCGCTGATTTATCGTCCGCTCTATCGCAACCTACATCAGAGAAGTAAAAACTTGAGTCGACTTCTTGACAGCAAAGGACAAGATGACTGACTACCAGTTGGTATCTTTAAACACAGCGAGCCACGGCAGAAAAAATAAAGCAACAGAGTTGTTGAGGTGAATTCATCCCCTGCTCCCAGGGCTTTGGAGTGCTGAAAGTTTTATAGCGGGGAGATATCCTAAATCTAGGAAAGCACTGACTCACTGCCTGAGATTTATCTCCGTGAGATTTCTCGCTAAACCTAAAGCTGTCCGGTTTGATAATTCACTCCCTTGGATTCTTGAACTCTTCCACGTTTCGGATTTTTAGAAATTACGGCTGTGCCTCACAATTTATGAAGGAGGTTGGGTATGAGTTGAAATGGTGCGGAGGGAAAAAAAAAGAAAAAAAAGAAGATGTTGGAAAGAATTACTGCTAAAGAACTAAATTGACTTGGAAACCTTACAGATGTTGTGAATTCTGCTGCAGCCAATATGATTTTGCTTGAGGAACTCGATTTCCACATCGCCCTCAGTACAGCTTCTGCTGGCTTAGAGGTGCATTTTTTTCCCTATAAAATATCAGTGCTACCTTTCAGTGCCTGTAATTAATTTCAGATACAGGCTGCAATAGTTGCTTTGCAAGCCGATATAACCATTATTGATACTCCCCAGAAGCCTACAGAAAAATGGGGAAGAAAGGATTTTATTATCTCTGAAAGAGTTTTCAACTTAAAAAAAAAATTCACTTTGCTTCAGGGGGGAAAAAAAAGAATAAAAATAAAACATAAGCTGTCAAAGATAGGCTTTGAAGGTGCAAAAGTCTCTATGAGTTCTCAAAGTAACCACTGTAGTTGAGATGCTTTGCTAGGGCTGGGAAAACCCAACTCCAAGAACTTATTTCGGGTTAGGAGGAAAGGGGTTGTACCTAAAAAAAATCACCTCCCAGGTCAAGCCACGACAGACTCGGTGATGTTCCTCTTTCTGCTTCTGCGCAGAAATATGAACAATGCAAGAAATATGAAACTTTCCCCCCCCCCCCAAAAAAAAGATTCAATGAAAAATGCCGCAAACACTTCAACGCACAAAAACGAGGAAGGAAGAATCACAGCCCTGAACACACGCAAAAGGCACGATGGTGAACATGAATACAGAACAAACATAACAAAGTTAACCCTGGATCACAAAAAAAATCTTCCTAAATTTCAATATACGCTGCCTTATTGAAAATATTACACGTGTATGTTCTCACTGGAGTACGGCTGGCAATGATACAATGAGAAAGTGAGAACAGAATAAACCCAGTTCCAAGAATTTTAATAAGAAACGTGTTTACCTGGGAGCTTATTACGCATGGGAGAAGGAGAAAATGCATGAATTAAAAACATACAGCTGCTGAGTGGATCGGTGACATCCATTATTTATTTATACTCTAGGGCACCAGGATGCTAGGTTACGGTATGCAGGGTTCTCCCCACGTGGGCATGACCCTTGACGTGTGTCCCCAGAAAAGATCCTGCTCCTTCAACTGATCTTTCCTAACAGTTCACTAATTGATGATGCATACTGTATATAATTAGCCTTTCATGTCATAGCCCATGAAGTACAAATGCAGTCATTCCCGTTGAAAAATCCCAAATCGTGAATGCCATCTTAACCCTTTTCTTAGACCAAAGAAAACAATTTACAAAACAATTATCTCTACAAGACAGCAATTTCTGCAGAATACCAGTGCTACCAAACACTCTGTAGTTTGTTTTTTGTTGTTGTTGTTTTAATTTGTTTAGGATTTTGTATTTTGCTTTGTTTGAAATGAGTTAGGAAAATATTAGGACTGTGTTAATCAGGGAGCTGAAGTGCCAACAGTTTAAGTCAACATCCCGATGAAGCACAGAGAGCTGATTTCCCTGACTCCTAATCCCACATTCACCTCGGTTTTACCCAGTGACTCATAATAATCACTAAATTCAATGGTATAGGAAACAGATAATTATGTCTTTGCACTCTTGTCTCTTATATATAACGGGATAAATACATCTTTGATCAGGCCCAAATCTGGAAATAGAGTAAAAATGTTCAGATCCCTAAAATGCCTACTGAAGTCACGCCATGCTATGGGCAACCTTACCTATCCTTCAGCCTCCAATTATTGCTGACGTTTCTTAGGAGGGATGTTTGCTTTCCACCACCAAGCAGAAAGACGCCTGCAGAAAAACTTCTGCTGGGTTGGAGTAGGTGTTTTACAACGTCAAATGCAAAGGAACAGGAAAATGAGAACGAGGGCTACGCCTCAACCCTGTTGTTGCTCCAACACCTATTTGGAATGAAAGATTTTACTTCTTTGGTAGAAATTTGCAAGGTGCTTAATGAGCTACTAACAATCCACTTCTGTTTCAAAATAGCTTATAAAAAGGAAAAACTTGTTAAAATGTAAGATGTGCGAATTCTTAATGCATTTCTATAATAAACTGAATGCTCACTTTAAGAACCATGGAGCAATTAATAGAGCGTTGTTATTAATTACTTTTTTTTTACATGCTTTTTACCACAAAGAATCAATACGCTTGGACAGACATTCCCCTCAGAAATACCAAGGGGCAGAATTGTTTACGGCTTGTTTGCCATTAAAATTTCATGCCGAAGCAACAAACTACGGCACCATTTAAAATCAATTTGATGCTTGGCATTGCACTTCTCTTCACTTGTGGTACAGGAACATTCCTGTTGTATGTGTAGCTACTGCTCTGTGTCACCAAGCACGACGAGCAGGGATTTCAATGTAAGTACCATTTAAAATGTGATCTGAATACCCTAAAAGCACAACTAGGGATCTAACGTAAAGGATGCGCAGTCGTTGTTCTCTTGGATTAGTCAATGCACACAACTGGAGGCTCATCGTTAGCCTGTAAGATTTTATGAACTGAATTGCTTAAATAAATGTGCTTGGTAAGTAGCAATCAAATTAGCAGAGTCCAAGCTGATGTGCCAGGCAAAGCTTATTTAAAAGCACCACAACCGAAGACGGTTTAACTGGTAGAGCCCTACGGGTAGCACGTAAAATTTAGTACAATTTGCGTTGAGTTCCACTGCTCGTTCTTTCTAGTTTGCTATTTCTCTAAACCCAAATTAGTAAAACCTGTTAGAGACTGCTGTTCAGGAAGGAGACGTTGGGCAAGAAGAAGATGAAAAAAAGTAGTGCAAGAAGAAGATGAAAAAAGTAGTACAAGAAGAAGATGAAAAAAGTAGTGCAAGAAGAAGATGAAAACGAAGTATAATGCTGCAATTCTACCCAACGCTATAAAATATCTGATTTATTGCACAGCTCATACTCGGATCCAAAATGACCTGCTCAGTGCATGGCATTGAACTCTTACTGCTGGAAGAATGGTGCCAATAGCCCATCAGTAAGCTCCTCCACGAGACCTCCTTCTTCTGCCCATTTCAGGAATCATCGTACATGACAAGATGATTGCACGACAGGAGCTTTCAGTCACTGAGCTTCACATCATTTTGCATAATAGAATCATAAAATGAAGGAACGGCTTCGATGTTTTAAGTCTTGTACTCTAAAACAGACAAAGGAAAGGATTTCGGAGGCAGAGAAAGCACCAACCTCAGCCTCCAGGGTTCAGGAGTGGACAAACTCCCAGCGGGCTGCCCAAAATCACTTGGTTCAACGTCTCCTTTGGCCTCTTGACAACACAAGACAACTTTGGGCAAGAGCAAACAGCTACAGAATGGAAAGTCAACTTAAAAGAAGAGGGTAAAATCAGATGAATTTCTAAATTTTTATAGTCCTGAACACGATCTCCTGCCTGGCTAACATAAACTTATTATTTTAACCTATTAAACGTGAGCCAATTCTACCTAAATATGTATGGTAAAGCTCCAAGTAAGTACATGGAAAGGACGTAAGATGCAATCATTTTTTTTCCTATTTCTTTTTCATTTTACTGATCAGAATGAATGATTTTTTTTCTTCTTCATTAATACAAGACAAAGGCAGAGGTCTTGTATTCGTCCAGATGTTTTTCTACAAACCATGAAATTCCAGCGTGCCGTGCCTCGAAAACCAAGTGATACATTAGCAGAAAATGCCACAGCTTCATCCCTATTGTTATCTAATTTTTACAGATCACGTTTGTCATCAAACGGACAAATTCAGGCAGTAAGACCTTCTGATTTCAGTATTCAAATGAAGAGGAAAGCCTGACCAGCACCGCTACGGCGGTTGCCAATTTTTAACGCCCACAATGAATTGGAAATTAGACATAGCGAAAAAACACCCCACAGCCGTGCAGATACATCAGATCCTCCCGTGCCCTCTATTCCTATGGATCTGACTGCTTCAAGTCGTCAAGAACAGGTGAAATAATACAGAAATTTCAATTCCTGATAGCGCGGCCGTCCATTTCAATAGCAGGGAAATCCCATTTTGAGCTCTCCTGTCTTTACGGGAACGATTCCTATATTCTTTTTAAGACTCCATTGTCATGTTATCTTTGCATTCCTGTCATTCAGGCCTCTTGCCCTTCACTCTATATAGGAGACGAAGTCCCATTTCGGCTAATCATCTTACACAATATGATAAGCTAAACACAGAGAACAAATATTTCCTGAAGGGGTGAAATAATTCTCGGCGAAAGAATAATCTCGCTCGCTAAATTTAATTGAGCACTTTATCTTCCCTACAGATCATCCCCTGGAATCCTAAGTATTTATTTTCCTCCAGCACCCCCTGTAAGTAAAACCCCCAGGAACGCTTTGTTTCACTTCAGTCTCAAATCCAGTAGAATTAATCAGTTTTAAAAACATTAGCGACGGAAGCGGTTTATCAACGATATCGGCCCCAAACTTAATTTTGCAAGATTTTCTGCACGGTATTTTCACGGATTCCGCATATGGGATCGTCGTGCTTCTTTACATCGAACTTGAACTCTAAATTTTTGGATAGTCACATTTAAAAGATGCTAGACAACAGCACAGGAAAATGGGAAGAAATAAGAGGCTTCGTTAGGGATCACCTGTAACTATTGCTTATCCTTATAAAGGGTAAGAATGAAGAGTGAAGAGATGCTCTGTGCCACTTATTTCTTCAATCGTGATACTTCTGAAATAATAATAAAGAAAATAATGAAGAATCAGCATTTTTTCTCTCCGACCTCTCAAATAAAGGCAAGAAAGCAGAAGGGGAGGCAGTGTCGGGGCTGAAGGCACTGACTGGCCTGGAGATGTGTTACCCTGTGACAACCAGAGCTTATCACAGTGGGGGGACTTCAGTAGGAGACGAGCATCTTGAAATGAGGGGTGAAAAGAAAAAGGAAGGAAATGCCAAGGAAAATGATCTGAAAATGGGAGAGAACGACCTATTATCGCTTTTTTTTCATATATCACACCATTGAGGAGGACTCAGACTAGCTGTCAAAAAGCTTTCTTTGCTGAAAGAAACTAACAGGGGGTCCTGAGAGTCTCATGGGACAGCGAGTGACAGAAGAAAGAGAAGGATGGCATAAAACGCAAAGGACAAAGAAGCAGAGAGAAAGGTCTGATACGGTTAAGGGTGTCAGGCAGCAAGAAGACAAGTACATCCCCGGGGAAAAGAAGCGAACGCAGAGCTCTAAGTAAGAGCAGCAGGAAAAAAAAACCCTCAGTATCTTGAGACTGCAGCATCTGCCTCGTAGAAAAAGTGTTTCCTATCCTACATCTCCTGTATCTGCTCTCCAAAAGTCTGCATGTATTTGGGGTTCTCTTTTCTGAGTCCCCAGCCTTGCTTCAAGTCCAGGGAGTTACATTTGGGTTGGGGTAAGGGATGGAAACCCTTCTCCAAGCCCTGCCCTCCTTGTTCATAGGCACACAGAAAATCTAAATATATATATATAAATTATTAATATGGGTTCTTTTTCAGGCTATTTTATATATATAAAAAAAAAATGTTTTCCCTGTACTTCACAAAGCTGTTGGCCGAGATGGGTGCGTTGACGTAGATAGCATGGTGCAACCAAAGAACGAACAACATGAACAACGCTTTTGAACCTCCAGAGCAAGAAAACCTCATTATTACAAGCATGATTTTGAGTGTTTTTGGAGGAAAGTCCATGTTTTTAGCTCGGCAGAAACTAAGGCAAACAGGAGGGTTATGTTTTTCCCACTCCAGCACTCTATCAGATCACTTTGCTTCGTAAATACAGCATTTTTCATGAAAATAAATAAATAAATAAAATGGAAGCCACGGTACAGCCCAGCAGTCCTGGATATACAACCAGTAATACACTGGTTGGAAAGATGATGAGTGATTTTAAGGAAAAAAAATGCACAGTAGTGAGACCAGTAGTAGGATTCCTGGGCATCTTGTCCCTACTGTGACCCATTGTGTCGCCTCTGTGCTAGATGCCTGGTTTTCACATGAAAATCAAGGTGCTGCTCACACAAAACAGGCCTGAAAATAGATTTTCACACCTCCCAAAGCAGTACGAAAAGTCAGTTTCCTTCTTGCTCCAAATACCAATATATTTATGCATTGAAGGTACCTGGAAGTCCTTAGCTGGAATTTGGTGTGCGAGGTCAAAATACTCCTTTGTAACACCAAAAAAAATAAAAAATAAAAAAAAGCCCTCACCATATTTAGGCGATACATTAACAAATATCGTGTTGCCATATCCAAGACACAAGATCAATGCTTATTATTTAAAAAAAAACACCAATGGAAAGCTCTTTTCCAACAAGATGGGAAGTAAGGGGAGAGAGGCCGGCAAAACATCCCATGGAGACTCGTGATTGATTGCAGAATTGCAATCCTGATTTGATTTCCTTTAAATAGTGATATTACAGCTTTAATCAAGATCGAATCAAATGACAAATAATAAATCACGGAGCAGAGCTCCCACCTGAATAAATATGTGACCTGAGGGGGGAGAGTGGAAGAACTGTTGAAGATACTGAGAAGGTTTCAAAGTCGTAATGCTCGTCATCCTTCAGCAGCCATAGCAAATGGATGGTGATGCAATATTCAGCTGCCAGCTCGGGTCTTTTCCGAGCAGTCCCAGAACACCAAAACTTTGCTAAGCTGAGCTTTTCACTTTTTCTCTCCTTCTGGATGCATTCTGGGGGCAATCTGGTGACTTTGATGGGTTGCATGGAAACTCACAGGTTGGGTAGGTCACCACCGCCGCCACATCCAGGATTGAAAATGAGAAGCCTTCTTCAGCTTTTCTCTGTTGTCAATAATATTTTTTTTCAGTCCAAATCAAAAGCAGGAGCAAACAATCGCAAATAATGTCTAATTACAGCGGTACCTTTTACCCAAGGATCTCTATTAATTGAAATCGTGCCCTGCTCGTGTGGCACACGTGTTAGTAAGCCAAATCACAAATGAGCCAGTACAGCGGTGAAAAGAATGACAAAAAAACACTTTTTAAAATATATATATAAATATAAATCAATACGAAATTGCTTCCTTAAATTCTCAGTTGAGGATGGAGACCTGCAAGACAAGAGTTTAAAATCCATGACTTTGCACATCAGTGCAATCACGATCTGAGCTTCCTTTTCTAAAACCAAACAAGGGTTTCTAAACTCTTCTCAACCAAACACCGGGGTGTTTCAGGACACATCTGTCTTGAACAGCCCACCAAGAAGCCCTGGAGGTGCAAATCCCAGTGGGCTTGCACGTGGGAGAAGGTTTCTGCCAACTGTGCAATTGCCCGTAGGCCATGCAGACCCCAAGAAGAGCTCAGTTCACTTGGAGCAAAAGGAAAACCGAATTTTGCAAGGTGTAATTGCACTATTTACAAATCTGTTTGAGCATGAAGGATAGGAAAAACTAATGATTTTACTGCATTGTCCTGATTCTCATACAATACAAATAGACTTGTATATGCCAAGTACAAGAAAGATGTGCAAGAGTAAAACCACCTTCTCCTAAATGGTAAGAGAAACCCCCGAGGTGGCTCTGTTTCCTTCCACCATCCTGGTTTTCCTTATTTTCTAAGTCTACCCAGCTTTCACAAAGCCCCTCCAGGCAATGAAGACAAAGACCACTTTCACAGTGGAAAGAGAAAAGCCTAGAAAGAAGGACTGGGCACTAATATATGATTTTTTGGTATCTCGGCTAGCCAAGAGCAGAACAGAAATAAGATCTCCACAAATGTCTCTTGAAGAACAAAGTTGGTGAAGGAGAACAATTTTTGTTATTTTTATTTATGAGTTCTCATATTCAAAGCACTGCATAGAAGTTAGGGATGGGAGCCTTCAAGCTTGCAGAATTCTCATTAATTCCTATTAATTCCTCCAGCGTCTTTGAAAACCCCTTCTTAATTCATTCCCCCATCGGCCAGATGGAAGAGGGGTGAGCTGAGCGCATTTCACAGCTAGAAGCCCACGGCGGAGAGGTGAAGTGACACGGAGTTGCCTTATGACCTTTTTTTTTTTTTTGTATAAATTCATCTTCCCGGGCTTCTTTCATGTCTCCATTCCGTGTGACAGCGCCGGCACATCTCCAAAGCACCCCGGAGCTCCTAAGGGAAGGCTCTCATTTGTATGTTATCTTTGGTGGTGTATGAATAAATAAAAAATAGGGGCGATTAATAATGAATGCCGAGTTTGTATTTCCAGCAGCCTCCATTTTCGTCTGCAAACTTTCACAACAGGACGCGTGCTCGGGATGCATTTTATTTATTACAGAGGAGAAAAAGGCGTTTCCCCACCTTTTTTTTTTTTTTGCCGTGACCGTGTCCCAGGTCTTAGGAGGCTCGACGGATTTGCCTTGAAATCTCCCGGCGTAATCAAGTCTGAATAAACATCAAACGTGGGCATTTCGAATCCAGGGAGGATTGTCTTGGGAAGCGACGCGTTTGCGAACCCAGGAGACGAGATCAGAGCGGAGCCTTCCAACCGCAGCTGGAGGCACTGGGGTTTTTGCATCGGTGGTCCAGGGTACAAAATCCCCGTGGTAAGCATCCAGTGCCAAATGCCAGCTCTAAAGGGGAAACGGCTGCCTCTCTGTGCACAGCTCTCCCCAAATAACCATTTTAATTGCCCAAGGGACTTTTTGGGGTCTCTCCAAGACCCCAAACCCTAAAAGTTTTGGGCCGCTTGCATTTTCCAGAAGACAAAGACCATCGTGGTGAGGTAGGATTGCTCAAGGAGAAGCCTCCGTAATTTTAAACAGCAGGGGATATCCTAATAGGGTTTCCCCCTGCATAGGGCTTTGCCAGGCACATGGCTCTTTGGGGAACCCTACCAAAGACCACCAAGAGCCACCCGGCCCCACTGTGCCCCTGGGCAGCCCCACATGTGGGGGGCCGAGCTCTGGAGCTGGTATTGCTCATGCCGTGATAAAGCATGGAAATAACCACTAATTAATATGGCTTAACGGGGAGAAAGATAAAGCCCTTTCTCCCCGAAATGTCAAATGTCTTCTTTCTTTGCCTTCTATTCTGCACAAACAATTTATCCAGCAGGCTTCTTCCCCTAGCAATAGTTGCTGCCACCAAAATCCCCAGCAGATCACCCAATGAACATCCTTAGTGGAAAAAGCAAGAGCACGGCAAACTGATCGTACCCCAACACCTACCCTCCAAGCATTTTTTTTTGAAGATTTCTGAAGAAACTTCCTTAAAGTCCTGACCATTTTTTCCCATGCTAGTTTAAAGGGACGTTTTCAGCAGCACTTTCTCTTTTCTTCTCCTCTAGAAGCAGTTTTCCCTTCTATTTGTGTAGCAAACAGATTATTTTCTTCCATTCTGTCTGAATTAGCCTAGTTCTTTGACTTAATTCCAACTTTTCAAAGTCACCTGCGTCTAAACAAACACCTATTTGCCTGTACCCCCTACCCGATGATGACAAGTACAGTCCTGGGCTGAGTCCGTATGAGCTGACAGCTGCTGAGGAGACGACAAAGAAAGCTCAAAGTATTTTACAGTCACTTCAAACTATGTGCATAGCAACCCCGAGAAATAATAACCCCCACCACAAATAATACAGGATCCAGACTCACGCTGGTCTCAATGCAAACCTTCAAACTAATGAAGAAAAGGAAAAATCTGTTGGCAATGCGTCGCCACGCACCTTCTGGTAAGGTTGGTCTCTGTCCAACGTCCTCCAGGGATAAACATGGGCTTCGTCAAAGCCTTTGATGCTCAAAAAGGTGGAGCCAACCACGATGAGCTCCAGTTGTGTAAGGGGTGGCCTTCAGACCACCAAGGAGATGACTTTATCATGCCTAGGTAGACAGCAGTCATGCGGGTTGGTTGTAAGATTTCATTTTTGGCTAAGGGGAGGTGGCGTCAGGAAGGGCTGGCCACTTTTTTATATATCCCCAGAGATCCACGTGCACACATACGTATGCTACAAGTACCGTAAACATTTTCATTTCTTTCCCAAAATCAAAATATTTGTCCTGCGTCTTCCTCTGCTGCCTACCAGGCGTGCGGGCTGGGTGCCGCCTTCGGCCGTGTGTTCAACACAGTCATGCGTTTAATTAGTTACACATGTAAGAATTAATATACCCATTTAACCACTCCTGAACTCCAGTTTTTCCTACCACATCTATTTTCATTCCCATCGCTACCAAACGCTGCGACAAACAATGGGATAATACCCCATCGATTAAGCATAATTAAGCTTAATAATTGCTTAAACTTGTCATCCATAAATCATGGCCAGTAAACCATTATGAACCAATTCATCATTAGTGGCATCACTAAGTATGTTTATTTATAGAGTATTTATAGAAAACCTAATCACGTGGTGGAAAAGATTAATAAGGGCAGGCTGGCGAAGGCAGGGGTGGGGGAGAGGTGCTGTGCAAGAGCAGGGACAAGGAACCCTAAAATCCCTCCTGCAACCAACACGTATTTAATTTAAAGACATTTAGGGCCAGAAGATATGTGAGAATCCAGTCAAGGCATTGAGGAGAAATTGTAGCTTTTGAAGACTTGGAAGCAAACAAATAAAATCCCTAAACTTAGATCTAAGTCTGCTGTGGGTTCGTATGGTGCGAGGGTCTCTAAAGGACGGAGCTGCTCCCCCAAAAGCACCAGGGCCCAATTTAACATCAATAATTGATATTTCCAAAGAAACTACGGAAATCAAGCTCTACAATATCACTGAAAGAAGAGGCAAATCAAAGAGATGCCTGACCAGGTCCTTGGCAAATCCTAGTAAGGATTTCCCATCTTAAATACCCGCTTATGTTTTACCTTTTTTTTTTTTGGTAACCTCTAGCCTCTAAACTTGCTCCTACCTATGGGTATTTTATATGAACATCCTAAGAGGTTTAGGACATGAAAGCCTAAGTGGAGACAGATTAGGAAGCCAAAGAAACGTACGTATGTTAATGTCATTGACTTTTTTAATAGACTTTTGAGTTTAAAAAATTAAACTCCTGCTTGGGAACTGAGCTCTATGAACAAAGCAATCCATCCATTGATCCAAAGGTTCACAAGGCTACTCGTCTTCAAATTAAAGCAGCTAAGTAATGAATCGCAATAACGTGTACCTGACGCTGGTGTTCATTTCAGAGTAGCCTGTCCTATGCCTGGGTTTCTTACCATATTTACGTCCCGTCATCGTATCACCTAAAAACATTTCACTACGGTCCTAGCCAGTTATTTGATTAACACGGAAATTCTCTGCTCAAATTGCAGAGAACTGCAATTAGCCCCATAACGAGGGGCAGGAACACCCTACAGAAGTCAGGCAAAAGAGCTGCCACCAAGCACCGAACCCGCTCCCGTCGCGACAGACGCACGACAAAAGAAAGCTCCCAGCAGTGACAAATTCCAGGGTCAACCCCTCCACGGATACCTGGCTTATAAATCAGGCATCCGACATCTGCTAAAGCTGGGGCAGAAGGCTGCTGCACCCACGACCCTACTCATTACTCATGATTTGGGCTAAAAACACAACAGCCATCAAATAAAAGCCGCGTTCCCGCTCACCGCACTCCCTACTTCCTTGATATTATCAATAAATAAACTCTAGAAATATAAATGTTAGTTACTGATGCCATGCCAGAAAGCTGCCAGGGTTGTGGAAATTACCGGGAGCATATGTTAATGCATAATTCACCGTTTGCAACAGGGCTTTGTTGAAAAATTGATGAAAATTCATGAAAGAGCCCTTCCAGATGAAGTTGCGCAATAAACACGTAGCCGGCGGCGCTCGCCATGTGCAGGTAATCGTCGAGATTTACCCTCCGCACATTTTATAGCTGTGGACACCGTGCATCAAAACTTGAATCGTCCTCGAAACCAAGGATTGAATCAGTCCACGGTAGTCGGGTTTGTAAGCAAGCGGGTGTTCGCGTCGGCGCCGCGTGCGTAAATCCCTACTGCGATGCAAAACGCTCCTGATTTTTAGAGGTGTTTTCCATCTTCGCCGTGCACTAATCATCTTCGGAAACCCACGTTTTTCTACCAGAAGAGCTACTTTTCCCTAAGCCCATAGTTTATAATATGCAGCTATAGGCCAGCATTTCTATTTGGCCATGTTCAGCCGACTCCTTGCAAAACCGAGCCCCCAAAGTAGCTGCGTTCGGAGACGCGGGTGGTTTTGGAAGTCCCTTTACAATTTCTTTGCCGAAAGTTGGCAACGGAACTGGTATTTTTTTATGACACGTCCTGCTGCCAATGCAGGCAGTTAGAAATGACTGATTATTCACACTAATGGCATAGTCGTGCTCCAGAGGCCAGGTGCCTACAGAGACATTGTGTCTACCTGCGAGAGCTTCAAATCCAAGAGAACAATGCGGTTTTATTTTTTTTTAGGCACGTTAGGGGATAAAAACAACTTCTTGGAGTGGTTAAAAAAAACGAGGAGGGGCTTCCTTGGATTTTTCCACTCTTACTTGCGCTCTTTGATAGGGAAATGAGCAGAAAACACGCGGCGCATCTCGACTTGATGCCGAAATTCATCTGCAACAATTGCGAGCCCGCGTCTCGAAGCTGTTCCCATCGACAGGTTGAAGCTGCGTGATGCCAGAGGTGACGGCATTACCACCGAGACCCATTTAGAGGGAAAAAGGCACGCATTTTTCTTTCTCCGCCTGTCTCTCTCTGATGGCTTCTGTCCATCACGGTTCACTAGAAGTTCTTCATCCCCAAATCACGCCTCCCTCGGCTGCCAGGCAGCCCCCAGCCGGCATGGCAATTAGCCAGATGTCAGCAGCCCTATTATCTCCATTCCTCCCTTCTACATTATTTAGGCGCCGCGCGATGAGAGAGAATTACAGCAGAGGGATCCCACCAGGGCTCCACTTTAGAAACCTGCACGGAGCCTGAAGGAGGGCCAGGAGGGAGACCGGAGCGATGCAGGAGCCCAACGCCATCTCCTTCCCTTATGGAGAAGATTATGAAAAGAGGAGATTATGAAAGCATAGCAAAGAGTTATTTTTCCTTGTCACACGTCCCTGCAGCTCTGCATACAGATTTCTTTGTTTTTTTTTTCCTTCTGCAACGCTGGCACCAAAGATTAACATCCGATAATGGGAGGGAGACAGGCTGCACATAAGCAAGGCATCATATACGAAACAGAAAATACACCAGGAACTATTTTGCTGCAGAAAACAAACTATCACATGCAGATCTTGACTTTTGATCCCCAAGGGTTACGGTTTTCCAGTCCTGAGAGTTTGGGTTTTAAAACTCCAGCCTCGCTCGGCTGCGAGGGAGCTCCACCGTATCCTAAAGACAAAGGAAAACTTTCCAGCTTTGCCCAGAAAACATGCTCAGGCGAGGTTTTTCTCGTGCATATAAGCACAGGGGCATGCTAGTTAGTATTTCTGGGTCATCATTTGGGTCATTGATTAATCAGTACGGATGTCCAGGCGGGTAATTAATCAGCGGCTTGAGCAAAAGACGGACTGCGGACAGAAAGCAAATATGACAGCAGCACTCCGTAAATGCTCAGGCTATGATTAATATCTGAAAAGTGACTCCATTAAAGCGCCTTTCCCCTCATTTTCCTTCTCATCTGGAGGCTTTTAGAGACAAAGAGTCTCCGCTCTTACCACCGACACCCTGCACAGCACCAGTGGCTTAAAATAAAGATGCCCCGCGCCTCGTTGTGCGCTCCACGGCACGACCCCAAGTGTTTTATCAACGTTAACGGACTGAACCTCGAGCCAGCCCTAATTATTAATCCTCCTGGGCACATCGGGAAGTTGAGGAAGAGAGCAACGAAGCGGCTCCTTCCCATTGACCGGGCACGGCCACCACCACGGGGACAGCGGGGCCATGGGGACACAACCATGGGGCTCCTGGCCATATATAATCCATTGCCAAGGCTGCCCAAGCACCCCGGAGGAGCTGGAGATGAGTATTTTGCTAGTGATCAGACCTAAAACCAACCTAAAACTCTACCAGGTGGTCGTGATGTCGGCTTTTACTGCAAAAACATCTACATGTTTTGGAGATGCAGAAGCAACAGGGAAGACAACAGCTCGTCTCCCGGCTTCTCGCTTCCCAGGTTTTGACACATTTGATGAGAGTAATTAGTTAAACCCGGCCGGTTCGGATTAACAGGAAGACAGCTGAGCTGCGATGGAAAACATTATTAAACAAGGCGGTTGTTTCTCGGCGTACCTGGGCTGTGGACAGCTTTAATTTCACTGCCGTGTTATGTGCTATGACAAGAGATGGACAGGCAGAGGGGTGGGAGTCCCAAGCTTGTTATAAGCTCCGTCATGGGCAAATGGCTAAAATCTTGCTAAAATTCCCGAATCCCTTGGCCACGCCACCTTACAGGGTGCTGATGGAGAAGCTTGAGGTCGTGGAGTTGGAGGAAACTGAGTAAATGCAAAGTCCAGGGATTTTAACCAAAAGACAGCGTTTCCAGCTCAAAAAAAATGTTTCAGATATATGCTGCATGGATATATCTGCTCATGATGGGCTTAAAAACTGGGCATGGCCCCACAGAGGCCCCTCATCTTTAACCCTCCCAGCTGGGCGAGCTGCAATCCAGCTGCCGGCGCCACCCCGCTCGGCATCTGGTACCTGCCCCGATCGATGGGGACCGTGATGGGACCGGGCTTTGAATGCAATTATCCCAAATATCCACGGTTCCCGTGCAACAGCTGTCACGTCGCATTACCCACGCGTTTGGCCGTCGCTGAATATTTCATTGGAAAGCGGTGGGGAGGGGCGAGAAGGTCCAGGGATAGCCAGAGAGCAGAATGGGATTTGCTCTCTTAATGTTACCCTGCCACCAGAAAGTCCTGGTTGTCCCGAGGATGAAGTTCCCCAAGATCAGCTGGAAACCCAACGAGCACAGAGGGTGACATTAATTGGGATGCGATCAGCTATTTTCTTTTTCTTTTTTTCTTTTTTTTCTTTTTCTTATTTTTTTTCCTTTATGTTAAGCCTTAAGGGCCAGTGCATCCTGCACAAAATGATAAACCCAATGAATTAAAGAGGGAGAAGCGAATTCCTACATAACAAATCACATCCTCATTTGCTAATCCCTTACTACCTGGGCGGGGATCCTCCATCCTGAGCCTTCAAAAGCTTAAACGAATTACAAAATTCATGGATTTTGCTCACGGGTATGTTCCCCAGGCACCGGGGGCGCACGTAGGATGGAGAAATAAAAAGTTGTGCCGTCGTTCTGCTGAGTCGGTGAGAGAAAATCATGAATTCCTTTTGCCCCTTGAATTACACCCTGGGAATTACAAAAATTCCTTTTGCACCTTGAATTACATGAAGAGTAATTCATGCATTTCTCTTAAAGCTGCCCAAAATGCTCAGCTTTGGCCGGGATTTCACAAACCCGCCGACTCCTGTTACCATTCCCGAGGCCAGCCTTTATTCCTCCTGAACTTTGAGGGCCCTTTATTATCGTCTTCAGAGGCAGCAGAGAGCATAATTACGTCCAGGCCAGCTCTCAGCATCAGCTGCCATCCTGCAGCTCCTCTCCCCTGCTCCTTTCTTTGATGCATCAAAAGCGTCCAAACAATCGCAGCCGGGCTTTGGAGGGGAGAAAGGTTTTCATCACCGAGCTGCCACGCGCGACCTTAAGGGAAGTCTTCGGAGCCAAGCGACTGCGAGTAAATATTGGGATTTAAAGGGATGAGAAACAGCCGGGGTGTTGCCTGTCACAGCCCCAAAGGGCACGCAATAAATGGCGAGGGGGGGACGGCCGCCCGGGCTCATTGAAATGCAGGCGCCGGGCGGGGAAATTTCCCGTGCACGGCTTCCTCCTGAACAGATGTCAAGGAATCGGATCGGCACGGTGGGTGAAATGAAGTGCAAATACCACCGAAAAAAAAAAAAATAAAAACAGAAAACAGGGAGAGGCTGGAGGGGAGGCTGAGCACTGCCCTGAGGCTCTGGCAGGTCCCCACAAGCATCACCACGAGCATCCTCTGGTCCCCAACACACCCTGGGCAGAGCAGGCGGTTGAAACCCTTCACCATCACGCATCTCGCCCTTTGGCCTATGCTGTCTGTATTTTTAGAGCAACATTTCAAAAAAATCCCTAAATAAAAGGAGCCTTCCCTTGCAGGAGCACCGTGCCCCGTAACTCGGTCGCTTTTCAGCAGCGCTGCCCCGCGGAGGCTCCCCGCTGCGGGCAGGCACGGTCCAGGCAGACGCACCCGCAAGCAAATTTGGCTTTAGGTTTCCCATCAGCTCGTTGGGAGATGTTCTGAAATCTGATTGCCACGCAGCAGGGAACGGAGAGCATCTCCTACCTACACAGCTCTGAGACTCGGAGCCCCCGGCGGTATTTCTGCCGCGCAGCCTTGAAATACGGGGACGCGCTCATTCGCCGAGGGATGCTGGCACTTGAATTATTCAGTGTTGTGTCGAAAAATCAGCACAGGGCTCCAGGCAAGACCAGCTGATTCCCTTCTTGGCCTGCTTCTCTCCTGGCTGCCTCGTACCGAGTTTCTTCTGGCCCAGCAGGACACCCGCCTGCTCCGTTTCACAGCCCTCATATCCCTCGGTAACTCTCTCCCGTGCTCCTCCTTGCACTCAAATCCCTTAAAAGGGTAAGAAATTGTACCCGTAGTAATTAACGGGGAAAGCTGAAGGCTACCGGATACTTTACAAACCATAAATATTCATCAAATTTCATTTCAAAGGTGGTTTTGGCTATAAAATAAGACGAATCCTCCCGGCACGGCCAAGGACGAGCAAAGGAGGTGCCACTGCTGGCTGAGTTTCAAAACCAAAAGAGAAAAACCCAAAACCGAAGAGAAAACCCAGCCATTTTTTAACAAAAAAGGAATCGTGTCAAGCTCGCAAGCCTCGCATGGAAACCACGGGGCCTTTCTTAATGAGCTTCTCCGCCGCTGATGGCCTGAGCGAGAGATTCACCGTTCGTGGCAGTCACTTCCCTCCCACTGCTTTTCGGCTGTAAAATTGCACTTAGTGGTGCTCAGCCTGAGAGCACCACCCAGGGAGGCATCTAAAGAAGGATATAACCCTCCCAAATCGCTCTCCCGGCCCCGTATTTACTGCTTCCTAACCCAACTGGTGTTTTAGCACCGCTGTTGTATTTTCCCGGCGATTAAGGGATCAGACAAGGCCCCACGAAAACCAGCTTTGCGGTGGGAAATCCGTACTAAATCCATGTGATTAGGGCACATGGCATGGGTTGAGGAGGTCTGGTGCTTCCAAGAGGTTTCCAGTCTCCCCAGCAAGTTCAGGAGCTCTCCCTTGCCCCAACGCAGCCCCAAGCCCTGAATGATGGGCGCAGCCACCAACAGGTCAAGGGGTTTCCAGCCCCAGGCAAGAGGCACGATTTCCATCCTTCCTGGTTTCCCTGCTCGTTTCAAGACACAAAAATGTGCTTCCTACAGGGCTGAGAAACGTGGTTGAACTCACGGCAGGGAAATTTGGGAACAGATGTCCATGTCTCAGCCTCCTGCGCCGCTCCTGAGGCAAAAGACCCGCTTCTCGCAGCCAAACCTTCCTGATAGGGGCACAAATGATCGTAAATCCGCAAGGCTTACGCTTCCTAATCCCATCAAGAGATATCAAGAATAATTCTGACAAAGCTCAGGAGGTCCTAGCTCAAAGCCTTCAACGCACTTGGCTATTTTCAGGAAAATCCGCGCACGAACCTACAGCACTTCCCATATGATGTTCTCCACGAGCAGCGAAACTCAAAAAACCCCCAATTTTGGCGAACACGACCTACTCCTCTTTGTCTTTTCTGCCTCTGGTGGAACGTCAGCCGTGCCATTTTTCAACCTCGTTAAAAGCTGCTGTTATATAAATCGCTTGGTCTATTAGTATATCTTAATTACAGCATCTCGAGCCGCTCTCAGCCTCTTGCGGGGCAAAATTGCCATGATTTATACTGTACTAACAATGATATTTTTGCATTAGGAAGCAATTAAGGGACTAAACGGCACCCACGGGAAGTCGAGGAGATCTTGGAAGGACCCCCATCACTCTGAGTTATATCTGGTCTAATTGTATTTACAGAAACTTTTCCGAAAGAATAATACCTCGTCAAAATATTTACCGGGTTCGGAATAAAGGGGCACGGAGAAAGCGGCATTAACAGCTCGGATTTATGATGAAAGGGAGTCATAAAAGGGGCAGAAACGGCCTCGGAGAAGGTCACCGAGGGAAGATGATCGCAGGGGTTTCGATTTGTCGGGGCGGATTGCTGGAAAATACGGGCTGCTTCCAGGCTGCTCGGGATGCAGGGATGAGGGGTGTCAGCGGTATAGGATATATTTTTATATCCTAAAAATATCGGGCCAAAGTGGTCCTGTTGCCTTGGCTCCATGAGCCTCCCCATCCCATCCCACCTCCGCCACCTCCTTGGAAAGCAGCCCGTCCTTCTCTTTTCCCCGGGGATTTCCACGGGATGGAGGGCAGCATTTTTAGGATTATTCAAAAAGAGAAGTATGCTCTTACCCGAGAGGTTAACGGGGTTTTAAAAACGCTCTGCTCATCTTCTTCTGGTACAAGCCATTCCCACTGATGGTACAAATGTCACCTCTTGCATGAATTACGAGGCACGCGCCTTCCTAGTAGGAACAAAAGGGTTTTCCTACAGCACGCCTTTCCAAATCAACTGTATTTGTCCACTTCCCTCCGTTGTCTTACGAACCTTTGAGCAGAAATCCTACAGCAGCAGTCAAGACCTTTAAAGGTGGCCTAATGGCGTGCAAGAGTTCAGGGCATCACAATTCTTCTTAATTAGGATTTTTGCTCCCGCCGCGGTGGAGGTGCGGCCGCGATGAGAAATTGGTTTTAATTATCGAAAGTTGCCCATCGAATTTAATTAGAGCCGTGTGGTCAGAGCCCCACACCTCACTCAAAAAAATAAATTAGAGCTATTGGTTTCCCTAAATGAATCGCACCAAATATTGCTGCTGAAAGGAAATTCTTCCACGGAAGAAGCGATGACCCTCGTAAGTCGGCATGCAAATCGCGAAGAAAAAGCAATCCCCCCTTCCCTCATCAATCTTCCATATCCTAAGAGGCAGAGCGATGTTATTTCTGGCTACCAACAACTACGGAAAATATAATGGACCGACACAGGTGATGCTACGGCAAGAGCGCCGAGAGCCTCATTAATAAAAAGGAACAAAATAAAAGAGTGAACGATGTAAAACTTAATAGCTCTGTTGCAGAACGGGGAAACAGGGCATCAATAAATAATCTGGTCGGGCTCTCGCTGATGATTTGGGTTGGAAGAGATTTCTGGCGGAGCAGTAAATCCACGTCCTGGCTCTGTCAACGGGCAACGGGTTGGGTGAGCCTCTTGAGCTCCTGACTTTGCAGCATCTCCCAAAAGATAGGGAAGCGACGGTTTCCCAAAACAACACTTGCAACCGGTGTGAATCTGATTCTGAAAACTTCCCTTTAATTTTTTTTTTTCTAGGTGCACAAAATCTTGAATCTGAACACTCAACGCGTGTTCATCAAGAGATGAACGGGGAACGCAATTAGGATTTTCGCAGTCCGCGTCGCCGCTCAATTGGAGGTCCCTTTGAAATGTTGGAAACCCGAGGAAATCATGAATGCATTCAACCCATTTTAAAGCGGCACCGCCAGTGCTGCAATGCATAAATAGACATTTACATGCACGGGGTAGCTGTGCTTCTGATTTCCCGGCTAAATGGGACACCTCACTCCTGGCTGCTCTTAAATATACGAGCAGCATACGCAAGCACAACAAATGCATGGGCAGAATAAGGATGGATCTGGCGTCTATTTGGCAATGCAGCCTTGCAAATTTACCTGTTCTTCTGAAAATCAGCTACGGATCTGGAAAAGCTTTAGGAACGGGTGTATTTCTACCGCATCTGCATCTCCTGGAGGTCAAAATAGGTGGACAGAAGAGAAGACAACATGACCACCAGCTGAGCGGCCAGCAACTGGGGATGAAAAACCAACTCTGGTTTCTCATGAGCTCAGCAAATGGTGCATGGCACCATCAAGACACAACGGATGCAGCCTCCTCCAGTGGCTTGATGTATTTAAACAGACCAAATATCTAAGGTGGAAACAGATTTTGTACGAAGTCTCTCTTTTTCTGGTCCTTTGCCAGGTGATAAAGATAATTAACTCCCGGGTGACTTCACCATCTCACCTCCAGCACAAACATAATCCCGCCAATGCCCTCGATTACCAAACACTTCTCACCTGGCCAGTGGTCCATCAGCTACCATTTAGGGCCCAGAGCCCCCAGCTAAGCCTTGATCCCACTGCAGATCCAGAAAACCCTGATCTGTCAGGCTACAAACATTGGGGCTTTTTTATATTCAACATCAACGGCGCCGGGTCCCAAGCTCCTAGACAGAAATCTCTTAAATATGGAGCATCCGTGGATATTGTGCGGCGTAAATCGACGCAGCTTAGCCAAAAGTCTTATCAACAAGGCTACCAAGAGATTTCCTCGTTTCTAGCAAGTCTAGAAATAAGAAAAAAATGCCAATTTTTGTACTCATCAGAGCTTCTGGACAGAAGCTGAAAATGAGAAGATGAATAGGGTGAAATAGAATATAAAATAAAATAAAATGTAAAGGATAAACTGGAAAAACCCAAAGTCCGATTGCTATTTATGATTATTTGAAGGTCTATTCTCTTCCTAGATGTTGCGAGGAATTTGGAGATGCCAACGGCTAGCGTTTAAGCCTGTTGAGCATCATTTTCAACCCCTCACATTTCCTCCACGGCACTGGAACAAGAAGACCCGTGGCAGGTGACGACTCACATTTTTGGCAGGCCGAATCTCCAAAGGATTTTGATTGCTCTGTTTTCCTTTAATGAGAGGGCAAACAGAGAAGACAAAGGTCAAGAGAGGTATATAACCCAGAGAAACTGGGCAAGTTGGTAAAATTACAAGAAAAATGCTGTTGTGGTCATATAGGAACGGAAAGCTTGGAAGCTCTTGGACGAATGAGCTCCTCCCGCCACTGTCCCTCAGATGTTTACTTTGTCTTGAGGATAAATGCCCTGTTTCACCCCAAATTACGTATTTCATTACACATTTAATTCATTTAACCTTTATGTTTAACATGTTTTCCACTGCCATGCCACTTCCAAGGAGCTTCTTAGAATTAAGGTAACCTTAGACTTAGAATTAAGGTGATCTCAGACTAAGAAAGCGAGTAAAAAACGGAACCAAACTATAAAAACTATAAATTTTAAGTGCCCAAGTTACCAAATGATCCTTTAGCTCTGGTGCCGATGCTACAAGAAAATTCACCTCACCCCTCTGGAGCTGAAGAAGCCCCGTTTTGGGGGCAGGTATTTGGGGAGGTTTTTCTGAGTTTTGGTGTCCTGCTGCCCTGCAGGAGGTTGTATGAAAGCAAAGAAACTCCCAAAGAGGCTGTGCCCTCCCTCAGGTTGGCATCAGTTCTTCCCCATCCTGGCTGAGCAGGAATTGTGCCAGGAGACCAGGAAAGCATCTCTGGAGGCTGAGGTTCCTGCGATATTTGCGTTGTTTCTGCAAGATAACATTGCGGGGATGAAAATCTGCTTTAAAAGTGAACTTTGCATTAATGATCCCGAGATGGAAAACGGGCAGCATTCATTAAAGGAAGGAGTTATAATAACTGTTGATCGGCGCCAACCACTATTTACTACTACGCCTTTTGTTTTCCGCTCTAATTAAAACCTCCAGCGGTTTTCCTATTAATACACCGAAGCCGACTGCTAATGACTGTTTTCATTCTGCATGCAATTACCAGGAAGCAAAAATGATATTCCATGGGACGGATTTCTTTTCGACAACAAACCAAAGACAATGAAAACCCGCACCAGCTCTCAGGGACGGCCACAACCTTGACCGTGAACTCCCGATTCAAATTGGGTTTTTCGTTTAAAGTGGTGTAAGGTGAAATGAATCGCTTTTATTTCCCCCCCACTAAGCCTATTAGGGTTCAACTATGGAAAGTTGAAGCAATTTTTCCCTGCTTAAGTTCCCTCCCCAGCTCAAGGCTGGGCTCCAGCTGTCGGCCCTGCCGAAGATTCAAGCAGATTAGCCCGAAATGATCTTAGCATCATCGCAAAGGTCGTAACTTCCTCGGATAAAACTCTTCTATCGCTTCCCGAAGTCGAGGAAGAGGTCAGAGATGAATATAAGCTGGTTTGAGACAGCTGAAGGTTTCAAGAAGAAGAAGCTTTCCCTCCAGTGCCAAGGACGCGTCCCTTACGCCAGGTTTACAAAGGCCTAAGCACCCACGGCTGGCGTGCTCTCGGTTTCACTCTCAGCTGATGCCTTTCTAAGTTCAGGCGATGAATTTTTTATCCTTTAGGACTGGCACCCGATCTCCAGTCCTCCTCCAGCTAGCTGAGCTCTGCGGCTGCCGATCCGGGCGGCGAGATTAGCCCTGCTTAGTTCAGCTCCCAGTTTGTTGGAACAAGCCTGGTGGGGAGAGAAGAAACCTCAATTTGCATCTTAATGAGAGCCTAAGCGGCTTGAAGCCATTCATGCCGGCGTCCAGCTCCAATTAGCTGAAGGATTTCCATGCTCGGCTTGAAGAGTAGAGCGGTCCCGTGGAGGGAAGAGCACTTTGTGTAGTCCAAAGGACTGGTCGGGAAGTGTGTGCTTGACTTCCTAATCCTCCCTCGTCTCCGTACCAACTGCTAAACCATCCGGTCGGTACTTAGGGCTGACAAAAAGTACCCCCAGAGCCTGTTGGCCCGTTTTAGGGTAAATGAGGATCGTCTACCGAGTGACCTAAACAGCACCCACACGGCCAGGGGAACGCGGCTCCCGTTGCTCGCGGACGAACCCCAACGCAAAGAGTGCGCTTACCTCGTGGTGGGCTTCCCCAGCAATAAACGTGCACTTTCTGCATGCTTTAAAGCACTTTAAAACTCTCCTTGTCCAGCATCCCCTTTCTTCTAAGGTGCTTTTTTTTTTTTTTTAATTCTAATTCAGCTTGGGAAAAAACGCAAATTAAATACTGAAGATATTGACATGCTAGGATAAAGACAAGTTTAGCCCTCAGTTCTGCCTCTTATGGGACCCTCTTTCTTTTTCCCACAAAGAAAAAGTAAAGAAAAAATAAAGAGAACAACTCCACTTGCCTTTCCCTTTCCGAAAGTGTTACGATCCTGCTAAATAACTCAAGGGGCGATTAAAAAGGCTGAGCCCAGCAGCCCGAACGGAGCCACTCCACCAACTAAACTCTAACAGATGCTTCTTTTTGTCCCCAAAAGCGCCCTGTGGCTTCTTCGGGGAGCCATTGTCTCGGCCAGCTCCCCCAGGACCGCTTCCCGACCTCCCTCCTCCCACGACAAGGCTCGTCCTTTGTGCGCGCCTGGCTGCCGGCAGATGCGGGGTCCTGAGCCCGGAGACCCCCCGAGCATCCCCACCGACCACCGGCCTCCTCCCCGTGCTTTTTGCCCCCCAGACGCAGCTCGGGGCCTCTCCGAGCAGCAGGGATGTAAATCCTGGTGGTTAGGAAATTAGGGAAAACGGGATCGTTTCCTAGGATATCAAACGCTTTTCTTTATGTGCCGTATCTATAAAGATATATACGTCGCTTGAATGAGCAGAGACCTAAATCCATTCTTTTTACACCCCAAAAAGTTAAAAAAAAATGCTTTGCTATTTACTGGTGAATTTAGCTGTAGGAACACTAAAACCTGGGTGGTTAAGAGGCAGCTAACAAAAGATAATGGCTTATGTCCTTCCATATACACCGTGCTGCGGAGTTAATATCCCACTGCTCACATTGGAAAATACCCACTAATGTTTCGAGCGTTAGGTAAAATGCTGATTTATGGCCTAGTGAGCTGGGTTTGGTCCCCGTGATGGGTTTTAAGAAAGTACAAATAAGGTTCTGCACATCTGGACCCCGAGGGACTCGCAGGGGCGCCCACCGCTGCTCCCCGCGCCCTAATGCTGCCCCTCCTTGACCAAACGGGTGATGCCCCGGGGGCTGAGCAATTATGGCATCGACTGGGGGCCCTCTGGCACTAGGGAGCAGCAGCCAGGAGCTGCCTGTCTGCCAGATGCCCGAAATTCACGGGGTGCCCCATTAATCAAAGGACATCTGCCCTCCCGCTTCCCCGGCAGCTCAGCGGCCCCTTGCTCCCCCGGGGCCGGCGTGTCCGTCCCTAATTGACTCTGCCCCCGAATCCGCTTTCTTACCATTATGTGGGAGGGGGCTGTTTCGCCCAGGGACAAGGACAACGCCGCAAATTCATTTCCACATCTGAACAGATTGTTTGAATGAAGGCACGGCCGCGGCCGAGCGCTCTGCTGGAGTTTTCCCAAGAGCTCAGACAAATCCGACCCCGTACATCCATCTGCAGGCAGCCTGAAGTATATAGGGGATTCAGAGGGAGCCCACACAGCCAAGTCTCACCTTCGGGATTCATCAGCCGAACCCTTACCGGAGAATTTCTGCAGGGTTTTGAATGTCTGGAAACCCTCAAAACTTCTGCGGCGTCTGCTGACTCAAAGCCCCTACGCGACAGCGTACGCGTGCAATTGTCTGAAACGTTATAAATTACAAAAATGGGGATCCTGACAACTGAACGCTTCTGCCAAAAGATAAACTGAAATCAGATCTAAGTCATAGAGCTTAAAAAAAAAAAAAAGTCTGCCTTAGCTAGGATATATTGCTGGTATCACTCACTCCAGTACAAGCTTTGCTGTGGTTCGGAAGAGGCGGAAATTATCCAAGCTCCCTCTCCTACTTGATCCCATTCTGTTCGACCCCGAAATTGGGAAGTAACACCTTGTTAAGGGAAAGGGGACCTCGTTTTCTGAGATCCCCTTTGTACAATTGTACGATCCTTTTTTCTTTCCTCTAAAAATAATACCGGTAAGCCCGCATGTGTACATTTCTACTTGAAAAAAAAATGAGATTCATGGGAAGATCTTGTGCATACAAATTGGAAGGAGACAGTGTGTTGGGAAGGAAAAATTAAGGAAAGCAAAGATTTCTCTTTGAGCCCCTTTCTGAGGTATTTCTGGAATCGGACACGGGTAAGACATTGCATACAAATCAGGAAACGCGTTGTGTCTCTTCTTGAACCTCCCTCCTCTCGCACGCCTTTTTATTCTCCTCGTATCTTGCCTTACTTACTGTTCATTCATTTTTCATGCCTTTCCTCGCCATGCCCTCGTGCAGGTTTAGCTGCTTTCAGCCCGTCATATTTTAAATCTCCCTTCTTACAATGTTCCCTGCAGCGTGTTTGCCCTCCGCGGCCTCGCCTTTCCCTCCGTACTTCGCTCCTGAGCCTCCACCACGTTTGTTGGGGCTCCTCAACTGGAGAACGAAAGCTCAACTGGAGAACCAAAGCAAGCAACCAGCTCACGAGCAATGGATTCTTATGGTTTGAAATGAAAATCAATTAAAACCGATTAATTCAATGCAATAAATGCATTTGTTCGCGGGTCAATCACGACCGCAGAATTTCACCTGGCTCCTTGAACTCCTTCAGGAGCTTCTCGATTCAAACTCCTTCCCCTCCAGTGGGACACATTTCGGGTACATCAGCCCCACGGATTTCGATGGAGATCGTTAATAAACCCAGGAGGAGCATTAATTAAAGACAACTCCAAATGATGAAAACACAAAGCCATCCTTCGTCCCTCCGTCACCGTGCAGGGATGACGGGTGCAGTTGACGAGGCAAAGTCTTCCCTAATGATTGCGTGCAAAACCTTCCCGTGGCGAGACAGATTATCGTGGACTTGCTTATTAATTAGGCAAGCGTTTTGGCAGCCCTGAATAAACTTCGCGGGAAGGAAAGGAGCTTGTTATGCCATTCTGTTCATTCTGCACAACAAAAAAAAAAATAAATTAAAAAAAAAAGTCCCACCTGTCCCTATCCCACATGCATGCCCCAGCCATTAGACTTGAAATAGCAGCTAATTACATCAAAAATCAACTGCTAATTATGCCACACGACAACGTTTCACCTGCAGAAGCCCACAGCTCCCCAGGAAGAAGCAGCTCTTTTGCTCCCGTCTATGGTGCCTCGTGGGGAAGGCTGCTGAGCCCTCGCTCCCCAACCCAACGACAAATGTTAACACAACAAAGTGGTGGTGAAGAAGCTCTGGATAAACACGAGGGCACGTCTTGGCATCCTTCTCATTTACTCATGCTCTTGTAACCCACCTCATGGGCACCAGCTCCTTCTCCAACCTCTCCCACCGTGCTCAGGAGGAGAGGGGATGCTCGGAGCCGCCTCCAGGGCCGAGGCTTCAGCCGATGCCGAGTAATCAAATGTCCCCTTTTTCTATTGCTTAATAAATAATTAAATATAAATCGACCACGCAAAACTAAAATAAATTGCAAAGTAGCCCTGAAGTGGGCACGGCAAACCTTAACGAGCTAGGAAAGGGCTTGGATGCTCTTCGTCTCTCCTACCCATCTCCTCCAGCCTAAGATAGTTGGGTTTTTCTGCCTTCTATACGGATGTGAAGTTTTTTGGACATTTTGGGGACTTCCCCATGCCCTGAAGTGTTGGTGGGATGGGAGCTGTCTGAAAGGAATTGCTTCAATTTCCATTTTCCTCTGCGACGCACCGCTCCGTCCGACCCAAGGTCTCCTGGCTAGCAAGCAGTACAGCTCGGCCCGGTGACTAACATCATGTATTCACAAAATGTCACACATCTGGTGGAAAATAATGTTTCCATTCTTGTCGGCGCGTTAACAAATTGCACTAATCACTGCTTTAGGGCTAGGAAGAGATTGCACGTCGAATGAAACCACCGTGAAATAAATATTTCATGACACCACCCCTGTGCCTGCTATGTTTCATTTCAGCTCTACTACAGTTAATTTCTTCCCGGTTAGCCAAAAAAAAATACAAAATCCATCAGTCCTTTGGGTCTCAAAGACAAACCTCTGATGTCCTGAACCTGGGTATGAATTGTTTCAAGTGAGGCACGGCTCCGAAAAGCCCCCTGAGCTTCTCCTGCGGGATTAAGAGATTTATTTCCTCACCTCCACGAGTAAGGAAGGCCTTGATGAGGATGAAAAAGCCTTCAGTCCACCCCTTCCTCCACCCAATCCAGCACAGATTTATCTAAAAGTACTCTAAAAGTCACTACAAGTATTGTTACATGGGGATTTCAACATATTTTTACATTTCTAGCGCTTCCTTGTCCATTTTGATTACATACTTGCCTCACCCGACTTTCCACTTTTATTACTTTTTTCCCCTCATTTTCAACTCTTTTCTACCTTCTTCGTCTGAGATGTGCTGCCAGATTTACAAAGCATCTGGTCACGGGGCCTAATAACCCATCGTAAAATATCTCATCAGTGGCAACAAAGCCGGAGCGATGATGTACAAAATGATAAAGCTACCTGCCTCCTCTCAGAGTATTTTTTGGGGGGGAAAGGAGACCACAGGGAAGCACAAATGGGTGGAATCCCAACTCAAATCGAGTTTCCTACCCGCTCCACGCCGCTCCGGATATGAGCAGAAATGAAAGAAATAAGAGAAATATTGCCGAGCATCCTCCCGGTTATTACTCTTGGCATTACGATCGCTGCTGTGTTGGCATCCCACAACTTGCTGCACACATTTAGTGCTTTAAGGGCTCTGTCCCGAGGTAAAATCCCGAATTTAAGCTTCCTCTGACCAAAAGGAGCTTTTCAACAGGAGCTCCACCGCTTTGGTCCGGCTCCACAATTTATATCAGGTCCAATTTTAATGTGCGTGAGAAGTTTAGGGAGAGCGATCGTGTTTTACATAACTAAAAATATAATAGAAAATCTGGAAAAAACAGGCTTGTGTTTCATTTTGTCTTACTATTTCATGCGAGCTGGTGAAATTGCTGTAGAAAATAACTATATTGCTATTGACAGCTGGCTCAGAATGGAAATGATGCCCTGGGATCCCTTTTCCTTCACCCCGAATCACTTTCCTGGCATCACTTGCGCGTCACGAGGTGGCAGATAATAGCCAAGGCTGGCAAGTAGCTGACAGTATCTACCCGTGTATCTTGAAAGGCAAAAGCAACGAGGGGAGATAAGATGCTAACACAACGTTACACGTCCGTTTGTGTTTTTTTTTGTCTGGTTTTCCTATGTCCATTCGCTTCTCTCGCCGCTTCGAGCCGCCACCTCGCCGTAACATCTCCAACCACCCATGGTGTCTTTTTAATTGAGATGAACTCTAAATGTATTAAAAGAAAATACCGTTTTCAGCATGGAAAGGGAGTCGAAACATCAAAACCAGTTTCGTCTCAAGAGCAGTCAACACCAACTTGATCTCAAGGCACGCGTGTTAGCCCTTCACCGGTGCAATCACGAACCCGAGGAAGATATCCATAGTCAGGCTCCTTCATTATTTTTCTATTCTTTAAAAAACGTAATTTCCAGGGGGGAGAAAGTCTTTCGTGGAAGGACTCCGCTTCCTCCGAAATAAGGTTTTTCAAACCGATGGAGAGAATCTTAAATCCCAAAAAAGCAAAAAAAAAGACATTTTTTTACAGATCTCATCATCACAGCCTCCGAGCACGAGTGCAGTTTTTCCACTTCCTTCCAAATTTCGAAACGAAATTTGGCAACGTGGAGAAGAGTTAAGCTAATTTCAAGCTTTTACCAGCCTTTCCTTGGTAGGGGTGCATGAAGCTGCTGCTAAGGACTCGCTCCTTCAAAATTCCTCAAATGTCTTGCCCTACTACTCGTACTTCTGTAGTAATCTTAATTTAGGTCGTGTGTTTCCATGTGCAGGCATTTGCTCTCCTCCCGTTAACTCACTGCAATCAGCTTCGCCTAACGAGCCATCATCTAGCAGGGATCTGTTCAAAACCCCACTATTTATTCAGAAATGATAATGGTCGTGCCAAAACTTCCACCAAAGCTTGAACCTAGACATTATTTAGTTGGCCACACTTAGACGGGATAGATTATTGCATTTAAACAACGCTCTAGCATCAAAGAGTGAAAAGCTCAAGACGGTTTAATCGGGTTTCCCAATAAACGGGGGACTTGGCATAAAAGCTCATATTCCTGGGCTTTTTGGGGTGTATCTGTGTCTGTTTGGGGGTTGTTGGGATAAAACGCACGTTGCTTTTAGCTGATTGCAATCAGGCTCTCAGCTCAAAAGGCAGCCATCAAATATTTTTAGCAGCACCGTAAAGAGTGGTCAGGAGTTCAAAATAAAGCCCATAAAGAATCCTTTGATGGATATACAAGATGCCTCATAAATATATGATCTGAGGTTCGGGAACACATAAATCAGAGGAAAAAAAAAATAATTTAATGTTATCTGTTATTTTAGAGGAGGGAAAAAAAAAAAAAAAGAAAAGAAAAAAAAAAAAAACACAACAAGTGTTTTAACCTTTCTCTCGGGGGGTTAACAAACGTAATTCACCGTAATATCAAACGTAAAGAAAGATGCATAAAACATAAGATTAGAAGGCTTTGAGAAAAGCCGGATCTTTCATTTAATTCTTTTATCTCAGCCCTTGGTAAGTCGAAGTAAAGGAAGGCTGCTGGGGCTGTTAGCAACAATTCACGAATCTTTTCTCTGCCCAAGTCAAGCGCTCCTCACTCCAAGCCCGGATTTCAGAGAGCCTCCTTTCTCACTTTGACTTTTAATTTTGCCTCTTTGTGGTTCATTTCCAGAGCTCTCTGGGTGAGAGCTGCCATTGCCTATCCGCTATGAGGGAATTAATAAATCCCCTCATTAAAACAACATCTCACCATGGTGCCACGGCGCAGGGATGCACGAAGCCCGCCCCGTGCCCGAACACCGACCCGTGGATCACCAAGAGCAAACAAACCTTGAACTTTGATCTTAATATAACCCTGCTTAGTTGGAACATTGCCATTTAATAAAATTTTAAAACAGCTCAAAGGCGCTCTCGGGGTTTCTTCTACCTAAAAGAAATGATTTCTTGGACATAAATGGGCGGGTTTTAGCGAAGGAAGGGGAGCCCCAGCACAGCCAGCATCCCCTGGGCACGTAACGAGGCAGGAGGGGAGAGCATTAATGCCTGGGACAGCCAGGGCTGAATTGGATGGCACACCACAAAGGCACATGAAAAAAAAAAATAAAAAAACACAATAGAGAAAAAAACCTGCACTGACAGGTAGGGAGGAGCAGATGAAACGGCCCAAATTCCCTCTGTATCTTTATTATTCCCTCTGCTCTTTATTATTCGACGAAGCCGTTTGATTCTCGGGAGCAGTTCACATCCCTACCCCAACAAAGGACCGGGTTTAGCCTGGCAAAGAAAAAGGCAAGCCTCTGCTTTGTATTATCCCCGGATCTCCTTTTGACAAGAGCTCCTCGGGTGGCGGTGCGAGCAGCGCATTGAAAGCTGCAGGAGAAAGGGTGGGCTGGGGGGCCGGGACGGCAATCAGAGATGGGAAAATGGAATAGCTCTCGTACCTCGCCGAGACACTACCTCTCGTTTTAGATAATGTGCCTACAGAAGCCCAAAGAAGCCGGATCGCGGGGAAATGGCAAGCGTCAACCTCGAAAGAAAGCGTCGCCCAAGAGGAGGCAGGCAGCGAGCGGATTGCTGGCATTACGGCGATGAATGGGAACTTCCCTCCAACGCCAGAGGTGCAAGGCTGAGAATAACTCACTCTGCAGAGTCCCAGGGAAAAGATTTGCTGGCATCACGGTGCTCGGAAGCTGCTCTGGCCTCTCCTGTGATCCTACCTAGCGGGAGCAAGGAGATGGAGAGAACGGGGACGCGCCAATCCGGGGCTTTTCTCTTCTTTTCTACCTGTTGGAAACAAATCTTTCCCCATCCAGGAGAGCAATGGATGCTCTGCAAAACAACCTTGAGAAGCAGAGATGTTTTTTCCTACCAAGAGGGACTCAGGGATGGAGAGCAGAGTTTGGAGAAGGACCCTGAGCAGAGCAGCAATGGGCTGGCAGACAACTGTCGGAGCAGCGATCGGAGACGTGGGCAGGGGAAGCAGGTTAGCAGATTACAGGCAAAGACTTGAAAAGCATCAACGTTGCTACTTGACACCGAGATGACGACGGAAAAGGGCAGACAGTCCCTTTTCTGAGCTCAGCCTGGAGAGGAGTGGGTGGGATGAGCCGGGGCTGTGCCCAACAGCAGCCGAAATAATCCCAAGTTGCCAAGGCAAAGCTGCTCGGGGGCGGGTGGGAAGGGGTAACACAGGGTCCCTGCAAAACCTGGAAGTATTTGGAGGAAAAACGCAATGCTGGGTAGTCTATAGTATTATTATAGATAATAATGGCTTTAAAAGGTTTTTATTTTTTTTCCCATTCAAAGGGAAATGTGTGCGTTAGGTTAGTAAGGTACGCCACACTTGAAATTTGGGGATGGATAGAAAACATCCCGATGATGCGCCAAGGAGGCAGAGAGAGAAAAGGATCCTAAATATCCTGGCAGGGAGAGAAAAGGATCCTAAATATCCCACCGTAACCCCAAAAATGCCAGGCAAGATGAGGACAAAGCGCCGCACCAAGCCCTGAGCACCGCGAGGAGCAGGTCCTGCGGCACCAAAGAGCCGGGGGGAGCAGCTTGGGCAGCGGGGGTGAATTGAGGCTTGTGATCCAGCCTCAGAAGGAGTCACTGTCTGTGTAGCAGCCCCGTCCGAATTCGCTGACGCCCTTCCAAAAACAAGCAGCAAGGAGACAAGGGCAGAGATTGTGCACGGCTCGGAGCCGTCAGATGCAAGGCGGGGGGGGGGGCGCAGCTGAAAAGCATCCTTGTGATCCTGGAGAGCCACGGCCAGCCTTTCTGCGAGCCTTTCTGTGACAGCTAGCATCATCGGGGACGTGATGGAATGGGATAAAGTGGAGACACCCTCGAAGGAGGCGATGCACAAGGCTAACAATTAGTAATTTTCAGCGGGCGGCAAAGCGGCGCTCACGGGACAAGTGAGTCTCACGTAGCCACCCAAGCACCACCAGGGACAGAAAAGAGGCAGCAGCTCCTCGATCTCCTATTTATCAGGATGTAAAATATATTACAGAGGAAGAGGAGCGTCCAAAGACGCCGTTTCTCAGCCAAATAGGCAATTGGAAAATGAAGATGTGGAATATAAAGTACAGCCCTATAGCTGGTTGGGATATAGGACCCAAATCAGTGCAACATCCCCTGTATTTTCTTCTCTGGCTGGAAAAACATCGAGGTTGTGGTCTGAGGGATGGGAAACCACCCCATTGAAGCAAAACCATGCCACTGAAGAGCAACGGAGAAGGAATTAAAAAAAAAAAGAAAACTGTTTGACGGTTACGCGACTTTATTATGACCCTTTCTGATGACCCCAATGGATCTAGAAGAAATAAATCAATCAATAAATAAAATCAAAGCCTCCGATGCCCCAACCAGAGCCTTTTCCTTCCACAAATGTATACGCCCGACCAGGAAGAGCAGAGGGAAAAAAGAAAAAAGAAAAAGAAAAAAAAAAAAAACACAACCTTTTCAGCATCTTAGACAACGTAGACTCCCAAGACCCTGCCAAATTCATCTTCCCTATCAGCCTCCAACAACACCTTGATAGTTTTCTCTCCCCTGGTTGCAGCTGTTCTGGAAATCTTTGCAGGAGAAAGCTCTTTCCTTGAGAGGAAACACTACAAAAAACACGATGGAGACAGCCTTCCTTCTGTCTGTCAAGTTTAAATGCCCTTAAAGATCTTGTGAACTTCACTGGAGGCAGCGCTGGAATTTAAATGCCAAGTGCAAACGCTGTCTGGAATGTACATCGCAGGCAAACAAAGGAGAAAATACTTTTGGCAAGGGTGTCCAGAGCTGTCTGGTTAAATAAGCACCTCAGGACAAGAATTAATAAGATGGGATAAGAAGATAAGTCCCCACTTTGCAGCTGGACCAGCAATGAAAGTGCTCTTGCAGAGGTCAAAAAGTGGAGAGCGGAGACCGAAACCAGCTAAAAACGGAGCGAGTGAGATGTCAAAGAGGAAATGAGAAGTATTTTTAGACACATAAATAACCTGCCAGGTTTGGTGTTTCTTTTTCTTGCTGTGTAATAGTTTATATAGCTAGAACATCATAAAACGAGCCGGGGAGAGCTCAGCCCCAGCCTCAGCTCCTCGGGTTGGCAATTAGGGCGTCCTCCCAGCAGGACAGAGCCAGGTCTTCGCATCCTTTCCAGCAGGAGAAGGCAGCTGAACCACAAAGCAAGCACTCTACCGAAATATTTGGGGAAAAAATCTTCCTCCGGGTGTTTTTGGTGTTGTTTTTGGTTTTTTTTGCCTTTTTATGGCAACGGTTTTTGCGTTGACTCTTCCACTTGGAGCCCAACTGAAGGTTGAAGGGAAACGAAACGTTGACTTGTCCCAACTCTTGTTGAGTCCTACATCCTTCTGCATCATCAAAGTGGGCTGAAAAATTGGTTATTTATGGAAGGATTGACGTCCACGGGAGGACAAGATCATTTCCAACCGGCACTTTTATTTCCTTTATAATCCGGGGTGTTTCTGAAGCTCTTTTTGTTTTTGAGAAGAAAAAAAAAATAGTAAAATAACTCAAAGTAAGGAAGCGAAGCTTATCTGCAGGCTAGCTGAGGTTTATTTTCCCCGCCAATTTTGCTAAATACAAAAGGCACCTGAAGCCAAAACGAGGAACGGCGGCGAGCTGTTTAATTAAAGCAATTTCTGCCGAGATGAGGCCCCGCACAATGACTCCACTAAATAAGGCTCGGGGTGTTAAGCGAGCAGAAAAAGGAGCTGGCTAATAACTATGCGGGGAGGCACGCTGGGTTGTGGTAAGGCTCGGGGAAGGCTGACGGTCTGTGGATAGAGGACAAAAGATAAGTGAACGTGGATAAAAAAGAGAGATAAGGAAGGGAGCGTTGAGAATGCAAGGCCAAGGAAGAAGTAAAGATGTGTGCCAAGGCACGAGGGGAGACAATCGAGCCGCGGGGACGTGAGCGGAATGAGCAGCAGGGAGATTTGGAGAGGGTTTTTCTGCTGGTTCCAGATCAGCAGTGTGAAAGATTCCTCTGTTTGTCTCCTAAGACGTGAAGGAAATCCTTCAGCCAGCTTCCCTGGAAAAGAAGATTCACGGCGAGAGCATCGAGGAGCAGTGGGAGCTGGGCGCTGGATGGAGGTCAGGGATTAAAGCAGCAAGGGATGCTCCCAATGGGGTCTTGCTCCTTTCTCGGCTGGAATTATTCATTTTTTAAAGATAAATTATCCACTCACAGCTGGTGGCTGCCTACAAGATGATCCACGTCTTGTCTTTATGTACCTTGCTGTGTTGCTACACCGGTAGAGGTGTTCCGTGCTCCCGTTGGCGAACGTAGGTCTGGGATCCTCAAACAGTTGGAGGAGAGGCAATCAATCGAGGTGTGGAGAGGTAATCAATCGAGGTGTGGAGAGGTAATCAATCGAAGTGTCCTGATCCCAAGGATGGATGGGCAAACAGGCACACAACACCCCGGACCCATGGCCCCAAGCTCAACCACCACTCCCTTGGCCAAGGCAGCGTAGCTTCCCCGAGGTTTTGCCTGAAACCAAGAGCTCTTTGATTAAAACAAGCCCCAAATGTGCTGCTGAAGTCCACCAGCCACCGAGAATTTGACTCGTATCACAGATCTAATCTCAAGGAAAAGCCCAAAGCGCGCTTCAAGAGCACGGTCGTACTCCGCCGGCAATTTCAGAGCCGAACGCCAGACAGAGCTGAGACCGCAATGAGATTCATTCCTTAATTTTTAATGTAAGAAAATCAATGGGCGGCAGCCAATGAAAAGAAAAGCCTCGAAAAGAGCTCAATAAGCAGCACTCGTTTTAACGAAGGTCCCGAGAAACACCATCAGAAAGCGCAGAAGGAAGCGAACCAAAACAGAAATTGCGCAATGACGGCGCAAACGGGAGTTATAGAAAAAGTTGTGAATTTTTGCATTCCCATCCTTAAGGCTGTGACCAAGTCACTGCTCCTTGGGGACTGCACTTGGGACTGCAGAAGCTGCCAGAATGATTAAAAAAACAACCCTTACATCGATCTCCGGCCTTCTGGCCCCAAAAATCCCCGCAGCCTGCGTAAAACCAGGGCACGCTTGGGGGCTTGGTGGGCACGAGAGGTGCAGGAGCGAAATTCGAAGAAATCGATCTATAAAAGAAGTTCAAACAAAGCAATCTATAAACGACGTGTGTATACAAATACGAGACGCCGCTGCTTCTTAATGGGATCAGAGGGCAAATTTAAAACAAATCCCGGATCCCGAGGAGGAGATGCCTGAGCACCCCAGAGCTGCCGGCGGAGGGAGGCACGAGGTGCCCGCGGATGAGATTGCATAAGGTGGGATTCTAAAAAAAGCCCCAATCCCCTCAATTCAGCCAGGTTTAATTGATCGCTGCCCTTGGGAGAGGGCTCGGAAAAATTAAAGCCGGCCTTATCTAAACCCGGCCTTTTAACAGCCCTCATTTCGGTGGGGCGTGTTTATGTATCAAAGCCACCGGTCCAGAGGATTTTTGCTCGACTCTTGAGAAATTTCAGGATTTGATCCCGAACTCCGGATAGGGAATTAACGTGCAGACAGAACCGTTTCGTGCAAAAGCAATACGAAGCGCGTGCAGGACAGCAAAGCCACAAGGGGAAGAGGATGTGGAGAGGCTGCTTTCCCTCGTTTCACATCACAGTGCTAATAGTGAATATTTATTTAATTATTTGAATCTGCATAGCATGTCTATATCTCCTCCCACTCTCAATCGTACCGTAGAGCAACAGGTTTTTTTCCTCCTTGCAAGTCCAAGCTGCCTAAAAACATCACGTCAAAGAAAAAAAAAATGGGAAGCGAACAAACTGACCTCATGGTAGCATTAAGAGCTGATTCAATAGCTTAATTCCAGATTTTGGTGCTTATCAGGGTATATTCTTCTGTTTTATAAAGAACACCGCGACTTCACATCCATGTTTTTGTGATGATTTTGGTTTGTGTAACAGATGGACTCGGCAGTAGCTTTGTTATCTTCTTTGTTTCTCTCTCTTCCTGGGCTTTATCTGCGTACTTTGAAAGCCAACCGCAGCATATTAATATTTCTGCATCTCTCTCCGTGCATATTCATGACCTTCAAGCTACGCCTCATGTTTTGTCCTCCGTATTTACCGAGCTGGGCTTGCGAGCCTCCCATTAACATGACAATGTTGAAAAATATTTGTGCTCGTTACAGAACCACACAAGTCATTATCTCCTTTGGATACGGCTCAGTCTTATTCGATACTTACTACGGTTTTAAGCCTATTTTTTTCCCAAGCTGATTGAAATTTGGCTGTTGTGGGCTCCTACCTCTATCCTTTAGGGTGCTGCTCGTCCCTCCTCATGCCCATGAGCGCGGCGCCGCGCTATCGGGCAGAAATGTTTGAGGTTTTGGTCTCTTCCAGCTCAATTTTCCATTTCAAAGCACGATGATCACTTCGCAGATCGTTTTCCCTCCTGGAGATCCCGAGACATCATCACAGGTCATGGATGCGGCCCAAAGCAAAGAACGGGGCAGCTCTGAGATCACCCAGCCACCAGCCATCCCAATTGGAAATATTCAGATGCTGTATGCCTTTTTTTTTAAATTTTTTTTACAGCAGATGAGATGACATTTGGGAAAAGAAAAAAACGTAAAGACAGCCACGGGGCCAGATGGCTGGGAACCAACAGCAAGGATGAAAAACCCGACAGATCCGCAGGGGAAGAAAGGCAGGGGAGAAGGAAAGGCGAAGGGAGCCTGTCGTGTTCAGCAAGTCAAGCACCGTAAATCCAAGATCATCACCTTAAAGCACACATTTACTCTCGTATTTGTAAGCAGATGATGGAAGTAGCAGGGAAACTTTTAGGCAAGCAGTGAGCCCGTCAAGAAGGAGCCAATACGGACAATCGGGAAGGAATTAACATCTCATATTGGATTTCGAGGAGAAAATGCAAAGAAAGAAAGGAGGAGAAAAGGAAAAACCTAGTGCCAAGCTTCTCGGTCCTGGTTTCCTTCCCCTGCCCTAAGCAGCACAATCCCTCCTCTCCCCATGCTCTGGGAAACGTCTAACCCAGGATATCTTTCCAATTTTCAGCACTCAGATCTCTGATTTTGATACAAGCTCGGGTGAGAAACCTCCTACGGCTGAGTCTGCCGCCTGGGAAGCTTCGTACGCGAGCGCAACGGGACCACGGCGGTGCAAGATGCTCCACGTGGGCACATCCACCCCACAGCCCATGGAAGAGCCACCCAGAACCGTGTTCAGCGGTGTTTTGGCAACGTCCTCTTAATAAATGAATGAAAACAGACAGAAAGAAAGGCAAACCAAGCTCGTTCTTGGCAAACCCTACTCCTCCTCATGGCTCCATGCCATGGGTCAGCACCTGCCTTGTAGGGCTGGGACGCGCCGTGCTGAGAGCCACGGGGTGCCCCCACCCCGCATCTGAGCCGCGGGGGGCATGGGTCCGCTCGCCTGCACTTGCCTCTTATCAACTCCTTTCTTCTTTTCCTTTTTCGTCTTTTTGTTTGATGGCGCTTAAAAAAAAAACACACAAAAAAAAACGAAGGGCGATATCAAACGGAACAGACCTTTCAAAAGGGTTTGATGACAGCAGCCTGCTGAGTCCTTTTTCAACGCAATTATTTTATGCGGGACTAAATCAGAGATAAAAGTCAGCTCTGCCAATAGGGCTTAAATCCCTTCTGTGCAGAACAAGCCCTGGAATTAGTCCTGCTTGGGACCAACTCGTGGCCGGCAGCACCGGCTGCGAGCCCTGTGACCATGCGCCCCGCAGAGCCCAGCCCATCAAAACCCAAAAACCAAACCCAAAACTTGGCGGCTTCACCCCACCAAGGACACGGAGGAGCCAAGGGGCATCACCAGGCCCCCACAGCCATGAAACACGTTGGGATTCAGGGCTCAAATTTCTCCCTACTTGGTTTTTGCGGCTTTGCTCGCAAAGACGGCAAAAACGGGGCACTTCTGAGAGCTCCTGTTACATCCGAGCGCTCAGGCAGCCGAGGATGCACCAACCCTTCTTAATTTACTCTTCAGCTGCAGCTGAAATCCTCTTCTGTCAGGCAGGTTTTCCACGTAAAACCCCATTTGTCCCGATTTCTGGGCACCTCGCCACCGCCGCTAGATTATTCCCAAACAATCCCGCGCGCGCGCACACGGAATCAGGAGCTGCAATCACATATTTAATCAGCAACGGATTAGGTAACCTTTACAAAGTTCAAGAGGCAGGCTGAAATAAAGAACCACCACACCTAAAAACAACAAAAAAAAAAGTGTTATAAAGGGTTGAACGGGCTCGGCAGTAGGGATGCAAACTCGGGGCTCCTCCCGGGCTGCCCCTAATATTGAGTTCCACGTCTCGGATGTAACCCCCCAAAGTCATGGATTTTAGGGAGGTCCTGTCCAGGAGGAGCAGGACCGGCTGCCAACACCAGAAAAAAGACCCGAATTTAATGCTACCTGGGTGCTTCCCATATTCCTCAGGTTTTTTCCAGCCTTCCGACACGTTTGGCATATCCTTGGGGTATCCACAGCAGTTATTTGTAAGAACAAACCTATAATTTTTAAGGCAGTCTCATTAACACGAAGTTGGGAGAGAGACAATCAAAATAGAAAACGTGAAACACCCCAGAGATAATTTCCAATATTTTATCACTGTGCACTGCTGCCTTTGAGGAGCACCATGCCCAATAAAAGAAAACACCCAGGAAAAATCACAGAAATTCAAAGAAAATCACAGAAAAATCAATTTGGGCTTAAAATGCACGATCCTGCAAAGAAATTGGCACCAAGATCTGCCCACGATATGATGTTGAAGGCAACCCCGCTGACCCGACATGCTCTGGACTGGTGTGAAGCAAGAATACAAAAAGACACCTCAATATACACATATATAGAGATTATTTTTAAGGATTATGTTCAACCTGGATGGAAAATTTCTCACCGAGGTGTAAGCCGAGGCCAATATTTATTCCAGCTGTAGTTCAAAGGAGAAAGTTTATATCCAAAACGGTTCAGCGGGGAGACACGGAGAGCACGGCATCTACGCTTCCTTGCCCTTTGCTCCTGAAACCCACAGGTTTCAGCTCAACAAGATAGGAAATGAGAAGAATATAAAGAGGGACGGGCCATTTACGTGACCGGAGAGGAATTTCGGGATTGCAGTCATGAAAGTGAAGAGCAAATATTGAGAACCTCACATCCTCACTGACGGCCACGGGAGGAGAGATCGCCGCTCTTCCAGACTGGTTTCATCCCTGTTCTTGTGCCGAATGCCAATAAACTAATAAATAAATAAACAGATAAGTGGATAAAATCCATCTCCGTTGTTTTTCCATCTCATTTCCTGCGAGTTCACTGCCAGACAGCACAAGGCATCGAGTGCAAATGATGTCCCCGCGCCCGTTTTCACGGGTAGGACGACCAAACCACAATATTTTCCTAACACGCTCCGAGCGCTCTGCCTATTGACCGTCTGATCGAGTGATGGAGAAGCGAGAGCTCACCTGGATTTTCTCCCCTCCCGTTGGGTCTGAAATATCGGGACTGGAACAACGTCACCTCCCCGGATTTGGTTGCATTTGGTGTCATTGAATTGGTTTCGTCGCAATTCATCGCGCCGCGGAAATTCTTCCTTTTTACTACAAGCTTTCCATAAATTCCAAAAATTTATCATTTTTAAATGATAAAAGCTGAGGGAAATGCCGAGTTTTAGCTCGCGAGATCCGGGATAAATCATCGCGTGGGTCAATGCTTGCTAATTGCCCATGACTAAGTCCCAATTTAATGTGTACCGACGGAGGGGTTTCTAAATAATAACGCCTTCTCGCTCGCTGCCATAAAACACACATTAAAGAGGCCTTCTTTTCGGAGAGCAGGTGCTGAGGCTAAATGCTGACAAAAAAAGCACTTCTGGGGTGTGAAATGCATTATTGAATTAGCAGTGAATGCATTAGTTAGGTCCGGGCTACATTTAAGACGTCTCCAGCCATACAAGTGCCTCCTTGCCCCTACAGCCCGTCTTTGGGGTGAAAACCTCACCCGCCGGCCACAATCGGGGCGCATCATGGGGTAGAAAGGCACGTGAAGAAGGATGAGGGTCATGGGATGTTGGGAAGTTCAAAGGAAGGAGGAAAAATGATGGGAAGTTCAAAGGAAGGAGGAAAAATGATGGGGACACCGGATGCCTGGAGAAGGGAAAAGAGCGGGGCTGCTCGCAGTGGGACGGGGTCGGGGCCCCAGCGCCCTCGCTGCAGGTCCTCGGGGAGATAGGATCCATGCCAGGCAGGTTTAATCTCTCCTCCAGGTAGTAAACGAGCCTTTCATAAAGCCCAATGCCCCCAAAAGGCCGTTGAGAGAAATGAAAACCCAACTTTTAAGGCTGCTAAGCGAAAGCAACGCCCTTATCTATCACATCACCTCGGAGCCCCACGCAGCTAAAGCCAGGGAAATGAATAGTTAATGACCCCATAAATCTTGGGCTGCCACATAAACATAAACACATTTTTTCTTGTCATGTGCGAGGGAATAAATGTTTTATCACACCTTAACTCTGCCACATTGAATTATTTCCCCGTCCCTATTACTATTTTAAGGCAAGTCCGCCGGTCCTCCGAAGAGGCTCGGAGTTACCCCGGTTATTTATTTGGGAACGGACGGTTCGTCTTCGGCGAAGTGCTCCTGTGGAGACTTCGGGATGTCAAATATAAGACGAAAGAGAAATTTGTCTGACAGAAGGGACTGGAAGTTGGAACAGAGGGCGAGCGAGTCGTTTTGGGGCGAGCCAACGGAGAAGAGCCCAGGGCCACGGACAAATTGGGTGGAAGGAAAGAGGTCTGGGACCCCTCTGCTGTAAAACCCCATGGGGCAGACCAGCAAGGAATACCTACAGATGGGTGTTACAGTCAAAAAAAGGGAGAAAAACACACCTGTGGCTTTCTTAGGATGGTTCGCGGGGTCTCCATCAGTTGACCATGCTCCTTTCACGGTCAACGGTTGGCCATGAAGGAAGAAAGGATGGGTATGAGCTCCCGGCAGCCAAAAGTGGCCTTCAAGACCCTATTTCCCTGACGGTGGAAAAGGGAAAGGGAGAAATAACCCCTGTGAAATGTCCAGGGGTGCCTGGAAAGGGCTCGCTCCCGTATTTCCCGTATCTCGTAACTCACCTCCGCCTTCGGGGCACGTCACGTGCGGCTTCCCGAGGCTGCGGCGAGCAAATTTCACCCGGCTTTTGTGAAAACTCTTTGAAATCTTGACTGCAGCCTATTATTGAAGTGCAAAATATAATTACAGTGAAGATCAGCAGGCAGAACGGTGCCGGGGAAAGGGGTGTGACATTGCGCGACAATTAGGCAGAAACGCAGGAGAAATGGCTTGTAAATAAAAAAAAGGGGAAAAAAAAAGAAAGAAAAGGATAAATTCAACCAAAAAAAAATCATTTTAGAGAATGCTCGGTATTGTTGTTAAACCGGCAAAGTGGAGTTGATGCTAGCCACTAATTCAGGGCAATATCCGGACCCTTTGCTCGATGTCTTTATCTGCAAAATACAGGCTGGGGTCTGTTTTCTGAATTTCTGATAGGCACAAGTAGCAGTAGGACAGCTGGGTTTGATTTACTGTCGCACACCCTTTGAAAATTCCCCTAAAGTATTTTCCGTTCTTTGTGTGCAAGAGCTGCTGCCGAGACACCAAGCGTTATTATTATTATTATGATTATTGCTCGGAGTGTTTCAAAGCCCGTACAATAAAAGTTCGGGCTGGCAAAGCACTTCCCAGCAAAGCAAGCACCAACATCAGCAGCTCACGGCTTGTCCGAGGGTCTCGCACACCCCTTGGGATCTCCAGCTCTCCAAACTCACCCTTTGCTCCCTTTTCGGGAAGTTTTGGCGAGGTTTCCAAGGAGCGCAGGGCTCCAAGCCACTGGGAAGTGGAGGCACTGAACCTGCAAGATCTTAGGGATTAGGGACGAGATTTAGGGACCTAAGCACTACAGAATCACAGAGCATCCCGAAAAAATAATTAAAAATATCCTGAATACCTTGGCAAAGCTGGAATGTTACTTGAATCTTTCAGCAACCCCACTAATTGCGTGGCACCGGGTCCCAGCCCTTCGCGCACGAGGTGCCGCGTCCGTGCAAGGCGGGGAAACCTCACCCAGTGATCTGGGACGTCATTTCACCATTATCTGGTTGAGTTTTAAATGATGAAAAAATGGCTTAAAGTCACCAATTTTCTTTAGGAAACGGTTCTTCATCCCGTTTATCTTATCATGTGGGCAAGCCCGAAATCACCCGCATCCGAGGCGTTTCTCGCAGCGTTCCCAGCCTTTCTTTCCTCTCCTCGTTGCTTTTTTTTTCCTGCGCACACCTTGCCTTCTTGACAAGCTGGGAAGCAACCCAGAGCTCCCCTGGCTTTGGAAATTCGTAGCCACAGCCTGACGGTGCTCCTGGAGGCCGCTGGTGCCACTTTTAATCCTCTCCATCGCCCGTCCACGCAAGCAGGTGGCTTTGGAAAAGAGCTGGCTGCGTCCTGCCCACCTCTCCGGGGAAAACCTGGGGAGAAAAGGAGCTGGAGGATGTCAATCACGCTTCCAACATCTGTCCCCATCCCGGCTGCTCTTTATAAGCCGATCCGAAGTCGTAACAGCAGAAAGCACGAGGTGTGTGAGCTGATTTTGAATGCGTCTCCCTCCTTTTCTTTCCCTCGCTTGGTGTTTATCGCCTTCCAAATTCAGCCTTTAAAAAAAAAATTGCATTCATCTCACCCCAGAAGAGAGAAATGGATTCTCTTCGTAACACTTTGTTCTCAGCAGAAAATCAACTTTATCTTGATTGTCAGGCAGAAATAAAGCTCGGAGGCCAAGAGCCGAAAAGGAGAAGGTTTTGTGCAGCAGCAGCTGGAATTTGTTTTAAGAAAGAGAGAAATATTCGGGTTTGGCTGACAAAATCTGAGCACAATGACACGGCCAACGAGGAAAGGAAACCTGCCCTGCCCTGCCTGACTTCCCTCGGTTGGAAAACACCTTCCCGGCCTTCATCCATGCCCAAATTTCCGCCCAATTAAACCACGAACCCAAGCATCCCGCGGCAACACGCCGGCCGAGGGGAAAAAAAATCTAAAATATCCCTTTGGCGCTTACCCCGGAGGAATCGGGAAGGAGATGCTTGGCGGTTTGCAGCGATCTGTAAATATTCCGGTTTCATTTGCGTTTTTTTACGGGTGTAAAAGTTGCAGGATTTAAAGCCGAGCTGAGGAGCAGAGGGCATGAATATTGCATCGGGTACGGCCTCGGTTTAATGGGGTTTAAGGAGAGGGGAAGGTCCCAGTGAGGTCTCTGAGGCTTGGAAGAGAAATAGGAGAAGTTGAATCACGTGAGAACCTCTCACACCAAAGAAAAGGACCCTTTAGCTGTGAAATTCAAGTCCTCCATCACTTGCCTTCCTCGTTGCCACACTTTTGATGGAAAATACTTTGGGTTTAGGGGAATATTGGGAACTTTCTGCCAGCCTCTGCTTTTCCTCTGCCCCTTTTTTCGGACATTCGTGCACAAAAATCAGCCTCGGGTGCTTCCATCCCTACCTCCTAGAGATAAGTCCTGCGGATTCATCCTTCCCTTCCCCTTTCCCCCTTTCCTTCTCCAGCCGAAGACGTTGAGTTTTGCCTTTAAAAGTTATTTTTACCGAAACCGCCTCAATTTCTGATTCGCACGAGTCCAAAGGATATTATGATCACCGTACCCCTACCAATAACAAACCAACCTGAGAAGAGGAATCGGTATTTCGGGACACTTTTAGGGCAGGAAAGATAAGGAAAAGAGAAATAATCTTACGGCAGAGCACTTGGGATTTCCATTTTTCAACAAAACTCTTCCTACAAGGGGTCCTTAGCACCAGGACCTCGATCACCGGACCTACAGATGAGCCAAAGATCCTAAACCCTGACCCCTAGATCCTAAAATAGAGATCACCTTTAGCCCTACAGCTGAGCCAAGGAGAAGCCCTCGGGATGAAACTTCTTGACTTACTTCTTCCACTTCCCCCGGGGGACCTTGAGCGATTTGTACCGGCCTCGCTCCACGGTCCTCGAAGGATTCGTCATCACGGCGGGTTCAACTTATATAAGGAGTGCGAGGAAAACAAAAATTAATTAAAAAAAAATAAAAAAACGGAGTATTATTTGGGGATTCCAACCCCGATGCGCAAAACCAACTTGCGACGTGGTGGCCGTGCCAAGGGATTTGGGATTTGGGATTTGGGATTTGAGATTTGGGCTTTGGGATTTGGGATTTGGGATTTGAGATTTTGGATTTGGAATTTGGGATTTGGGCTCGGAGCCAGCGTGCCCGTTTCGGGAGGCAAGCTCCAAGTTTTCGCTCCAAATTTGCTTATTTGAGCTCGGAGGAATGCAAACGAGCCCCAAAAAGTCACGTTTTGGGGGATTTGGGTGATGTGAACACGTCCCCGCAGAAGCCAGCGAGGATTTACTCAAGTCGGGAATCCTTTTCTCCCTTTTTCTGTTTAAATCGTGAAACTTTGATGGATTGAGCCAAAATTTGAGTTATTCTGCGGAAAAATTTGATTTATTCTGGTTTAGAGGACCGTGTGGGCAGCTGGGTACCCGTTTTCATCCCGAATCTCTCCGCCCCATGACCTTTATTTCGGATTAATGGGAATGATGAATGAATTAGGTTTGCACGAGATTATGGGGACCCCAAGCCAATGCCTTTACCTAAGTGTCCTTACCCCAAATATCCCAGCACGCACGTGGACCACAAGAAAATAGGAAGGTCCGGAGGTCCCTGTCAAAATCCCCTAAATCTTTTTCAGTCTTCTGAGCAGAAAACTGTAGGAAACTTCCTTCCAAAGCAGGATAAGATCACCATTTCCTACAAATTTAGAAATAATTTGTAGGGAATTACAAGAAATCAACACCAACAGCAAGTCCAGCAGCTTCTACGGTATAACAGAGGATTAAAAGTCCTATAAAAAAGCTCTACCAGCCCTTCAGACCCCAAGTGTCTGCCACCAGGACGACGACAATGAGAACCCCAATGAGGACGAGGGTCCCACCACGACTCGGGGTCTTCAGCACTGGGAAGGTTTTAGGGGCTTGGAAGGGCTGGGATCGAAGTTTTAGGGGCTTGTAGGAAGGGGCAAAGTAATTCCTACAAAGACACCCTCCCTTCAGCTCCTCTGTTTGACAACCCAACATTTCCCTACAACTCCAGGCCACGATTTTTAACACTTTTTGACATCTTTTGAACACCTCGCAGCATTTATAAGAAGTCACAAGTTGCACCCCACTTGCTTTCCGGGCTTCCCTTACAGTAGAAAACCCCCAAAGAGCAGATCCCAAATGCCAGAAGCTCCCCACCCCGATAAAATAAAGGGTTCCCGAGCACCTTGAACCTTGCGGCGGAGCCCAAACTTGCTTTTCATCCCCAGAAGCGGCACCAGAAATTGATAATTTTAAGGGAACAGGGACAAAAAAACCAACTCGTTGGATCCTTTAGAGATCTGCTTGTCCCTACAACTGATGTGGCGCGGCAAATCCTTGAGATTTGGTTCGGTGAGATCCTAAAAGATCGAGCCGGGGCCAACTTTTTGGTGTTTACTCACATTTAGTGAAGTCCCTTAGGGTCCTTCCACCACGAACGGAGGCGCTGGTCTATCCCTAAGCCGGCTTCCCGCAGCAGCACGCGGGGACCCCAAAACGTTGCGGAGCTCAGAAAAAAACCCTTTTAAAAATCAGGACAGGCCCTCTAAAGGACGCCTGGAGAAAAACCCACGTGCGGAGGAACCGAGGAAGGGCTCCGGGAGTTACTCGAGCTGCCAGCAGCCTGGTGGTGGGAAAGGGGCCAGCCCAGGTGTGAAGCCCTAAAACCCAGCTCGAGGTGGGCTATAGGATGCCCGGATTTGGGGTTGTAGGGCAGGAGGCATCCCATGGGTTTTGCTCTCCCTGTTTGAGCAGCATGGGTGCGATATTTACCGACCTCTGCATCCTGGGGAGGGGAAATTCAGAGCTTGGGGCAACTATAGGATCAGGGCACGGCGCAGGAGAGGCGGTGGCCCCATTGTGCAGCCTCCTGGGAACCCTTTGTTACCAGGACGGGCTCCCTGCGGGTTTGGGGCCGGCTCGAGGGGGGGAGCTTCCCCCTTTTTGCAGCTCGCTCGGCCCCAAAAGACGGATTTGGGGCGCAGGGCGAAGACGCCAGCCTGCAGAATGAGCGCACCTGCGTGCCGGAGGGGGGCTGGGGGCTGCGCGGCCCCTTTTCCTTCCCCACGGCCCTAAACAATGCCGGTGGCGTTGCTCCATCCCCTTTTCCGTTCCTCCATCCCCTTCCCCGTTTCTCCATCCCCTTCCCCGTTCCTCCATCCCCTCCTCCGGCAGCAGAGGAACCCGCGAGCCCGTGTGGGGTGGCGAGGAGGAAGAGCAGCGCCGCGGTTCCCGGCGCCCTACTCCGACCCTACAAATCCCCGCCCGGGGCGCACGCACCCCGCAGAAACCCCTCCCGAAATCCCCCCCAAAAACCACGCCAGGCAAAGGATTCACCCATCGGGGCGAGGCGGGCAGCACCTCCGGGGGTGACCGCCGACCCCATAAGGCTGCCGACCCCATAAGGCGCCCCACAAAAACCCCGCTGGGAGCGCGGGGACTCGGTCCCCATTGTTCCCACCGCGGGAGCTCGGGGGGGGGCTTTTTGTGCTCGCCACGAGGTTTTCCCCCAAAACGAAGCCTCCCTGGGGAGGATTTGGGGGAAATCGAAGCGTTTTAGGGCGCCCCAAGCCATAAAACCACCAGCACCGGGCGCCTCCCCAGCCGCACTTTCCCAGTCCCGAGCGCTTTTGGGGTCCCGGTTCCCCTCTCCTCCTTCCTCCAGGAGGGAGCCGAGCCCGCCACGTTTCCCCCCTGTCCCAAATTTGCCGGTTTTTTCCCCAAAAAGAAATAAATTTTTAAAAAAGGGAAGAGGGGCAGCCCCCAAACACCCGCAGGGACCCGGAGCCGCTTTGCGGCTCTCTGCGCCCTGCTCCTCGCCAACTCCCCGCCGCCTCCATCCCCTCCAAGATCCTTTTTCTTTTTAGGATTTTTTGCTCTCCAAAAACCCTTTCCCCAAAAAGAAGGGGATGGAGGGGATGAAGGAGAAGCCACCTCCTCGCCACGCTTCTCCACCTTTCCCTTTTCGCTCCAGCCTCGTCCCTTTTTTATTCCTTTTTCCATCCTCTCCGGCTGGGGGGAAAAACGGGGAAGAAATAGGGGAAAAATTGGGGTGAGGGGAGGCTCGGGGGCAGGCTCGGACTTACCAAAAACCCCAAACTTGAGGCTCGCCAGGGCGCAGGAGAAGAGGAGCGATGCCAGTTTGGGTACCCGGGCGCAGCCGAGCCTCCTCTCCATATTTCAGCAGCCGGAGCTCGCCCGTGCGCCCCCCCCCCCCCTCTCCCGGACCCTTTTTTTGGGGTTCAGAAGAGGGGAAAAGGGCAAAGGAGGAATAGGGGAAAAAGTTGCATCCGGTCCCGGAGCCTGGCAGGGGGATGAAGTCGAGGGGAAAAAGGGGAAAAGGGTTCCCAGGGTCCTCCCACCGCCGGCGAGCCAGGAGGAGCCGGGTCCTGCTTGGAGAGGCGGCCGGAGCGCATGGAGGGGGGGAAAAAGGGTTTGGGAAAAAGGGTTTTTGGGGAAAAAGGGGTGGGGGATCCCCCACAGAGGGGTTCACCCCTTGGGGTGGAAGCTTTCGGAGGGGTCTCTCCCCGGGGGTGAGCCCTGGGGGGTGATCCTAAAGGGTGATCCTAAAGGGGGATCCTTGGGGATGCTCCTTTTGGGGATGCTCCTTGGGGATGGTCCTTTTGGGGTGCTCCTTGGGGTGCTCCTCGGGGATGCTCCTTTTGGGGTGATCCTGGAAACGATCCTAGAGGCAGATCCCGCAGACGATCCCAAAGGCTGATCCCGGGGCTCGATCCTGGAGGACGATCCCGGCGGATTTGCGCGGAGACGCTCCCAAAAGATGATGCCGGGGGGGGGATTTTTTTGGGGGATGCTCCTTTAGGGGATGCTCCTTATGGGGTCGCCGGAGCTCCGGGCGGCTCAACGGGGAACGGGAAGGAGAAGGAGGCGCCTCGCCGGCTCCGGGCGCTGCCCGAGGGCCCGGGTGGGGCCGCTATGGGGTGGGTTGGGGCTGGGGTTGGGATTGGGGCTGGGATTGGGGTTGGGGTTGGGGCTGGGGACGGGCCCGGCCCCGCCGCGCTCGGCAGCGGCCGCCGCAGCGCCCCGGAGGGGGACGGGGGCGCCCTCTGGGGGCCGTCCGGGGAAGGGCAGGGGGGGTTATGGGGTGGGTTTGGGGTTTGGGGGGTTATGGGGGGAGTTAGGGGTGTGGGGGGTTAGGGGGGGGAATTGGGGTTTGGGAAAGGGGCTGCGTTAAGGGCGTGGGGAGGGGGCTGCGGTTGGGGGCTGGGGTTGAGGGCTGGGTTGGGGAACTCAGTTAGGGGGCTGGGTTTAGGGGCTGGGTTAGGGGTCCGGGTTTAGGGTCTGGGCTAGGGGTCTGGGTTTAGGACCTGGGTTACGGGTCCAGGTTTAGGATCTCGGTTAGGGGTCTGGGTTAGGGGTCTGGTTTGGTTAGGGGTCCGGGTTTAGGATCCAGGTTAGGGGTCTGGGGTCTAGGTTTAGGGTCTGGGTTTATGATCTGGGATTAGGATCTCAGTTAGGGGTCCGGGTTTAGGATCTGGGTTAGGGGTCCGGGTTTAGGACCTGGGTTAGGGGTCCAGGTTTAGGATCTCGGTTAGGGGTCTGGGTTAGGGGTCTGGTTTGGTTAGGGGTCCGGGTTTAGGATCTCGGTTAGGGGTCCGGGTTTAGGATCTCGGTTAGGGGTCCGGATTTAGGATCTGGGTTAGGGGTCTCAATTAGGGGTTAATGTTTAGGGTCTGTCTTAGGGGTCAGGGTTGGTTAGGGGTCAATGTTTAGGACCTGGGTTTAGGATCTGGGTTAGGGGTCTGGGTTTAGGATCTCGGTTAGGGGTCTCGGTTAGGGGTCTGGGTTGGTTAGGGGTCCGGGTTTAGGATCTGGGTTAGGGGTCTCAGTTAGGGGTCAATGTTTAGGGTCTGTCTTAGGGGTCTGGGTTGGTTAGGGGTCAATGTTTAGGACCTGGGTTTAGGATCTGGGTTAGGGGTCTCAGTTAGGGGTCCGGGTTTAGGATCTGGGTTAGGGGTCTGGGTTAGGGGTCTGGATTGGTTAGGGGTCAATGTTTAGGACCTGGGTTAGGAGTCTCAGTTAGGGGTCTGGTTTGGTTAGGAGTCCGGGTTTAGGATCTGGGTTAGGGGTCTGGGTTTAGGATCTCGGTTAGGGGTCTGGGTTAGGGGTCTGGTTTGGTTAGGGGTCCGGGTTTAGGATCTGGGTTAGGGGTCTCAGTTAGGGGTCAATGTTTAGGGTCTGTCTTAGGGGTCTGGGTTGGTTAGGGGTCAATGTTTAGGACCTGGGTTTAGGATCTGGGTTAGGGGTCTGGGTTAGGGGTCTGGTTTGGTTAGGGGTCCGGGTTTAGGATCTGGGTGAGGGGTCTCAGTTAGGGGTCAATGTTTAGGGTCTATCTTAGGGGTCTGGGTTGGTTAGGGGTCAATGTTTAGGACCTGGGTTTAGGATCTGGGTTAGGGGTCTGGGTTAGGGGTCTGGGTTAGGGGTCTGGTTTGGTTAGGGGTCCGGGTTTAGGATCTGGGTTAGGGGTCTGGGTTAGGGGTCTGGTTTGTTTAGGGGTCCGGGTTTAGGATCTGGGTTAGGGGTCTGGGTTAGGGGTCTGGGTTAGGGGTCTGGTTTGGTTAGGGGTCCAGGTTTAGGATCTGGGTTAGGGGTCTGGGTTAGGGGTCTGGTTTGGTTAGGGGTCCGGGTTTAGGATCTGGGTTAGGGGTCTGGGTTAGGGGTCTGGTTTGGTTAGGGGTCCAGGTTTAGGATCCAGGTTAGGGGTCCGGGTTTAGGATCTCGGTTAGGGGTCTGGGTTAGGGGTCTGGTTTGGTTAGGGGTCTGGGTTTAGGATCTGGGTTAGGGGTCTCAGTTAGGGGTCTGGTTTGGTTAGGGGTCCGGATTTAGGATCCAGGTTAGGGGTCTGGGTTTAGGATCTGGGTTAGGGGTCTGGGTTAGGGGTTAATGTTTAGGGTCTGTCTTAGGGCTCTGGGTTGGTTAGGGGTCAATGTTTAGGACCTGGGTTTAGGATCTGGGTTAGGGGTCTGGGTTAGGGGTCTGGGTTACGGGTCTGGTTTGGTTAGGGGTCCGTGTTTAGGATTTGGGTTAGGGGTCCAGGTTTAGGATCTGGGTTAGGGCTCCGGGTTTAGGATCTCGGTTAGGGGTCTGGGTTAGGGGTCTGGTTTGGTTAGGGGTCCGGGTTTAGGATCTGGGTTAGGGGTCTCAGTTAGGGGTCAATGTTTAGGGTCTGTCTTAGGGGTCTGGGTTGGTTAGGGGTCAATGTTTAGGACCTGGGTTTAGGATCTGGGTTTAGGATCTGGGTTAGGGGTCTGGGTTAGGGGTCTGGGTTTAGGACCTGGGTTAGGGGTCCAGGCTTAGGATCTCGGTTAGGGGTCTTGGTTAGGGGTCTGGTTTGGTTAGGGGTCCGGGTTTAGGATCTGGGTTAGGGGTCCAGGGCCTAGGTTTAGGGTCTGGGTTTATGATCTGGGATTAGGATCTCAGGTAGGGGTCAGGGTTTAGTATCTCAGTTAGGATTTGGGTTAGGGGTCTGGCTTTAGGATCTCAGTTAGGGGTCTGGGTTTAGGGGGCTTGGTTTGGGGTCTGGGTTGGTTAGGGGTCAGGATTTAGGATCTGTGTTAGGGGTCTGGGTCAGGGGGGTTGGTTTGGGGTCTGGGTTTAGGATTTGGGTTTGGGGTTAGGGCTGGAATCACCTGTGGGTTGAAATAGGGGCTCCAAGGCTCCTGAAGGAAAAGCCAAGGGGATGGGGCTGCCCGAGGGGCCGTGGAGGTGGCTGTGGCTCCGGAGAATGAATTTTGCACGAGATGGAGCAGCTCCCACATCCCATAAAGCATCTCAGGGAAAAAAAAGAGGCCCCAAATCCCACGCCAAATCTTACAGCTCCGCCGTCTTCCTCTCGGGATTCCGGCTTCCCGATCCGGTGTCTCTTTTTGAGGGACTTCCCATCCGATTTTCCTCCGGTGCCGCGCGTCCTCTGATGGCTTGCCCAAGGTGTTTCTTCCCTTAAAGCGGTTTTGAAGTCTCCTGGAAAGATTTTTTTATATAAATAACACGTCTCTTCCCCAAACCGACCTTTTTTTCCCCATTTTACATCAACCTTTTGTTATTAAGACAGCCCTGGGAGCTGGGACGTGGGGTTTCTAAAACTCCTTTTGCTTGACTTTTGGAAAAAGCCTCCGAAAAGAAGTTTTGAAGAGGCTTGAAACGGCCAAAAAAAAAAAAACAAAAACCCCAAAACCCCCTGAGCTTCACAGCCCTTTTCCGTAGGATCCGTTTTTTCGAGGAGAATTTGAACATCCCGAATCAGAGGCAGCCCCACAGGTACCTCAATTCTTTCTCCGCCGAAAATAAAGGAGATAAAAAATAAGGGAAAAAGGCCAAAATAAAGGAAACGAGCAACACGAGAGTGGAAAGAGCAGAGAGGAAAGGAGGCGAAGCTTTGGGATAAGATGCTTGGGACGGTGTAGGAACACAGCACAAGTCCTCAGGGGAATGCCCGAGAAAACCCTTTTCAGTCTGGAATTTAGCCAAGGCCGACCCAATTTTTAAAGATATCTTTGCAGTCGGGCTTCGTTTTAATTCACGCCACTTTTAAATAAACACCTTTCCATATTTCACCTCTTTGGTCCATAATTAGGCAAGAAAACGTAGAAACGGGGGAAAAAAAGTTATGGAGAGTAGGGTGAAGACGTCAAGGGAACACAGGACCGAGTTTATTCCCTTGGTCAACAACCAAATTGTATTTCGGTTTTAAATTTGATTTAAGTCCTACAAAAGCCGGCACCTGGTTCCCGTGATGGGGACCCAAATGCTTCACGCCAAGGACCTGAGAAAAAAAAAAAACTATTTTATTACGTTTCCATCTAAAAATAAATAAATATGGATATAAATATAAACGGAGAGGACACCGAAGGATGAATAATTCCTCCCCACCCTAACAAACTTCAAGTTGTTCCGCCGACATAATTTCATTTCATTCATTTGGGGGCAGGATTTAAAGCCTGCGAGGGGTGGAGAACCCGTCACACCCGGAGGTAAATTAACCCAGCAGTTAATTGTTAAATCCCCACGTGTTATTTTTACTCGATTCATCTGGCTTTGCCTTCCAGCCCGTGACTTTTGACCCTTCAGCCTTACCTACGTGTCTGAGACGAGGAAGACCGGAGGCTGCCTCCCAGCACGGATGCACGCCAAAGCCAAGCAGGAAGATAAAACAGGCAGAATAAGGCAAAAGCTGCTTTTTTTGCCAAAAAAAAACGTTCAAATAAACAGCATCAAACTGGCTGGAAGTGTTTTGGTGTGATTTATTCCTTTTTAGATGACGTTTAGGAATCAGTCTGTCTTCACCGGAGCTGGGAGCTCCTCCATTTTATTTTATTTTATTTTTCACTAAAACCCGCTTTTTAAAATCCTATCACCAAATTGGAACGAAGCTTGGGCCGATTTCCCTGCCTCTGGTCATGCTAATCCGTGTCTGGATGTATTGCTAATTCATCAGAGCTGGCTCTGCCCGGAGGGTCACAGATCTCATCCTAAACCCGAATTTTTTTTCTTTTGCCTTGGGTGCAGAACAGATTGCACCAAAGGGCACCGTTTCCCAAACATTTCCCATAATGGGAACTTTTTAGGTCCCTTAGAGGGATGTTTAACTTCCTCTCCTATCCTCAACGTGCAGTAATTTTTTTTGGAACAAAGTGGGAACGTTTCCAACGAGTCTGCAAAACATATGCATGTTTGCCCGGTGGTATTACCCTGCCCACTTGGATCCTGGAAAGGAGAAAAAAGCTTTTGTCTAAAACGGGAAAAAGAAACCAACTCCCTTCTGTCGGCACGGGGAGGTTTGGCGTGGGTGTCTGGCGAAGGGTTTTGTTTGAAGCCCCTAGTTAAAAATATTGGCAACGCCACCTTCGTGCTGTATGGATCCCGGTAATGAGATATTTTCGAAATACGGAGAAAGGAAGGGATTTGCTTTGCAAAATTAGAGGTAGCAGAGCCGTGAGGACTTTTATTTACAGGAAGAAAACCGGCGTGGGTTCGGTTTTGGAGCCCCTCCAACTTTACTGTTTGGCCCTTTGAGTGGTTTTGTGTCTTTTTAGGACACTTCATTGTAAGACAAATTCGGGGAGCCCTGTGCCAGCGGATGGTGTGTAGGAGAGAGTAAATGGCTGCACAATGCTTCCTGGTGAGGTTTCTCTACTAATTACCGCTTTTTTTTCCTCCTTTTCTCCAATTGTATTGTTCCGGGATAATGAAAATTTCCCCCTCGCAAAAGTTTGCGTGACGGTTTCTTCGCCAACAAGGCCGGAAAATATCTATTTTAGAGCTATAATTATCCAAGCTCAATGAGTACAAAAAAAGTTTGGTTTCACTTCTCTGCAATTCCAGCTTTCGGCACCCCAGGTGGAAAGTATTGTTGTGTAATTTGCTCTTTAAAATTAAGAAGAAAGAAGGGAAAGGAGCAAAAGTATGTTTGATGAATATAGTGTCTGGTAGCGTTTGCAGGCTGTTACCTCGATGGGACCTGAAGGGTTTGGGATTATGCTCCAACAACTGGAAACCAGCAGGAGAGGTGGGAAGAGAGCTTGGATCGCCTTGTTGGAGGCTGTCACCGGCTCACCAATATTTCTGTGCTCCTGTAAAAGAAGTCTTGACAAAATAATGTGCTCTCAGCCAGCTGCTTGCTCTCGCTTCAGCTGGTGGGAAGAGTTCGCGTCTTATTTATCTACCTAAGGAAACCAGCAAATAAAACAATTGGGTCTGTTTTATATGGAGTGGTAATTCGTGTCGAGAAAATGGTTGATATTAATAAAGAAGGGGGAGATTTGAGAGTGTGGCCATGGGGGATGGAAAGCCCCGTGGCTGAGGTAACATCAGGCTCTTAACGACGAGGCCTTTCTTGAGGGCAGGCTCCCCTCTTACCCCCTTCTCTCCACAGCAGTTCTTTTCAAAATAACTTTGAATATAACAACAACAGCAAACACCCAGAAACATCCAGGCCTTAATGGCTGAATAACAAGCAACCCCAGACTGCACGGAGTCTCCTGAATCGCCCTTCTTTGTTCCCTTAAAACTCTTTTATTTTCCTGATGGCCTCCTCGTTAAGAGCCTGATGTTATCTCAGCCACGGGGCTTGCCGACCCCCACGGCCACAAGATTCCCCAATCTCCCCCTTCTTTATGAATATCAACCATTTTCTCGACACAAATTACCACTCCATATATAAGATAAGATATATAGGCATACTCGGGTTCAGTATGTAAAGCAATTTTCTGTATATTTACAATGCCAGCCCTCCCAGGACTCCTGCCCCACGCCCCTCACCCGTTTTGTTGCTCCTCCGCTGGCAGCAGCAGGCTCAGGCACCCCCTGCAGCAGGACCCCTGAACACCCAGACCCTCCCTTGGGGTCACCACAGCCTTTTTGTTGAAGATCACGGCAAAAACAGCAGTCACGGACACTGCCAGCACACAGGACGAACTCAAACGCTGCCCCCCCCCCCCCCCCCCCCCCCCATAGTGGGCAGCGAGGAGCCGCCGCCATCTCAGGGGCTTCCCCTGCCCTGAGGCCCCAGCACCGCCCGGCTGATTCCTGCGCCTTTCCCTGGCTCCAGCAGCTTTTGAGCAGTGCCCTGTGGCACCAGGGGCTCCCCATTTTCATATAAAACATTGTCTGGGCCTCCCCTACCCACGCACATTTGTCTTTTAATACTGTAAACGATAAGCGGTGCCTCAGTCCCCTCCTGGCACCACGGGACTCTGAGGCGAATGCCTCACAAACGCAGCTGCTTTCTGTGGAAAGACAAAAAATTGAGCAAGAAGCTCAATTCAGCGATTTGGGAGCCGACTAGTCCCGTTTATTAGCAAACCCTACCCACTCAAAGTTTGTTCTGAGACGTTTGAAAATAGCTTTACGTCCTCAGCAAGCACCACGTAATTTCAGGCCGCTCTCTCTTGAGCTGTCTGTTCTGTTCTTCCAGCACATGCTAAAGAAGGAAAGGTTAATACCAGAGGTTACTGCAAACTAAATAGAAAATAGATTGAGTAACACTTTAATATATTGAATGCAATAAAAGACAGTGCAGTAACTTGGACGCTTTAACTACTCTGGGAGTAACACCCCCAGACACCAGGTTGATGATGATTTCTCTGTGCCTTATTCCAGTCTCTGACACTGTACACCAAGCAGTCACTGCCCTGGGACAGGGTTTTTGCTTTCTTTGGCCTACCAAGCTTGTCAAAGTGATGTGGAAAGACATAAATTTGGCTTCCTTTTTACCAGCAGGGCATATAAAATCCTGTGTTGATATCACTGACCGGAGCACTCCGCTACCACAGCCCCTCAGAGGGGCTGAGATGCTGGGGCTCTGGGAGAAGAGCAGGGACTGTGTTAGCAGCTTCACAGGAAAAAGAAGGGGGTTGTTTGGCTTTACACAGCACCTGATGCTCCGACAGGGAGACAGGAACAACAATTTGCAGCCTCAGACCCTGAAGTCTTGGTGGAGAAGCACTCTGCTGCTCACATCAACACCAGCAGCTCATGGGGAGGCGCGGGACCGTGCACCCAGTGCCAAACCTAACAAGGAGGCCTTGGGATGCAGCCCACACACAGCAAAGAAATTCATGAAAATCCCATTATTTTTTTTTTTAGGATTTTTTTCTAGGATCTTTGTTCCATTTCATTCCCTTCTTTTATTGATTTTTGTGTGCATTAGTATGCGTTTTTATTTTACCTGGCAGTAGAGAAGCAAGGATTCCTACCAAAGATGAAAACTTTTTGCTCTTTTGTAGTGGAGAAGATGAATCCCTGGGCTTGGGAAGAGCTTTCACACCCCTGAACTGAAGCCCTGGTGTAGTTTGAAGCAGCCCTGCCCCAGCTTGACAGCAGGCACCATTTTCCAACCCCTTCCACGATGCTTTCATTAATCTGAGTATTTGCATGTGCATATTTTGGGGCATCTAATGGAACAAATGGTAACTTAAAAAAACACATTGGAAACTGTACGCTGGCACCTCCTGAATTTCCTAACGAGCCAGGCCTTCCTTTGCTTTTATCCCATATGGGATTCGAAACTGAAGCTCGGCTTTAATTATTTTTTTAGCAGGATGAGAGATCGCATGGGTGACATACCTGCACCGTCTAATCTCTGTCTCTTCTGCCCTGGGGTAAAGAGAAAGATATATCTTTCTTTTAAAAAAAAAATCAAAAAAATATATAAAAATATTTAGAAAAAATGAAGAAGAGGAGTAAAAGCATTTAATTATTTGTGGTTTCTTCTTACCAGTGGCCAGACTTGATGCCCAGGCCAACAGGCAAGTAGAGGTGAATATCTCCTGTGTTGCTTTGGCCAGCTCACCATGATCCATATATAAGTTTTTGTATACGGAGAACTTTTTTTTATGCTTTTCCATGGAGAAATCAATGCATTATTTTGCAAACCAGACTTCAGTGCACATGGAAAATCCTTCCTCGGGCTCCAAGCTGCTCTGAACGCTGGCGAAATGCACCCGAGTCCTCTCTCCCCTCTCTTGCCAAGGCAACTCCTGGAACCTCGTCCTGGGCTCGCCCTCCTAATGCCTCGCTAAGCCTTGTTACGCTGCCTTTTACACTCTAGTGATGTTGCGAATATCCTTTAAACCCATTGCCCAGCGCCGGACATGATATTTCAAATGAGGTTTTACAAAGGCTTTGTGGAATGAACCCATTCTCTCCCCTGATTTTAACTAATCCCCTTGCTTATTCGCCGTAAGACCTGATTAGCTCCTCTTGCATCTGCCACACGCTTGGATCTTTACCTCCTAATTATCACACGCTTTTCTCCCGAAGTCTCCTGCCTTTGCTGGCTCTGCACATCTGCCACACAAAAGCAAGGTTGCCTTCCCTTCGAGCCGCCTCGCCTCACCTGCACGTGCGCTGCATTTCCTAGGACTGGGTCCCAGATCTGAAAGCCTTCCTAAAAACACGTTTGCTTGACAGAGTACGAGTGTTTCCAGCGTGAACTCATCAACGCCGTTTTGTCTTCCTGAGCCTGCAGACAGCCTACACCAATAATTCATTCCCTTCAGCGCCACCTCACTTATCCCAATCGTTTGTTGACTTCAAAGCTTAAATATGGTGATTTAAAGGTCACCACTCGTAGCTAGTCACTTAACCATAATTTTAGCAGAATTTATTCTGTTAACGTCCTTCTTTTCCAGCTCAAATTGCCTCCCCAGAGGTCAAAAACCCCCATCTGTCTCTCCCCTTCCAAAACCTCCAGCTGTGATTTCGCCGTGATAAATTGTCAATACAAACATTTTTGGCACACGGAGAACGCTGAAGTGTTGGGCACGGTAAAACGGATCTGATCGAGGGCCCTACAGCACTGATTATGTTATCCAGTTGTCTCTTTAGTCCGGATAGAAATACTGTGTTTATATCTAAATAAAACTACCCTGCAATTTCCAGCGAGCGGCGGCGTTCGGGCTCTCAGGTTTTTGTCCCCATAGCCTGTAGGGTCAGTTCTCCTCACTTTTATACACCCTGTACCAAAGAGAAGTCTTCTTTTGGGTTAAATATGCACAGAAATATGTCTATACACATTCACAACCCTTATGATGAGAGACGATGATGATGGAGAGTGCCAAAATGAAATGATTTCAGACTAGAATAAATGAAATTAGCTTTGGGAATGGCTTTGGGGATAGCAACTCTGCGTCCTCCCCTGTGCCGCCAGCCAGGAAGGGTGCTGGAAAAATGCTGAGGATGCAAATAAAAACCTCAAACCTAATTAGAGAATAGGAGGAAAAGCTGCAACAATCTCGCTCATCAGCAAGAAGATGAAGGGGTAAACGAGGATGGCTACAGAGGGCTCTAAATTAATAGAGGACTTCTCAGTTTAGCACGCAATATGTGGTGACAAGAACCATCAGCTGGAAGTTTTAGCCATAAAAAGCGTTTCAACCTGGAGTAGGGTGCAAGTTTTTAAGGGCAACAGCAAATGCAAGGGGGATCTTTGCTTACAAAAAGTCCCGCTGGCTCTGTATCGTGCTAGATAATAATCCCAGCTCTTAAAAAAATGTCGAAAGTTCGGAAAATATTCCGGATACAGCAGGATTTCTTTGGTTTCTTCCTTTCTATCCCTTGTTTGCATCAACTTCCTGAATCCTGACAGCCATCAGATAGCCAAGAGAGGCTTTTTATTTTCCTCGGGCAGCTGTAGAAAAAAAAAATCACATTTCTTTAAAAAAAAATACAATCTTGTAGTAGTATATTACGAGGGAAAAGAGATCACAGCTAGGCTCAGACTGATCGTGAGTTTTGCTGCCGGGGATTTGGCCCCTTCTCTCTCCCAAAGTCACGCCTCCCTGCTCTAAATTAATGCAAAAATTCTGAAAAAAAAAATAATAATAATTAAAAACATTATTTTAAAGCCACTGGCGGCTGCATGGCACCTGTTTCTGTTCAGATATACTCATAAAAGAGAAAAAAACACGGCAATAACTTGAGGTCAAAATAGAGTTAAGTATCGCAGCAGGAGAGGGAAGGAATAAATCCCAAAAGATCGGGTTCATTTTCGCAGACAATTTTATTTATGATCACTTGCAAACCCGGTACTGCTGGAAGACTGCGAGGTTGCGGCGCTCCCCTAACAAGGTGTGATTTAAGGACAAATTTCATTTTTCCTGGGGAAAGCTGCTATTTTTAGCGTCCCCGTCGCCCCACACTGAGTTAAATCATTTGATTTATTCCCCAAATTCCTTGTAGGTACCCAGTTGGCTTCTCAGATTGCGGCGCTCCAAGACCTTAGGGTCTCGGTGTGTTACAAGCTGGACTTATAAGAGGGTTTTTTTCCCCAAATGGATGGTTTAAACGGGACCATATAGGCTGAGGTTGGCACGAAGATGCCTTTACACCATGAATTCAGGAGTTGGGGCAGAGCCAGTACCTGCAGGGCAGGGCAACTTGGAAGGGTTTTCACCCAAGGAGATGAGCACCAACGAGATCCGAGGGGCAGAAGGAACCAAGGGCTGTTCCCATGAGTCGGACAAAACACAGCTGTGCCATCCTACAAGGTCAGCATTTGAACCACGAGCAGCCTCGAGCGCCAGGAGCTGTAAGGATTCATTCGAGGCTGTGCCTGCCTACAACAGAAACCGAAAAAGAAATCCCTCTTCCACCTCATAGCAGATTTAAGCGAGTCCCTTCTTGGAAGAGGGTCCCCAAAGCCGGACCCCGAAGGTCTCTGTCAGATCTCTGGGTTGTCTCAGCATGCATTAAAGATGCAAAATACGCTTCATCTACCACCAGGGATTGGTTTTTGGAGGAAAAAGATCGCTTTTCACTAATTCTATTAAAAGCCTACGGAGCCCTATGAGTCGGATCCCAAGGCTTGCCATAATAATCCTTCGCATATCTCGCACTCACCGCTGTCAAGTCCTGGATTCTTCACAAATTAAGCAAATCCCCGAAAGTTTGCCAAAAGCATGGCACAGAGCGCCCCTAAGGGGGAACTTTTACACCTCTGAGCCTGGCAGCGAGTCCTCGGCCTCGAAGCACAAGGATTGAGCCTCGCAAATTTTATCCTCCCTCAGCATTACTCACGTGAAGAACTCCTCCATCGAGTCTGTTTTCGATTCAAGTGTCGTTTCTGATCTGATTACCTTAAAAACAGAGTGAATGAGATGCGTTAAGGGCAGGATTTACTGATGGGGAAAACTGGGAGGCTCCAAACCAGCTCAAAACAGAGACAGGAGCAGGGACCTTCGTGTGCTGCCAGGATAAGAAAGTTGCTATCCTTCAAAATCAAAGTCACAGGTTTTTTTTCCCGTTACAGGCAACAGATAATACCATCAAAGCCTAAAACAGCGTCAAAAAGTATTGCTCTGGGGCTAGTTCGTAAGCAACGCGCCGCAATAACAAATGAAATGTGTATAAATATATAAAAAAAAAAGAACATTTGCGGAAGATCAAGACGATGGGAATGAAAAGAAAACAGATCCTCAACAGAGGGTGGCTGCAATGACAGCTAAAGGACAGCAAGAGCTTGAGGTTTGGGAGGAATTGGATAGGAATTTGATCGCTCTTCTTAACTTCTGGTTGGGGTCAGGAGAGAATTTGCTTCCACGAGTGGCTCGTGGACTCCTGGTGCTCCTTTGCGCTCCGCAATCACGCCGGGAGGAGAAACAGAAGCAAGCTGGGAGGGAAAAACAGAAAGAAACAGAACTTTTTCACCAGCCTGTTATTTTTTTTTCAGGAATTTTTAACGACAGGTGCCGTCTCTTCGAGAGGCGCCGTTCCAGATGCGGCGTGCTGAGGCTCCGACGTCCTTCGGAGATTGCTTCTCCGGAGAGAAGCTGCTGAAACAGCTGCCTTGGGAATATTATTCAGCTTTAAGCAGCCTCGGATCTGAAGAGCTAGGAATGTATTTTAATTATTTTGGAAGAAAACATCCATTTAGCAACTTACAGAGCTAATTTGCTAGAAGTTTTACACCTATTTCTTATGTTTCCCCCCCAGCCTTTTGCTTCCTGCAACCTTGTTCGTGCACGGTCCATCTGCTCCCGTACCTGAGGAACAAAAATCACAAAGCCCTTGAGGAACAAAAATCACAAAGATCCTCTTCTCATGCAAATGGGCCAACGGGGAAGAAATGAAGAGGACGATATGATTCCGGACCAGCGTAATCTGGATGACAGCAGAACGTTTTTTCAACCCATCTGGAGGGGTAAAAGCGAGTCGGGTGAGAACAAAGTCAGGAAAAAAAATAATAAATCGGAATTTTTCAAAAGGAGTTATCTTCATTTATACGAGACGGGAGCACAATGGGCTATGGTAAATATTACTAATCGCCAGCAGAATTATCACTCGGAAATTATTCATCCCATGGAGGGGAGATTGATTCAGGATGAAGCCCCTTTCCAGCAGCCATGGCTTTGTAGTTCACTCGGAGACAAAGTCTGGACTCCACTCCCAGCTTTATGGGGCGAGTCCACGTCCTTAGCCATTAAATTATGGTTTGTCACCTTTACAAGCTCAGCAATGTGCCTACTTAATTTTTCTGACTCAACTCACCCTGGTCTGCTTCAGTGTCTCCTTTTGCAGCCTGAAGAATTGTTATATCTTCATTTTGCTCCTCTCGTTCGAGGGGAAAAAAAGAATCCTTCGCATTCGTTTCAGCCGCTCCGGTGACTCACCTGAGCTCAGCCCGGCTTCTGTGCTCCTCGTGCACCAAAAGCAGCTCTTTCCTCCAGCCCTGCCTGTCTGCTGCTCCTCTTTGAATGGGTTTTGTGTTTTATAAAAAGCTCCAAACACACTTCCCGATGCTGGCACTCACAGAGGTAATTACCCAGGTTCTGGGGTGGCTTTGGCCAGCTCGCCAAGCTGCTGGCACATCATTTATTTCCAGCAGCCACTCAAGCTACTTCTTCCCCTTCCATTTTCCAACAACTCGAGCAACGTATTTCTCCGGAGGAGCCTCAACCCTTACCAAAGTCTCACCCCTCAAAACCTGGCAGATCCAGGGTGCAGCACCTCCAACCCTTCGAGGCTGTCCTTCTGCTTCCAAGCACGCGGCATTTTGGGGATGCTTCAGACTCGTTGGCTCATCTCCACCGAGCTGTCAGGGTATTTTCAGGATTCTGCTCTGTCGCAGCGCTGACAAGGTGCTCGCGTTTCTTTTTATACATAAATAAGTGTGTGCTCGTTTATTTCTCCGTCTGTGAAGCCGCGCGGCCCGTGTGCTGTCAATCTCAATTAGATCGGCGCGGAACATTTTGTCATGTAAAATAAAGCGATGAAGTGGAGCTGCGCGGGGAGATGGCAACTGTGGATTCTGTCGAGCAACTGTTTTGTGTTAGGGGGTGACTTCTCCAGGAATTTTTTACCACCTGTGGATGAAACATTGCCTAACACCCCTGAAGAAGGAGGGTTTTTAGGATGTGTTGGGTTTATGGGGCAAGGATTTGGTGGTGGGGGGCCTCCACGAGCAGAGCCAAGCTCCAAAAGGGACCCACCGCTGAGCCACGAGTGATGCTGGGAAAAAAGAGGTAAGAAAAGGGGGGAAAAAGAAGAAAAATGGGGCACAACAGCAACTGGGAGAGAGGAGTGAGATGGGAGAGACCCAACCCTACAACCCCCAAGGTCAAGGTGGAGGAGATGGATGGAGCAGGCTGCCCTGATATCCAGGTCACAACTCGTTCCCAAGTTCTTCTATGGTCTTCTGAGCCAGGACAAACACACTTGAAGCTTCAAATCTGTCACAAATCAGAACTGGCATGCCCCAGACAGGTTTTACAGCGAGCCAGGGAGGAGAGAAAAAAAATACGTCTTGTATCCTGCAGAAACACTGAAGTGTTTTCCTAGAACAGAAGGGAACTGTTGAAGATTTAATTGTCCTTTTGGAGCTCACCAAAAATACAGTAAGGCTTGTCTCACTCGATTAAAAAAAAAAAAGAAATACCTTTTAGCTCAATGAATTTTCAGCAAGGAGGAATAAGCTCAAACTGATTTCTATGCAGGCAAAAACATTCACTTAGGAATTTCCCTTCTTGATCATGCTATAGCCCGATTATTGACAATCTATCTTGTCCCAGAGTGAGCAGATAGAAACAAAATGACCCCAATTCTTCCATCCGCTGAAAAGGGATTAGTGCTTTCCCCCAGCAGCCTTCAAAGGGGATCTCTACCCTTTGGTGAGACTCCCAGATTTTCCTCAAAGGGCTGTTAAATGGTCTTGCATGACCTCTATGTTACACATGCCGTAGGGTTCCAGGCTGCTACCAGAATAAACGCCGTAATTCCTCTTTGAACCAGATGTTTCAAGAAAGCATCGCGACCTCACAGACCAAAACACCGCAGCCTGAGTGAGCCAGCAGCATTCTGAAGGTTTTGTCGTGTTTTTCTTTTTTCCCTTGATGGGTACGATGAGATAAAGGAGTTTGCAATAACGTTTTGGAATACTCTGCGAATTTTTGTATACTCAGTTAACCTAGGGTGCCAAACCATAAACGTGGGCTTTTTCTAGGCTTCGTTCCATCCATCCCCTTCGTTTGTGCAGCTGACCTGAAAAATGACCACGGCCTTTTGATGCCTTGTTCCAACATGCAGTTTTTCCGATGGGTAGGTGTTGCAAATACGCGTTTATTCAAGGCTTTGCGTTCAGCTGGTTGCTGGAGAAGCACACGTGGGAGTATCGAGCTCCCCAGTATGCCCTCAATAACTTCCAATCCCCTTTACTCCAATAATGTGTAAAAAAATAGGAAGAATGTGATCTACTGCAAAGGTTTATGTCCTCAGCTCTTCCCGACTTGCTGCTCCAGGTGTCCCAGGGTAGCTGACGGTCTTCGTCTTTCGGTCTTCAGTAGGATTAACAAAGCAAAGTCCGGTCTTCTGCAGGCTGAAAACCTCAAAATGTGGAAGTTTATAAACAATTCTGTGGTTATTTTATTCAAAGTTAAGTTGGAGAGACAAAAGGGAAAGGCTATTCTTGAGGAGCACGCCCATACCAACGTAGCCAGCAACTATTCAAAAAAAGCACAAAAAATAGCTCAATAATTGCAAAGTCACGAATACGAAAAGCAAAATAACCCATGAAGGAACGCTTCTAGGGAACAAGGTAATATTTAGACAGCACCGAGAAGGACGAGCCAGAAAAAAAAATAATAATCTGTCAGTTATCCATCAACATTAATTGAATTCGCTGATGTTTCTCCTACACAGTCTTTAGCCCAGCGAGCAGAAAGGTCAGAGAGGCTGGAGGTCATCTCTTGACACATGAAAAAAATCTATTGCGTTGTGGTTTCCTTCTTCCAAGCAAACTCCTAGGAGCCCGAGTCACCTCTGAATGATTATTTAATGCTCCGAAAGATTTACTAGTCAGCAGGCACTAATGGGCCCTGTTTTTATGGATGGTCTACGAGAGCGGCAGCGACGGGGAGGTGCAGAAAAGGGAGGAATGAGTTGTAAAAAGAAAAATGAGTTTTCAAAAGAAAATAATTCCCATTTAACCTTGGATGTAGCGCCAGTTCTGCAGCGTATTCCTCTCAGGCAGATAAAATTTGCTGTGCAAATACGAGTTATTTAACCTGGACGTAGACTGCCGGGCAGGTGCTTCATTTCGACACTGGAACGACTGCATTTGGAGCTCTGAATGTTAAAGAAAGGTAAATAGATTGTGATCTTAATTACCGTAGCTAATTGGGCTCCGCTGACATCAGTGAAAAGACTTTTTGCCCTGATAAAGTCAATCTGAAGAGCCCAGAATAGCACCAACGTGAAAATTTCCTTTCCATCACGGTAAGGGACGTGTTGCGGCCTGGGACAACCAAGGAGTGGCTTTGAACTTCAGCAGCTAAAACACGCACATCTTACTGCCTGAAAGCCTTGGGAAGAGTAAAAGAAATCCCACTGCTGAAGAAGAAATTCGGAATTATCAGAGCAGAGTTTGCAGCTCAGAAGAATCTGTACATACCCAGCTCGGCTGTAGATACCCATATTTCAAGCCCGTATTTCAATATTTTCATATTTCTATTCACCCTCAAACTTTTCCTTCCTGTTTTTTTCTTTCTTTTTCCTTCTTTTTCTTTCTTGTCCTTGCACGTTTCACTCCAGCTCCTAATCCCGCTTGCCTTTGCCCCCCTGCTCCTGCACATTTTTTCTCTTCCCCACCACCCGACAGCTTCCTACCGGGCAAGGGACGCTCGTCCCCTGTCAAGCTCTCATCCCAAATCTGGACCGAGATCCGCAGCCCTAAAACACCCCATGTGTTGGGCCTCCCCTAATCATCTTTGCTCTTTGTTACAGCTCCTCTACCACATGCAGTTCAGCTGACAAAAGGGAACATCATACATGCAAATGGATTTTGCACACTCAGTAGAGTCATTGTTTGCTCTGCTCGTGGAGCTGCCCGGCCCCTGAACCGACCAGAGACCTTTCTTATTTATTTTTTTTGCATCTTATTTCATACTCCTCTTGGTTTTTAAGCATCGTAGAGTTGCCTTCCTCTCGCTAGGGTTCACATCTAGCCATGGCCAGCCTCTCTTCAGACCAAAATCTTCTTTTTTTCCAACATGGTGCAGGCATCTCAAGTTGGTCTTATTCCTCCCCCGGTCACGCACCTTCCAGATAAATTTCCTTGGGTTTCATGCACGCTATCCATCACATTTCCCTTAAACGTTTCAAACTTTAAGGTTTCCCTAAAGGATCAACACTCAGAGACCTTTTGGTTCGATAATAAAAACTACTCTGGGTGCACACGACAGAGGAAAAACCAAGAAACACCAGACAAAGCACTAAGGAACATCATGTGGGAAAAAATGATAGTGTTAATACATCCAAAAAAGACTTCCACGGTTTCTTTATCTGTATTATCTGCAAGTGTTACAGAAGAATATGATGCCTAAGCACCAGAGGTTGAAAATCAGCCTGTCCTCTTTCAGGAGGAAGCAAAGGGGAAAACACGATGAAGGCAGACATTGAACCACAAACTTGGTTCAACGTTAAAATAACTTGGCCAAGCCAAAGTTATTTTAGTTAAATTATTTAGTTATTTAGTTAAAAGTCCATCTTTTTGACACTGATTTTGATGAGGAAGGGGAGTAGCGCCTGATAGATCTCCGGAGACCAACCTGAGCTAGCAGTTGCTGGCTCTACAGCCAGCTGTTCTTCCATCACTGCTAAATTTTGGGAAGGGGAGGATAACGGTTGAAGAACATCAAAATATTTCACCTCGCTGCCGTACACCAGGCTCAGTATTTACAAGTAACAAAGGATGGTTCAAGCTCTGATAGTGTTGAGCACAGCAGATGAAACTAAATTATAATTTGGGGCTGCAGAAAACAGCCCGATGAGTCCTTCCAGAAAATGAGTTTATTGGCGGAGAGTTTGGGTTTTATTTTTAATTAACTTACATTTTTAGTAGGCTTACACGATCCGTTTTCACTTGGAGCAGTGGTTATTACTAGCAAACGAGGTGGAAGGGGGGATCCGACGGCACCACCTGGCAGACCCAAGGTCCCTGCTCAGCCCCAGGGTGCTCAGCGTGGTGCCCTTTGTGCGAGGGAAAACACCAAAGGCAGCAGCTGTGCCCCTCGCTCGCCCCAAAGGCTGGCACGTGGTGGGACTCGGCCCTAAAGTACCTTCCCAAGGCCTTGTTCTTAGGAAAAAGGGCACTAAGGAGCAGGAGAGCGCTGTGATAAGTTAAAACGGACGTAATATTTTAGGGATGATCGAGTTAATGTCAAATATTTGGCAGCCAGGCTCTGTTTGAGCACCTTTTCCCCCCAAGAAGTGGCAGCTCCGGGCTGCAGTAGGTTGGGACTAGCTTGCCATATGCTCCCTTTGGCTGTCGTTCAACCCCTTAATCTCTGCAGTGATTAGCAGCAAACAATGAGCCCCGGCGGTGACCCGTTTCATCGTGGTTACTGAATACATTTTGATCCTGCTGACGAGTCAAGCGGGGTCCAAACTTGTATCTTGAGCTAAGCTTGCTGCTTTCGGCCAAGTCTCCAGGCTTTGAGTTGTGGAAAGGGTAGAAAAAAAGAAGACGACTGCACGTGGGGCTTGGTGAAACACAGCAAATGCTCGTTACACACCCCAAAAGCATCAGGGGAGAGCAGAACCCTCATAAAACCAGTATTAGGGCTGAGGCCAGATGAAGATTTCCAATATTTTAGGAACCTAAATAAAAGGGAGATCTTCCGAGGTTCCCTCCACGACACGTTAAATGCCAGCCGGCCTCACCGCCGCGGTGAGGCTGGCTTGGAGCAATTAACCCAGCGCAGCCCTGTAGGTTTAAATCCAGGTGGTTAATATTCTCGCCCTATTTTAAGCCCTTTTGACTTTCCTTTCAAGCTGTTCCAAGTGCACTTAGCTCTTTTTGCTGGCGTGCCTGCGCTATCAGCTGCGCGAAGCGCCGTTGAGTTGAAAATAACTTTTAGAACAGGTAGGAAACCCTCTAGCAAAATCCATTTTGCTTTAATCCTCTTATTTCCTTGCCTCGCCAGCATCCCCACCTGTTGTTTCTCCCATGCTTTGCCAATGAACCGGCGAGATTCGGCTTTGCGAGGGGAGGAAGACTGACTGCTTGTCAGAGGTGTTAAGTTTAACGTGGTTGTTAAGGACTCTATTACCCAAAATAGTCAGAACCACCAGAAAAAAATAATTTGGGGAAGTTCGAGGTGAAAATTTAATGTTTTATTCACCTGGCTACTTCTCTGCAATGTTTCTCACAGCATCCATTTCCAGGAGGAAGACCCCAACACGTTCCTCCCTGGCCTGCTCCGATGCTGTCGCTTTTCGTTTTTTTCAGTCGTGAACATTTTTTCAGTAAACTGCAAAAAAAGAGAGAGAAGCCCCAGCATTAATGAGTACAATTTTATACAAATGCAAGGAGCCAGACACGACTAGAAAAAAAAAGAGGCTGGTTTAGTCAGTCGCCCACCAGCCACCATCCTCGGATTTGTGCCGTGCCTCCGGAGTGAAAGAAGCACAAGAGTCCCTCCTACACACGCCAGCAACCATTATAAATTCCCACCCGTGTAAAGAAAGAGCAGCTCCACTTGTTCATTACCATTACTTCATAAATACCAGAAGTGGCTAAGAGGAAAGGGCTTCATTCCCTGACAGAAGCACGAAGGGAAGACAATATTTAACGCCTTCGGCACGCTGCTTGCTCTCCGAAGCGCCCCGCCGGCTTTGCTTCCTCCCTTCGTTAACTTCATTTTCCAAAAGTCATTTTTACAAATATGTTAATTCACGGAAACGCCCTCCTCTTATATTGGGGCAGCTTTGGGGCGAGCTATTCACCGGGCAGGGACTTTTCCCCGAGGTTGGCCACCCTCCTGCCCAACAGGGGCACGTGCCCATCCTTCACGATGTCCCCATGCACGATGCGCTCCGGTTTTCCTACCTATAACCAGCAGCCACGCTGCACACAATCCTATTAACGTGGGGGGACTCGTTATTGCCACCCCTAATCGGTCACTCTGGGAGCAATTATGGGATGAGGAGCAACGGAAACCTACCTCGCTGGCTCCGTCCGAGATGCCGGGACATGATCTAGAGCTGAAATGGGATGAAAAATTTCCCCAGGCGTTCTGCATTGGGGCTTTGATTCCCGCTGCTATCCCCACAAGCAATGACCCTTTGGAATCTGCTTAAGTCGTGCCGGTCATCGATTTCGGCCGCGTTTAGCCACGAGGGATGGGATTTAAGCAGTGCTTAAGGATGCTCCAAGTGGGCAGCAGGGCTCCTCTTCCTCGTGTCAAAGGCAGCGATCGTTTGGGGTCTACCTGGGAAGGCTTCGGGAAGCTCAGCTTTTTCTGCCGGTTCACACGCAGCTGGGGGCTTCGCCCTCACCTCCCCATCGTTAGCATGGTGCTGGCTAATTAGGCCAGTGGCTAATTGCCCCATCCTCACCTGCAGGTCACAGCTAAAGACGCTGCTGTTAACCCAGGACACCTCAGAGGCTGCTCAACTTCAGAGCACTGTCTGGGGAGGCAAGGATCATGAAAAGGAAGAAAAAGCTCAGCTTTCGGAGCAAAATGAACGGGATAGAGGGAAGATGAACATTTTTGGAACAGCTGCACCCCGACGAGGGCGTTTTCTGCAAGCAGCCACTGCACAGCTCCGTCGGCTGAAAGCAAAACCCTCCCAAAGCATCTAAGGAAGAGGACGAGGGACCCGAAAACAGCTGGTGGCGGGCACGTTTTGGTGGTTCTCGGCCATTCTTCGCCTCTTTCGAGCCGCGCGGAAATTGCTCCCGCTCCAGAGCCATCGTGTGGGGTGCTGGAGCTGGTGCTCGTGACACAGAAAAAGTATTTAAAATCTAAATTCTACCTTGAGAAGCTCACGGCTCTGCAGGTGAAACCTCTGAGGGAGTTGTTCCCGATGGCAAGAGGGATGGACGCGCACCGGGGTGGCCCCAAGGGAAGAGCATCCTGCAAGAAACTCAGTGCCCTCCACCCTACAGCCAAAATGGGGAAAAAAAGGCAGAAAATGGCTGCAGTTGCTATTCAGCCAAGATGCTGAGCTGAGTGCAGGAAGGCAGGCGACCTGCTGGGTTAAAAGCCCATCGCCTCGCAGCCACTTCCCAGGTGTGAAGCGGAGCTGGAGCCCTTGCACCAAGGCAGCAGATTGTCCTCACCGCCTCTACCGGTGCCACCGTGCCCTAAAAGGGCAGCAGCGATCCAGAAACCTGCTCCTGCCCAGAGCAGCTTGCTAGGATTAGGCAGGTTTTCGGTAGCATATCGGACTGACAGCTCCTACAGGTGGGTATCTTCAAGCTGCTTGCAACCGTGATTCCCTCTGCAGGCAAAAATAAAAACAATCTGCTCGTATCTCCAAACAGAGACCTCAAATTGCTCTCTGAGTTGTTTTTATCTTACCTCCATTTCCAGTTAAAAAAAAACGAAAACAAGTGAGATTTGAAATTTTTTACACAAAATAAATCAAATTTTGTGTCCAGTAATGACTTTTTAGGGGAAAAACCATACTGTTTTCCGGATTAAAACTTCACCCATCTGCAAACGCTCGTGCTCCAAGAAATGAGGAAAAAGAAGGAAAAGGGGAAGGGAACCTAGAAGGAAAAATTACGGGCTTTGTTCACCAGCCACCCCCCCGCCACAGCGTGTTTCCAGCCCTGCAGACAAAGGGAGATGCCCGTCTGCAGCCAGGGAAGGAGCCCAGAGGCTCTGGGGAGGGCTGCGAAACTCCAGCCCGCGCCAGGGAGGCCTCGGCACAGCTCCCGTAATAACTCCTTCCCCTAAACGACTTTGCAACTCGGCGCTTATCGGCTAAATTAAGCATTAATGAAAAATAGAACAATTTGTTTGCGGATTCTCCAGGTTTTCCAGTAATAAAGATTACTAATGCTTCATTTTGGGGCACTGGTTGGCTAATTCAAACTTCTTTTTTTTTTTTTTCTCATTACGCAGACAATTCATTTAATTCGAAGAGGCCAGGTTCTTTCTAATTTTATTAGCGTTTGGCCCTTCTCCAGCTCGTCTTAATCAAAACGCTCATTATTTTTTTTATTTTTTTTTTTTCCCCTGCCTGTTGAAGCTAATCTAGCTATTATATGGCCGCTAAATTGGGAGCAGAAGGGAGAGTTTTGTTGCTACCAACCAGCTGCATCGCCCCGCGCATCCCTGCTGCTCCGCGAGAGTTTGTGCTGAGCAAACCGAGGAGCTTTGCTTCCGAGGGGGGGACAGCTGTCGGTGCTTTTCCCTTTTTGAGGAGTTTTTTTTGGCACTTTGATTGCTTTCTAAGCGTTGGTTTGGACACTGGCAACTCGGCAACCTCGCAGCTGAAACGAAGTCAGGAGTAATGGGGGGAAGGAAAAGTCCTGCAAGGAGAGGAATCGAGCACCCAAACTTCGCCAGGATACTTGAAGAGCAGAAACAAGAGGTGATGAATGTTTTGATAAGAGATAGGAACTGAAAAATAAGAGAAATGATAAATTTATCATAAGGTCTTGCCAACAAACGGTGACGAAATCCCATCGGATTGATGGTGACAAGGCCAGCTCCAACTCAACCGCGGATCAGGTGGGGGGCCCCTTCTGCAGAGCTGGCTCCCGCTTTCATTAATGCCTGCAGTAATTAAATCAGGAGCCTTCTTATTAAAACGTGAATAATAAACCGAGCTACGAGTCTTTTTTTTGCAGAGTGGGGTTTGAAATCGAAACGACTTTGTTGGGTTGCGTTAAGAGGGCTGAAAAAGGAACGGGCTGCAACCCAAAAGGGCGGTGGGAGCACAACACGGGGATAAAAACGGGGTTGTGATAATGGGATAAGGAATTAGAAACTAGATACCTGCTCTCCAGAAAAGGATCCATGGGATCTCCAGAAAAGGGTCTCCAGAAAAGGGTCTCCAGAAAAGGGTCTCCAGAAAAGGGTCTCCAGAAAAGGGTCCAAGCAGGTCGCCGGCCAACCAGGGGTTGGTTTCCGCTGTTGAGAAATGAGCAAATAACAGCAAAATAGCTTAAATTGGGGCATGCTGATTAAGACAACTGAAAAGGGCAGCAACCAACGGAGATCTAGAAGATGCAACCCATAAGCAAAGCAGAGGAGAACCGAGGTAGTTTATTCCAGAAGAGGGAAACCTGCCCAGAAACATCGTAACTCTCGTCCTCTGGGATTCCCCTCTCCACTTACAATTTCTGAAGATTGCTTCTTATCAGGGATCCTCGCAAACAGAGCCAGCCATTAAATGCGTTTCAATTTCCTCAGCTCGTGCAAAATCCCATTCAGCCTGTGCCTACCCCATCCTTAAAAGCCTCCACCAGCCAGATCCCACGGCCGGGTGAAGCAAATCCCATTTTTATTTAGCAACCCGCCCGATTCTTGCGGCCGCTCTTGAAATATTTAAAAATCCGACAAGGAAAACGCTCTTTGAGCGCTCGGTTTGCACTTCTGAGAGGAAAATTAGGTTCGCAGCAGAAAGTAAAAATAAATTGAGAAGGGTGTAGCAAACTGAACACGGGTTTTGCAATCAATTTGGTACCTTTACAGCACTGTTGGTGTGAAGACGAGGTAAATCAGTGATAGACGTATCCCAGCCTCTTCCTTTGCTTTGGGTTTGGGACTCTTGAGGTTTGGGACTCTTGAAGGAAGCACCCAGGCTGCAGGGAGGGATCTTTGGATGCTCCAGGGATCCTGCAGGATGGAAATCCCCCAGCAGCAGCATTTTCAGACAAACGGCTTGGGAAAGAGAGGATATAATTAAGAGGAACACAGAGTGGTATAGGGAAATAGATCCATTTATTATGTGTAAGTAGAAGGATGAATAACTAACGCCGTAATTACAGAGCAGGAAACAAGTGAGGAGACAGCATTCTGCAAAATAAATAAATAAAATAAAATATCTGAAAGCTTCACTGGGGCGTAGAAGAAAGGGAAAACACTCGGAGTCCCTACTCCTGTTTTTAAGGGGCTGCCACTGCCCCCCTTTCATTTTTTAAAATAGTTTTCTGCCCTTTTTTAAATAGTTTTGTGAAAGTAAATTGATTGCTGGAATAGAGTGAGCTGTGCTTGTCCCCACATCTCTTAAAATCTCACCTCCGTGCCCGTGTTTCTGAGGGATTGGGCATCCCCTGGGTGCTTCCCAGGGCTTTTCTTTCCTTTTCCTACTTCTTCTTCCAGTCTTAACTACATGGAAGTTCCTCGATTCACAGCTTTGCGTGACAGATGCTCTTTCCACCGCCCCTGTACACAGCCACGGAGGCCTTTGAAGCATCGTTGCCCCCTTGCATCGCTCACGGAAACAGCCAAAATTCACCATCACCAGGTACAACCCTCAGGGAGGGGATTTGGGGAAGGGTTTCTGGCAGACCACTTAACCACTGCACCTCCTTTACAGGAATTTGCCCCAACTCTTGATTATTTTTTTTTTGGAGGGATGCATTACGAAGCCAACAACCAAAAATTTAGGGAAACGAGAGCCATACAAGCTAAAACATTTCTTTTAGCTCACTGCCAGCTCCGAGTGACTCCCTGAAGAATATTTTTTTTTACAGCACAGCTTAAAACCACAGGATTCACATTAAAAAGAGCAGCCCAACAGGAGGTTAGGGGGCTGTTCTGTGGCTTGTAGACATGGGAGGTGCTCAAATGTTCTCCGTATGCACCAAAAGCAGCTCCAGCAGCATTTATTTTGCTCTGACATTGGTGCAAGAAGCAGGAAAATGAACGTGCCACCATCAGCACGGGATGCAGGCGCGTGGCATCACTGCAAGCAGAAAGGCAGGCAACGTTTTTGGCTTTTTTTTAAAAAAAATCAGCCTATTTTGTGCCTCTGCAGCGCAGCTGTTACCAAGGTACCTGAGCTCTGTCCCCTTGCTCTCGCGGTTCCTTGCTCCAGGGCGCAGCATCCAGGCAGGGCTCTGCTTTTGCTGTACTTACAAATCATTATCCGTGCACCTACGGAGAGCTGCTGACGCGCACCTGCTGGCAAGCCTGACCTCGGCGAGATGCTTTCAATTCATTAACGGGCCCAACAGCCAGCCTAATATTTTACAGGGAAAAAAAAAATAATAATAAAAATAAATAAAAATAAAAAACACAACACACATTTCTTTCGACTTATGGCTGTCAAGCTTTTGGGACCTCTGACCCAAGCCACACGCGGGCTGGGTTTGTTTGCTGGCTTATTATGCTCCAACCCCCCCGATTTTTTTGTTCAGGCTCACGTTTTGCCAACATCACCCAGGTGGAAGAGCCATTTCTGCTCCCAGAAGTTTTGGGGTTTTCTTCCAAGCCCCGCACTTGGCATGCTTATTTATGGTGCGGATATCTTGAATAAACCACAGCCGGCCCCAAAACCTGCCTGGCCCTGCCCTGCCTTCAGAGGGGCAGCTCCCCTTCAGCTGTATTATTAGCAAGTTTTTACCACATTAACTAGATAATTTCAGCTCTGCGTGCGTATCTTTGTAACCGGCCAGATAATAACCTTTTGTCGCACTCGGGTAAGATTAGGACTGATTATTAGGCTAAGGCTCAAAAATGCTGCGTTTCGGGGGGTTCCTTTGTGCCTGGCAGAACATTTGGAGGGCAACTCGTTATTGTAGCTTGAATTCAATGAATGAAAAAGTGATTAAAAGTGATTTTTTTTCCCCTCTCCTTTTTATTTCCAAAGATTATGCCTCTCCCAACCCAACGCAACTCACAGCCAGTAGTCAGGGCTAATTCTAATTAACGCTCCCATTAAGGAGGGCAGTCTCCGAGCCCGTGTTTTCCTGGAATCTCTGCAAACGACAAGAAAACAGCACCACGGTTAAAATGTTCCACCATAAAAATAAAAATAATAAATAAATATGAAGCGAAAACAGCAAAAAAAGAGTTTAACTCGACAATTAAATCCGGTGTTTGCTGCTCGTTTCCATTTTCCCTTCCCCACCTCCTCCGCCGGAGAAAACAAATCCTGCGACTGCTGTTAATTAAAGATGTCTTTAACAACAAACGTGCCAAATCAGGCACTTTGCACATAGCAGGGCACGAACTCTATTCTTCGCAGGCAGCAAATTGCGCCACCCAATAAGTAGCATTAAAATGGTAATGCTGGCTAGCCGGGCCCTTAATTGGCTGAATCAGAGAGCCAGGAGCGTGCTTGTGCAATCAAGAGACCCCTGGCTGGCCTAAACGCTGAGTTTGAAACAGATGTCTTCAAAAGAAAAGGGGAGGGAGAAGCCGAGGGAAGGGAGTATGAAAGGGTTTTGCGACTAGGCTAATCTCGGCCTCTGTATGCATAACATGCAGAAAGAAAATCTTCTCCCCCAAAAGCTGCTTTGAAGTCTTTTGACCTGGCCGGCGGATCACAGGTGGCAGCTTCTGCAAGCGCCCTTCTGCTAGGGAAACTACGTTCACAGCCAAATCTTTTCAACCTTTTTCTGGCTGTAGAGCTGATAACGCATGTTAAGTTTCGTTGCTCGTATCAAAGAATAATTTTCCCAAATGACTCCCATCAGAAAAACTTCTCCTATCTACACATCAATTTCAGAAGTTAACTGGACCTGGCAATTTAGCTCATGAGGAGTCTTGTGTTTCTTCCTCACATCCCCAAAATAAAACCTTTTTCTTTTTTTGCCTTCCCAGTGGAAGAAAGCCAGATTGCAGCGTTGGATGTGGGAGATAGGCAGTAGACAGAAAACAAAAAGAGGAGCAGAAACCTTTCGTGGTGAAGAGAAAAACGTTCGCGGAATACCAGCTTCAAGGAAAAAATTGCCAAATCTGATTTTATCTGTGAGTGCTGAGCAAACCATCCGTGAGCCCTGTGGGTTGGGGAACAACAGCTCCTGTCGGGGAAAAAAAAAAAGCACAGTCATTGGAGTCATTCAGAGCAAAAAGCTTTGACTACAGTACTCGAAAAAAAGCTCTCGAAGACCTAAAGGTGTTACATTAGCACTTCTTAGCCCGATATTGCAGGAATGGTGAAGGTACAGGAGCAGAAGGATGGTCATGGGTTGGTTTTTCTCTTGCTAATTCAGACTGAGCTGCCCACGGAGCTGAAAATCGGCTGGTTCTTGAGTGCAAGCGACCGGGCCTTGATGACATTTATTATGGGAAGGGGACGGGTAGGCTAAGCCATAATTACACGTACGCAGAGCTCTGAAAGGGCCAATTTCAGAGCTCAAAACAATTATAAGCCAAATCAGCGAAGAGAAAGAGGACGTACAGAGTAAGCAGCCTCTATTATCTTATCCATTTATTTCATAAAAACTGGATGCCCGACAAATCAGTTTCTAACAGAAGGGGGAAAACAACGCCGTCACGAAACCGAAATAGAGATGCCAGTCTTCCTTAAAGGGAAGGCAACTAAAGCAAGCAGTTTTTGTTTTAATTATCATTTAAAAACTCAAGGGGAAGCTAATGGTAATTAATATGTGACAGAATCTCGGAACTGTAGAGCGCAGATAAGGGAAGCGGAAGGACAATAAAAAGAAGTCTGTGATCGATGTAATTGAAACAATCTGGGATGTTATTCTTTTCCAAGACACCACCTACATCTTCCTAGCAAATGAATCCATTTAGTGGATTTATCCGTATTAGGATAGCCCATTACTGAACACGAGTGGTAGAATTGATAATAGAAGGCGGCAGCGGTGTTCAACAAATGCTCACATCCCGCACCTGGGAACGAGCCAGCAGACATCTGGCTATCAGAGGGCGAAATACGCAGCATCATCACGAGTATTTTTGGAATGGAGAAACATCAGCTCTGAGAGATGACACCGTATTACCCTAATTTCATCTTTTATTAACGCCCGTCAGCAGGAGTTGGGAGAAACTAGGGTTTGTTTGGAAAGTACCTCGCCAGCAGGTCTGTTTGGAGGTGATGGCAGCCTTCTAAAATGTTTCATTTTGTAGCCTGCGATGGCTGATTAGGCAAGGAGCACAACGTACACATGAAAAAAAATCAGTTTAGGTCAGGCTAAATGGATATTTCCCCAGCCCTCTGCCGAGACGTGGAGATCCGCTGCCTGGTGACGGATACCTTCATTTTGCCCAAAAACGCCCGCATTCATCTCGATACCGGTTCTTGCCTCCCTCAAGGAGAGCCAAAATTGGGAAGGGTTTTGAAAGCTCGGAGATGCTTTTCTGCCTTCCTCACCTAGCGGGTGTATTTATGGCGTAATCCGAAGGAATAATTACTCCAAATGGTGGAACATTTCTCCCTGCGATCAGCGTGACTGCGGGGAGCTACGATCGATGCTGAAAAATCTACATCCTGGTATTTATCACGGGACAGCCCATTGAGCACCGAAAAAAAAAAAAAACAAAACTGTGTTTCCCACCTTCCTACCTCATTTCCAAGGTGGAGCTGGGTTTGCATTGGAAATCTGACGGCGTCTTCTCCCCAATAAATGGCTTTTTAGATTATTAAGAGCCAAAGCGTGATACCGGGATCAACTCCAGCCTCTGAAAAACGCAAAGAAAGCCATGAAAGTGTTTACAGTAACAGGGAAACCTTTGGAAATCAGTAATTGCTCTATTTGTTTTTCTGCGTGCGCCCGGCCGATACCAGCCAGGGGAAGCTTAATCACAAGTCGCTCTCTTTATTTGCAAATTATCAGCGCTCCTCAGCGCCGGGGGTTCCTGCAGGAAAGAGGTTTGTCTGCCCCAATTAGAAATCCCCCAAGAACGCTCATTTCCAGACCGGCTGCATCAAATATTAATTACTGGCGTTCGGAGTAAATGAACAGAAGCTCGTAAATTTACAAATTCAATTACCACGAGCCGTCGGATGATTTTTTTTTTCTTTTTTTTTAATTTTATTTTATTTAATTGCTATGGATTGCCCCTTTCGACACGGCGATGAAATTAATAGAAGACGCTGGGAATCGATAGCTACCGATTCATCGATTCGGAGCGGTGCTTACGAAGACTCTTTAACCTCCCCGAAATTGTTATTTATTATCTTATAAAGCAAGAGGCGAAGAGATGCAGGGCATATTTGGGAGCACCTCGAAGGTGCCTGGCTGTTATACCAAGCTCAAGGTGTGGCAATGTGGGATTTTGCATATAGAGAGAGTAGCTCACCCTTGAAGGTTATTAAGGTGATTATCCTCCTCGTTAATATTTGAGCAAGCTCTTCTCACCGGCGGAGCAAACAGCCATCCTTCATGGGTGATCTGCTTTATTTATTCAACGAGGGATGTTAAAAACACGAAATTTCGGCCCAGATTACCTGGTGGGTGCCTCTGGAAAACGTGTGGTGTTTCTGTACTTCAACATTTGCACGTGTGCACAAGACACAAGCCATGCCCACAGACCCGACCACAACCTGCTGATTTTGCTGTTCAGCATCGTGCTGGACCCTGGGGAAGCCTGAGATGGCCACGGCCACCTGTGGCACCATGGGACATACCTCTGAGAGCAGCCACCCCGCAAAATCCAGCTGTGAGCCCAAATTTAGCTTTCCTAGCAGCTGAAGATGTCCCAGAGGGAGATGCGAGCTTTCCAGCATCCCCCATGCTGCAGGGCGAGGTCATCGGATGGATTCGGAGAGCTTGGGAATCAGCTCTTGGGAAACATCATTTCTGGTTTTATTATTACGTATGTGGATTTGAGATGTGATTTGGGAGGTCCTGAGTGCTGAGCCCCTGCTCTCAGAGGTTTTTTGGTGTCCACATTCCCTGTATCAGTCAAATATCTGAGCCACCAGCATCGTGGCACCCCGCTTTTGTCCTAAATCCTTTTTGGGCATCATCCCAGTACTTACCCAAAGTGCTTCTCGTTTGCATTCACAAGAGAAACTCGGGAGCCTGCGGAGATCCAGCACGAATGTTACATTTCTCAGCCCCTTTCTTCCTCCTAACAGCACTGAGGAATCAGTAAATATTTGTACAGCACCTTAAAAATGCAAAAACACCACTTTAATGCTAACCACCATCATACCCAAAGATGAGCGTTGAAACTGCTACATTATTCCTGAAAATTGGTCTTTTTTTTCCTATTTCAGATGTTAAAAACGCTTGTTCCTTCAGCAATTTAAAGCATTTTTTTAAACATTTGTATCATAATGGAGTGCTTGCCTATTTTTTGATCTTGATCTCCTTCTTCATCTCAGCTGGTTTTATTACAGCACAACAGAGTGAGAGAGAATTGCAATACAAAGTAATTCACCAAAAAAAAAAAAAATATGATTACACCACCAACGAGAAAACACGCGCTGCCTTCACCCCCTGGGCAAAATTTCTACACGTTCAGAGGGACAGAAGAGTTAAATTTAAGACGCATGACCTTGAAGCAAACATCTCTTGCCCAGAATACTTTAAAAGGGGAGGTTTATCCATCCTCGCGAGCGTTTACAAGTCTAGTTCATGGCACTGGGCATGAGCCTCTAAAAATAGCATTATGACATCCACCACAAGGTGAACACGAGTCTAAAATGGTTCTTGTTCAAAGCAGATCATGATCAGTTTAGGGCCTTATCCTATAAAAACACTCGGGTTAAGCCTGAAAGTAAAGCCAAAAATTTAACTAAAGTTTTCTAAAAAGTCTCTAAAGCTTTGAGAAATTGGATCTGACAATGGGGGGCTGGTGTGTGCTCACAAATGCCAAACCTTGCCTCGTTGACCCAAAAATGTGCCAGAGGATGGAGGAGCAGCTGGGACCGTCGGGGTGATGGAGCCAGGAGGGCGAAGCAGCTGCGGCAGGGACAGCAGGAAAGCAGGGGCTGGCGTGGCCAAATCCAAGAAGCTTTCAGCTAAGGAGAAAGCACAGAAACAAAGTATCTGGGCTGGGGCATCCCAAAAAATGGTCTCGTTGCGCGACACTGGGGCACCACCTCCTTGCTCACCTCACCTCTGTCACCACTTCGAGGAACCATATCCTAAAACGAATCTTATTTGGGTTATTTTCTCCTTTTTTTCTTGACTATCATGAAGCAATCTGGCTTCACGCCGAGTTTTCCGAGTGACGGAAGGATTTACAAATCTATTTAAGGATTACATATATATATTTATACACACACACACACATTATACATGGGGGAAAAAAAAAAAACCTTACAGCACCATACAGTCTGCTCTGAAGAAAAATTAACTCCAACCCAACCAGGCCTGATCCAACACCATATATACATGCACATTATATACATATAGTGCTATAATTTAGATATTTTAGATATTTTAGAGCAGACGTAAGAAGGAGCAGCATCTGGCACCGAGCGGCGTGAGATGATTTCGACGGGTAAATAAGGGCCCAAACCCTTCAAAATGATACCAAAATAGCTTTTAATTGGAAAAATAAAAAGCTCAGCAAGTGGAAATTCAAGAAGAGGAGAGCAGAGTGCTCCTTAAGCAGGGGTAGCAAGGAGAAGGTGAGATCCAGCTTCGTATCCACTGACAGCACCCACCCAGTCAGGAGCGCTCTCCATCAGAGCTGCCACGGCTCAGCGCCACTTCCAGAGCCTCGGAGAGCTCACCAGCTTGGCGACCAGCACCCTTTTCCGCAAGCCAAGTGCTCAATTAGCAGCTATAGATTTCCAATGAATTTTCCTGAGCCTCCAGGAGTGACTGAAAGCCACCTCTTGCGCGCTAGCCGCATTGCGGAGCTTCTCGGAGAGGCCAAGCCCCCTCCAGATAACAAAGGAGCCGGCGTGGAAAGTTAAATGACTGATTCCCCTCCTGGTAAAACACATTTGTGGGTGAGATGTGTTTCCCCAGGGGCACTAACACCACCTGAGACAGCCATCCCCAAAAAAGCCATTCGTGCTGTTCCCTTTTCACAGCCCCACGCTGCTTGTGGCCGTCCCCACCAGATCTTCGCCCCAAAATCCACCTTCTGCTGCCCTCCAGCACCTCCCCAAACCCCAAAACCCCACCAGCAGAGCCCCAGCAACACCTTATCGCCGACCTTTTTCACTCTACATCCTCAAAGCTGCTCGAGGTTAAAAACAAGGGACGCTTAACGCTGATGGATGCATGTGTGCGGTTGGGGTTGGGCTCGCTCCCCCTAAAAAAAAAATAAAAATAAAATAAAGACAGACAGTAAAATATGTAGTGATAAGGACAAGTTTGTCCACGTCTCCCACAGTTATTAAGGGATATAAAAAGAGAGAGATGTTTCCAGGCTGAAGCACCGTTTATCGCTGTCTGTTATGTGGCCGAGTTGCAGTGCTCCCATTTATGGCATTTTCTCCCTTTTTATTAAATACCCCGAAGACAGGATTATTAGTTTCCTCGCAGCTTTTATGCCGTGCTCGTGGCTACACTACCCGAGTTCTTCACGGATATTATTTGGTTTTACAGCGGCCAAGGAGGCTGGAGGCTGTTAAGGGCTCAGCTTCACCCAGGAGGGAGATGAAGCTGAAAGAAATCCCCGTTATTTTGGGGTGCAGCCCGAGCTGTGAGATGATTTTTTGAAATATCCCGAGGTGGCCCCGCAGAGCCGGGGATTTCACCCCGCTGTGTGCTGCGGAGACATCCAGGTTTCTGCTCCTGACATCCCCACGTTTATTTCTCAGCCAGCGGAGAGAAGCAGGCACTCGTAGGGAGTGATTCATTTGACCCTTTCTGGATGGTCTGCTATTATATTAACAAGCTCTCCGCCGGCTCTGAAGGGACCCTGGGGAACCCTATAGATTTCTGCCGCTGGTGCCATGATCTACACCAGGGGTAGGCAGCCTAACTAGCAGCCTGGACGATTTATAAGCCGCCAAAAAGCGACGGATCACGGTCTAGGGATGCCTGCTTCGCTCTGTTACAGAGGGAGACCGCACGGCAAAATTTTAGGGGGCTAGGAGGAGCGGAGGAGACGAGCCAAAAGCTTTCATCCCGTTGTTTTCGAGCAAGAAGCCACCTTCGTCCTCTGGAAAACACCAGTTCCTGGGTGAGACGGCGGCAGAATCAGGCTCCTGGCTCTCAAAGAAACCTTCAGAGGCTCCAGCTGCCGAATCCTCCTGCGTTAGCACGTCAGATCTCCAGGGAAAGCTCTGTACCTACACCCAAAAGACAAGCAACAAAGCGTATTTGCTCTAAGGTGCACAGAAACAAAACCCTAATAATAATCTGCAGCTGGTCAGCATACGGACTGGTTATTTTCCCCCCCCCAAAAAAAGGACGATTCTCCAAAGCCTAAGTCACTCCTGCTTAAATAGTCATTAAACTCCAGTCTGCAGCACATTAGGCTGAAGAGTTCTGGCAATCAGCTGAAGATTGATGAAATTACATGCAATTACAATACGATTTTTGTAAAACGAACCAGTGAGTTCATCTCATGAGTAATCTCAACCGTACGCCGCTCAAGTCATTCTTTCCTCCTGAACTCGCTGCCCTCGCATTAAAAAGAAGACAAAACAGTAAAACTTTGATATATCGATGACAGCCAAACATTTTGCCTTTTAGCTCCTGCAGGCAGGAGGAAATCTTGCCTTTGGCTCATTCCTGCTTGCTCCAAGCTTCCCCCTACCACGATGCAAACCCGCGCTGGCCAGGACCTTCTGCTGGTTGCACACTTCAGTTGGACTAAAAATAAGAGAGATCATTAAAAAAAGGAGGCTTTGCCTAACGTTTGCCCTCATTAAGACAACCCGAGGACTGAAAACTGTCATATATTCATTCCCTGTCCTTTGTTTGGGAAGGAATTTCACAGATGGGCTCGCAAAACGTGGGAGGTAACAGGGTGACTCGGTGGCACGAGAAAATAGAAAACCCTAAATCATTTCTGCGCCTCGCAATGTATAAAATGCACCTCCTGTCACAGGGAAGTTCTCAAAGCAAAGCCACAAAATGATTCATCGTTCGCTACGGGGAGCTCAGCACTAGATAAACATGTTTTGACTGCGGGATGACTGCGGTGAACCTGCAGGTCAGCCCCAACTAGAGCTGGGGAAACCCCGCAATGAAATTCCACGAGTGCTCGCTCGGGTTTGTAAACAAAGACCTCTTCGGCTCTTCTCTGTGAATTTTCTTACCGAGTTTTCTTTTTTTAAACACTCAGAGGAAGTCATTTCCCTTTTTTCCTTCCCCCTGGGAGGCTGTCCTTCTGTTCCCAAATGTTCGGGGTTGTCCCAAATGTTCCAGGTTGATACTCACCCCACAGGAAAATCCTTTCCATCATTGAAGCCCAGAAGCAAGCTCCGACACCGCTGTCCGATGCTCAGCCCCTTGCCAGCCCCATAACGATTCCCCACGAGGACTCCATCCCACAAATCACATCTATGGGGTTTGAACTCCTCTGAAAAATAATCAAGACTCGATATCGGGAATGAACATTGTTGTTTTTTTTTTTGGATGCTCCTATTTCCTAGCATTCAAATGTCATCGTCCCCTCGCAAATTACAAAGGAGGTGCCCTGTGGCGAGCATCCCGCTTCCTACAATTATTCGAGGCCGGCTGAGAGCTTATTTCAAACCATTTCGCCGCTCAGGTTGGCGCCACCTCATTTATCACGAGGGCCCTTCATTTTTAATGGGGGCCACAACTTCATCCTGAGCCCTCGTCAACGAGGCTGCAGGTGAAAGCCAACTGGGGACAAATTAGGGATGGTGTTATTCCAAAATGCACACGCACGGACACAGCGGCAGCAGCTGCTCGGGGGGTGGATGTTTGCTCACGATGAATTACAGAAAGTGGCTGTCGTCGACCTGTAAATTTGGAAGAAAAAAAAAAAGGAATCAACCTCGTGTCAGCCAGAAACACGTGCTGCGGGGTCAATCAATGGCACACGCTTCCTCCACGTTAAAACCGATCCCAGAGAGGCTCAGCCTTTGGGAAAGGAGGAAATCCTTACCCATTAGAGCAAAGCAGGGACTTGGATGTAGCATCCACGGCTGACGAGGCTGCTCTGCATTTCCTCACAACCTCAGCATGGATTTTTCAAAGCCCTTCTCCCAGGAGGCTGCGGATCAGATGTGGCATCCGACTTTCCGCGAGGTTTCTGCTTTCCTTCCCCCATTTTCCAGCTGGGTTAACTAGGCAGGAGGAGGTCAAGCACTTTACAGAAATTCATACAAAAAAGTGTCAGCGCCACAATCAAAAGCCAGGAGCCTCCAAACACCTGCTCTTTTGCTGTCGCCATCCCCGGTGTTTCCTTAGTTTTAGGTTTATTTGCCTTCTGTTATCACCATACTTCTGTTTCTTAGTGCTCAGCAACTGTTTCCTCACTTCTTCCCGAGGCCCAAAATGGCATTTAGCACACAAGTCTCATGATCCTTACTGGTTCCGCATTGCCTTTACCTAACGAAGAGAAATAAATTAAAAATAAATGAGAAGTTTTCCTTGCAGAGGTGTGAGTGCCATCGCACAGGATTTCTCCTTTCAGATCGGGATGAAACACAAAAAAAACCAGAAAGCAGTGCCTTTCAGATACGCCCTCAGAGGGATGAAAATGATAAAAAAAAAAAAAAAAAAAAAGCCACCAGCAACTCTACTTAATTCTTTAAACGGTAACAGAACTGTGCTGGGCCCAGGGAAGTAATGAACTGAAAGTGTGTCTAGACACAGAATGCTCCCCTGATTAGTATTAACTATTCACATTTAAGTAAAGACAAATAAAATGCTAACCGCTGGCCCTCTACTGCGGCTTTGCCATCTACCTGCGAACGCTGTTCATCACTCACATGCTGTCTCACGGCTCATTTTAACAATAATTGCTTATCAGGCCGAAAGCAATCAGCAGAAGGCCCGATAATAGGGAGCACCGACAATAAGAGCACAATGAATTGGGTTTAAATAGGGCCTTTCCTTTCAAAGGAAACCCCTCGTTTCTCCCCAGGCACTTCAGTGCCAGGCCCGCAGCTCGCAGCGCGCTATTTTATGAGCTCGTAAAATAGTTCCTCTTGCTGGCTTTGCACTTTGCAAAGAAATTTGTCATCGGGACCTTTCTGGTCCACGGGGGCTGCAGCTGAAGGCCAGCTGGGCGCAGAGCAAGAATTGGGAGGCAGGACCTAGCACAGATGAGGCAGCTTGGCCTGGGGCCGGCGGGGATGAGGCCCTGGGGATGCACCAGCCCCAAGCACAGCTTCTCATTCACACAAAGCTGTTATTTATTTATTTTTAACCCTCTTCTCTTGTGCTGATCCACAAGGGGTGACTTCAGCTGCTGGCTGGCACCCAGGGAGCAGCCAGCCCTTTATATGGGCTCCCTGCCGCCCCTTCTGCTTTGCTTGCATGCTCACAGCAGCACCGTGGTGGAGATCTCGGCTTCAAACCTCAGCCTCCATCCTGATGAACTCCACGAGAAGACACGAGGTAGCTAACTAAAAGACAGAGAGAAAAAGTAGAGGCTAAAATTTCTCTCAACAGGTCTCCAAATCATGGCATACACAAATACCAAGTTTCTTCTGCTTGTGATCCCTGATGCTCAGGGCACACCTGCCCATCAGCGACCCAGAAATGTCATCTTTTCTCCATCACAGCCTTCCCAAAAATCCAACCCAGGAATATTTGCACAAGCTTGGCCCAACTAGGCTTATCTGGAGGCTGCGGGGGAATTTCCATGTTATTTACAGTACTAAGCATCAGGGAAATCCCAGTTACAACTGGGAGCTGGCAGAAACCCACACTTACAACTACGTTCAGTGCTGCACAGGCACTGAATGCTGTTCAGAGACCAAGTTATCTTCTCGCTTCATAAATAGGAGCCACCCTCTCTACCACTAGCAATGGTGCTAAGCTGGGAAGTTACAAAACAGCCTGCTGGAAATGCCAAAAAAGCTACTCGCTAAATGCTAGAGGCACACGAGTGGATGGTAAATGCTTACAGTTACCAGTAATAATCTCAGTGCATCACGAATATATTTGTTACACCGTGCATAAAAAAAAAAAAAAAAGAAGACAGTTCTTACTTCTTCATTATATCCCAGCAGCAAGGTAATGAATCCATTAGGGTATTATTATTTGGAAGACAAGTAATTGGCCACGTAAGCCTGCACTCTGCTATTCAAAACTATTGAGGGTGAACTTTTTCATAGTCCTTTGACATTTGTTTTTTTAAAGGGCCATAGAAATCCAAAACGCACGAAAATTGTGGTCTCAACCGATGATTTGAATAAACTATCATCAAATCGGTATTGAATTCATCCCTCCGAAGATGCATTAGAGAAGATCATAGGTTGTGCTAGTAAATTCAGCTTTTAACCTTGGGGAGAGGTACACGACCTCACATCAATTCTGCAGTGTTATTCTCAGAGACAGTAACAAGATGAAACAAAATACCCTGTGGATTTAACTTACAATACAAACCCAATGTACCTTCGCGTGATCATATAGTGTTCCTCCCAAAAGAAAAAAATTCAATATTCTGATAAAGTTATCTCATAAAAAAAAAAGATGTATCACAGCCCAAAACTTTTTTTAGGCTTTAAAGCACGTACCAGGGAGTGGTTAGTCATTTTTTTCTATGCTCCTGAAAGCTGCAACCAAAAGAGATGGTACATTTACCCGACGTGCTACAAGACAGAGCAAATTGCCCAAGCTGTGCTCTCCAGTAGATGTTCTTCGGTTTATGCCAACCAGAATTGGTGTTTATTCCCCATGCACACCCCACGTAGCACAGGTGCCCTGGAACAACACCTGAAAAAGAGAAGGATCCTCTGGTAACAAAGGCTTCAACCACCAGGTTTGGGGAATTCAGATTCCAAAATACAGATTCCAACCCCCGTGCCACCAGGGATTTGTGGCCAGGCATTGAGGAAGGTGCAGATTTTATCCACCGAGATGACCCAAGGGACAACAGATTTCTCTCGAAGCATCTTTAGATGGCTGCATTTTTTCGGGAAGCGCTCATTAGAGCCATAATAAGCAGAAAGCTCATCTGGCTATTAACCAAAAATAATTTAGCTCTGAGTTGCTAAAATGTTTTTAAAAATTAACGTAGGTTATTTATCTCAAAGATTTCTTTTTGAAGGCAAAGGAAAGTTCAAAACGCTTTTATGGTTATTTAAGTGTTAAGTAACATGCTCAGTTTGGACACAATTAACATTTCACTTCTTTAACAAAATAAACCCAAGCTTACAAAATTTTGATTTAGAAGGTTTCCAGACACATATTTCAACATCACAAATATTTAAAGGGAGCTTTACAAAACCCCAAAATTGTTATTTTAAATCCACTTCCAGGCTTCAGAAGCAGCCTTTAAAACCCGAAGCACGGAACCACTGAGCCCAAACAACAAGCATAACCAGCATACGGCAGCAAACCCCCAAAATACCCTTTTCTAACACCATTTTTGTGGAAAACACTGGGAAAGGAGACCACAACGAGGGGCGAGCGCCGCCTGCGAGGCGCGGTTACCTGAGGCGAAGGCCCCGCGCTCAGCATGGCGGCGGCGTGCCCATGGCCGCCCTTTGTGATTGAAATGAGAGCCAGGGCCTCCCGCCGGGCCTCCCCCTCCCCAGCCGGCCTTGATGAGGAGCACACGGCCCCGCTTTTATGAACACCTGTGTCTAAAGCCCACAAATAATTAGCTTAGCCTCCCTATTTCCCTCCAATAATGGTGTAATTTGCCATGCCTTTCAGCCCCGGGACAGCTGGTGCTATTGAAAAATCACCTCAGGATTAGGCCGTAACTCCCCGGCCTCCCTCTTTGGGGGCTTCTCACATCTCCATGGCAACACACTTAGGCTGCAAATTATCACCTCTAATGATAACTAGGAAAGTCTATCTTATTTTATTCCGCTTATCTCCGTCATAAACTATAACGGGTGACAACTGCCAAGTAGCTGGGACGTATCCTCACCTTGCCCAGGAGCTTGGTTTTTGGTGGTATTTCGCCAGTCCCTGTGTTTAAGGCTCGAAAACAGCCGTGTGGCTTTGGGGGACAGTCACCCCCAGCGGCACAGGGAAAAGGGACAGTCATGGGGCTCCTTGAGCCATGTAATCCCTGTACAAAGCCCTCCAACAGGGTCCTGGGTGTCATTTGGTGCCATGCTGATGAAGGGTGCTGCGTGGCAAAGCCTCAGCTGCAACACATCGCAAGCATCCTCCTTAAAGAAAAGAAGCTCCTGTCCCTCTGTGCCTCCTGTCTACCAGAATTAGAGAAGAGGGAGGTGGCCCAAATCTCACCATGGTGTGGGGAAAGGTTAAGATTTATGTGAAAATGTGATTTTTCACCCCTTGGTTTGATGCTATAAGCAGGAAGGGTGAGAACCCTTCGAGAGGCTGCTGAGTAAACCAACACAGCTCAGCCACAACACTGAGCATCTCTCTACACCTTGGTGAGGGTTTATGTGTGTGTTTGACCATGCTGTTCTCCCCGCCATGTTCACAGCCGCTGCCCAGGGTTTGGCCTGTGCAGCCACATCATCTGCACACCCAAAAAAAAAAGGACAACAGGGCACTGAGCAGATCTGAGCAGTGACGGGGACGTGGAGGGCAAAAGGGCAAGACATGCTCAGGCACGAAGGAGAAAGAGAGAGATTATCAGGGAAGTCAGGTGCTTAAATTCACGTCACCCCCCTGAGCGGAGCTGACATGACAGTCGGTTCATCTAAGCCGGTGACCTTGGCCGCACTACAAGGGTGATGTTTTCTCAGGGATGAAATGTCCCCGCATAATTTCCGTAGTGCATTGGGGGGAAATTGGTGAACAGGCGGAGCTTCTCGTTTGTTTTCTTCTTTGTGTTTACATTGCTCATGCTCCCACAGTGAAAACTGTTTTCAGTCAAAGGCTTTAGGGCCTGTCTCACCTCAGGAAAAAGCAGCTCTTTAGGAAAGCTGTCCTCGTGCCAGCATGGGGAGGATTCCCTCAGAGAGCTGCCCACATGCAGCCAGGCAGCAGCACCACATTGGGGAGGCATTTATGCCCCCACCAGCACCCTTTGGACTCCCAGAGCCAATATCTAGGGTGCTCTAAGTCACGCTTTGGAGCAAGACCACTGGTGTATCTCCTCAGCCTGGCATCCTACAGACACTGATCTTCCTCCTCCTCACTGGGCTTGGCTGGATCGAGTATCCTCCCACACTGCAGTTGCAGTCTGGCCCTACTCCCTTTGGGTTATTATTAAGCCTGCCCACATCCTATAAAGACCACAGGAGTCATCCTCGTGAAGAGCTAAAAGAAACTCTCCACCGACTGTTAGCAAGCCAACACCTAGGATACACTGCTAAGCAGCTCTAGGTCTATTCACTAGACCGCAAACTATGAACTGATCGGCTTAAAGAGGGGTTTTGAAGTGGATTTTCTTCTCTCCCACTGCAAGACACGTAACAATCAATATTTGAAGAAATATGTTCCAAATACAAGTTGTTTGAAAGCAGAGTTCTAGAAAACACCTTAAAGCCAGCTCCAATCCGGAGCTCCAGGCCTGTTACTCATCCCCATTTCTTGGTGCTAGGAGGGTGAATCACAGGCAGCACTTGGCAATTCCCTTCAGAATTTGATAGATTTTATCTGCTTTTACAAAACTTGATAAGACCATTTAATTTGATTTTCCTTCTTATCTGATCGGCTCAGGAGGGCGTGAGCTTTCTCCTTGGGGGAGCTAAACGACCTCTTAGCAGGGCATCCTACAGCGTATTCCTGTGCCTCTTCCTCCACCTCAGCTCTTTGGGGTAGATTTGGTCTTTGGAGAAACCAAAGGAGGAGGGAGGAAGGTTGGAGGGAAAGCATCAGTCCAGGTATGGATGAGATGAAAAAGGAGGAGAGAATGGATGGGAGAAGGACTTGGAGAAGGACCACTCAGCCTCAGTGAAGTCTGGGGCTTTGCTAGTGGTTTTAAGTGACCCTCAGCTACAAGAAAATGTGAAAAGCCATTTCTGTAAAAGCCAGAGCCCAATTCTAGATGAGCTTTTAGCTTAAAAAAGCTAAACCAGAAACACGCACGTACTCTTGCAGGCTGCCGGGAAAATATGCTTCAGAGAAATTGTGCCATGCCCAAACTCCATTTAGCTGTTAGCAGATATATCTAAAATACATACAATTAACAGGCTCGAGCATCTGGGAAGACCAAATGGCTTTAAAATATACTATATTGTTGCTACACTCATATCAAAAGCACTCTAAAATAAAATAGACCCTCCACAAGTCAACCTTTGAGCCAAAGCAGCGTCCCTAGTCTGGGAATCATAAAGCTAACGCCGTGCCGCAACCCGGGAGGGAAAGACAGTGCCATAAAGACATTTTGCAACTTTGAATATAAAATGCATATAGACAATACTATAAAATAGTATTCTTATAAATAAATACTTCAAAGAATGAATTTCTGTAGATCCTGTTTCATTTTATATTCACGCACTGCTTTAATCTGAAAATGAAATCTGAAAGTGAATCCTTTCCCTTAGGATGAATCTTAGGATGAATCTTCCCCTCTTCAGGTTTGAACCCCAAGGATATCGGCGTCCCAGGAAAGGTGGAGAAGAAGGATGTGGAGCTAAAGCCCCGGCGCTGACTTTCCTCAAGGCTTGCCTCCAGACCTAACAAACAAAAATGAACAAAAATTTACACGTGTCAAGAAAGGTGGAGGAGGCGATGAGCCGAGTTTGTGGCTCCCTCCCACGCCCAGCCTGAGCAGTCCTGTCACACAGGGGAAGGGAGGCAGATGGAGAGACAACAACACAAACTTGAACAGGAAAAAAAAATAAAATAAAATAAAAAATACAGCACTAAAGGCCCCTCCCTTCCTTCTCCTTCAAACCCAATCAGCTGGAGAATGGGTCCGGGCTATCTGTATTTACGTTTCACATGAGTTGTGGCAGAGAAACTGCCCCTAAGTTTATATTATCCCCAATTTAAGCACTCTGCTACCCAACAGATACACCGACAGCGGGTGTGTCGTCTGCTCTATGTCAAATTATAACAAAACAAGTTAAGAGTGGCTTCAAATCATCTCATCTACTTGCCCTTGTGATGGTTAAGAATCCATCCTATTTTCTGGCGCACCAGTGGTTTGTCCTCAGTCCAGCTAAGACAACGCAGCCGTAGCCTCATGTCCAGGCATGGAAATGCTCGATTTCCCCTAAAATTTCTCCTGAAACTGTATGAGCAAGCAAGAATGAGGGAAACAATAAAAAATGGCCTGGCATTTGAGGGACTCTCCTAGGAAATGAGAGGAGGTTAAAATTCATCTTCCAGATCAGACGCTTGGATACTTAACGGTCGTCTAAAGACACATTTTTATCTCGTGTTCCTTCCTAATTTCTTTATTTATTTTTTCCCCTAAGCGTTTAATGAGTGTTAATTGATTTTCACACCACCCCAGCTTGCATCGCGGCGCTGCCACCTCCGCAGACCTCCGCCACCACCAGGACCGAAGGCATCACCTGCGCCGCTCTCCAGCGCGTGACCTCCCTGCTTTGAAGCCGTTCCCACCTTTCTCTGTGCCTAGAAACATTTTTTTTTACCAGCCAGTAATAACAGTCTCGTGCCATTGCTTGGCTCCGAGAGCTCAAAAAAACCTCAGCACACACCACGGGGAGATTGGAGGGCGACCCCGATGGTTCATTCCTGCTTAGATATCGCTCACATAAGCAACCGATTGTAGAGATCAATGCTCGTTCCTCGAACCAGGCATTTTATTTGCTCTTCCCTATGCACCTGAGCCTGTTTCCTTCGCCTCCGCCTTCGCATGGCACTGCCTGTTTTGGCAGCAAATCCTCCAAAAACCTCATCTCTCGTTGCCTGTGTATAAAACAACCCACAGCACACGGATCACGGACTGTTAAAACTCCTGCTAATCCGACCCTAATCATATTCTTAGCTGCAGGTCCCTTATTAATGGCAGATTTGGTGGCTGGAATTGGTTTCCAAAACAGCTTGTTGATTGCTGACCCAGGAACTAATGAGCCTACCTATTTATCACCCATCCTGTTCTCATTTTTACCTGTATTTGCTTGGTTTTGTGCACTCACATTTCTGTGGGGATGGGGAAAATGGTACCCAACGCCCCAAGCAGCAGAGCAGCAGCCAGGCTCCAAGGTTTCTCCCCCTGTTCTCTGAAACCAGCCTGCTGTTTGACTTTGAACAACTAATTTCTCCGTTCCGTCTGCTTTTTTTAAAATTTATTTATTTTTTTTCTCAGCTCTCTTTCTGTAAACAGGACAGATGGTTTAAACGGACTTTCAGAAAACCTTTGACAACTCCCTCATGAGATGCTATTAAGGAAGCTAAGTAGACATGGGGCGAAAGGTAAAGTATTGTCATAGAAACTAGCTAAAAGACAGAAACCACAGAGCATGAATACATGTTCAATTTTTTAATCTAACCAAAAGCTGCCAGCAGAACTCTCCTGATATGCTCTAAGAGGAAAAAAATAAAAGAGTCTATTGGAAAAGCCAGATTCAAGACAAAATAAAATAAAACTTCACGTGTTATTTGGCAAGAGGGCATTCTTGTGTGTCTGCATACATGTTTGTATGCGTGTGTGTGTAGGTTTTGTGTTGTGTACTTTGGTGTTTGCCTCCTGAAAAATCAGCAGGATGATTTACTGTAGGTCATACACACGAAACTGAATGGGAACAGGATAAATTATCACCAGGAAACAGTCCCCAGGAAACTCAAGAGAAAACGGTCATTAATTTCCAACGAGAGCAAAGCATGTGAAGTCATCGTAATGAGGCGCTCGTTGGCTCCTGGAAAATTAATTAGAAACCCTCACAAAGCATCAAGAAATCCCCTGGCCCGTCCCCACGTGCCCAGGTGAGACCAGGTCTGAAGAACCCACGCGCTTTTTGCCCAGCGAGGCTGGAGGATGAGCAGTGGAGGAGCCCATCATCAGAAACGAATTTCTGCACGACTCCACTAGATGAGAATTTCCCTATCACAGCTATTTTCATCTATTTGATCTGATAAATAAATTATAATCCAACGCAGACTGGATATTGCGGGGTGTGATTGAAACAGCCCGTGGAACAGCAACGCCATAAAAATCAAAGTAAAACTGCCACTGTGATTGCCGGTGCGTTTTTCCTAAGGTTTCTTTATGATGAGGAACCTCCAAATCCTTCTTTATTTGGGACCAGAAATAAGCAACCCGATGGCAACAGCTCCGTTTAACCCCAAATATTTAAGTTCCATAAAAGAAACCAAAAGAATTAAAGAGGGAACGAGGTGAATGTAAGTGAGGATGGGGAATTTTCTGGCGAATGCAGCGTTGGAAAACCTGATCTATATTATCCACACATCTTGCTAGGCTTGCTATAACCATTATTCCAGAAAACTCCTAGATAGTTCAGTGGAAGTCGGTGTAATGTACAGGTAGGTAAAGTGTTTTGATAAATAAATGGGGTAGGAAATAACTCTGGAAGTGCTCGAGCACCACCCGGAAAGCCACGGCTTGCCATCAGCTGGGAAGCTGCTGTTCATGTTTTTCAACTGAGCGAATCCCAAAGAGGAAAGAGAGGCTTCTTGAGAGAGAGGAGGGGAAAAGAGAAGAGCCGGAGACACAAATGAGCCGATGTGCAACAGAAAGAAGGATTTCATTAAGAGCAAGTGCAAGGGGAGAGAGAGCAAATCTCAAAGTGGCACGAGACCTTACAGCCGGGAGCCTAGACCCAGGAACGTTGGTGTAGTTGGCACATCAACTGCTGGGTCAAACGCTGGAGATATTCCCCCCAGCTCATGTAGGCTGCCTTAGAAATCCGAGCAGTGTGAAGTCAGGCTCGTAATTCAAGCTCCTTGTGTAGTCGGCGGAGAGAGCAGGGTAGCTCCAGGCAGGGGCATCCCGAGAGCCAAAGTTCAACGGGATAAATCCGCTGCTAACTACGCGCTGCTCTTTGCACTGACCTTCTCCTGATAGCAGGGATCCCAACACCAAAGCTGCTGCCGTATCCGCTTCGCTTTGCTCTGCACAGAGCTGCGATCAGGTCAGCTTTAGCCTGAAAAGTCCTAATTTTTTTTTCTTAATAACACCATGAAGAGCATTGCCTGTTTAGATGCCGGATACGGATTTCCCTAAATTATTCTTTAGACATCAAGATTATTAAAGGATTCTCATCAAGTTAAAACTGGGCAAAAAGGAGCAGCCACAGTTTCATTTTTTTCACCCGAAGAGGACCAATTTCTCAAAGTTTTGCAACCACCCCAATTACACCTTTCCCAAAAAGCACCATGCCACAAATGACGCTGAAATCACTGCTTGTAAAATTTTGGTAACTGACAGAAAAGGAAATAGCAGGGTCTTTTCAGACTTGTTTTCCGAAGTCTTTTCAAAGTTAAAGCTTTTTAAACATTTTGAGAAAGGCAAAGAACACTTCACAGGAGGCAAAACTTTTTTCACCGTAGAAATTGTGGTGAGGGGAGGTGGGATTTATTTTTTTTTCTCTTTTTTTTTTTTTTTCTGAAAAATAGACCTTTTTTCCGATGGAAAGAAAAGATGGGCACAAAGCACTACCAAGGGCTGTGCTGGAGTCAATACTTGTGTACTCGTCCACTTGACAAAGAGCCTTATTTTTACGTCGCTCCTCTTCTCAGCTTGTCGTCGAGTGTTCATTAAAGTTGGCTGAAAAAAAAAAACAACACAAGAATTCTGTTTGTGCAGAAGAAAAAAAAAGGAAGTTTGAAGACATGTAATTCTTCAAACTGAGCCAGGAGAGATGCGAAGCCCATTTCCTGGGGTTTTTCATTCCGTGCAACTTTCCTCTTGGTGGCTCCTCCAGCCTTGAAGAAGGGTTGAAGTCCGATGCTGTCTTCTTCCACCCTTCAGCTGGGCTCTTCTCCTCCAAATCCTCCCACCAAAGAGGGGCAAAAGCCATTAGGGTTGGCAGACAGGGACACGCAGTGGGATTTTCAGTGGGATTTTCTAAATTCGGGTGATTTTCGTAGGAAATCCACGTTCAGAAAACACATCTGTTCAGGAAGAAAACTAAGGCTTTGTTGTGTTTTTGTATTTTTGTTCATTAGTTAGCTTTATAGAGCAACGAAATGATGGGACACGGCTGGAAAACCGTGGAATACCTTTATCCAGGTCGGGATCTTATCAGGAGGTCTCTTATATCTGAGAGATTTGCCCCAACCATCTGGTTAATGACAACATTGACCCAAGATTTCCATGCTGAAGATTCTCTGCCGAAAAGCTCTAAGTATTTTTCTATCTAAATGAAAAGAAAATAAATAAATCAAGGAAGAGCCCTTTAAAATTGCCTCACCCGCTGTTGTATCAGCTCCCCCTTTCCAACCGCGTTTCTGTGATCTCGTTCCTGGGAAATTTGTCTCTGGTTGAAATCTTTTCCCTTTTACCCGAAATTATTCATCTGAATGCAGAAACACCCGCGCTGCTCCTTATTTATGCAAAACATACCATTCACGTTTATATTCCCTTTATGCTTCCCAAATCAAAAAGTATTTCGGAAAAACACTAAAACACAAAAAAAACACTACTCGGGGTTGCTAAGTGACAATGACATTTCCAAAACCTGCACAGCACTTCAAGGTAAGGATATAATGATAGTTGTTAAGGCCATGCTAAATTTTATCACGAGCAAACAAACCCATTGTTCTCATCAAGTTTAATGAAACAGCCTCGACTCCGTTCCAGGGATTTAGGGGCATTTTTCTGGTATTCGGTTCTGGCTGTTTCTTGGGGGGGTGATGCGATTCGACAGCAAGTCGTTGCTGTGATTAAAACCTAGCGGTTGTAGTTCAGCAGTTTTTGGATTTGTATTTTTTTTTCTTATTATTGAAGGGCTTAGAATAAAACCGAATGCTGGGAACGCCAAGGAAGTCAAGTGCATCAAGTACGTGCATCATTTCCCCAGCTCTACACGAGATCAGGTAGAGAAAGGGCAGGGGCAGAGCTCCCAAAGCTCCCCGGAGCCAAACTGCGGCGTGGTTTGCTGCTGGGGGCTCCGGGGAGGTTGTGTGACCCACGGGGCAAGCACACAGCTCTGGTCCTCACCGCTTGTTTTATTTATGTCAGGTACAAGCATCCCAAACAGGGCTGCGCCTTCACCCGCGATGCCAAGGGACTGGGATCCACCCGGGAACACCGTGCTCCAAAACCCTGATGGAGAGACCACAGTTTACAAAATAAAGATGGATTTTTTTTTTTCTGCTTGAATTTGTTCTCAAGCTTGAGTTATGCTCGAATTTCGCACCTTGTTTTAAACATTTTCTTTTTTATGGCCACGCTCTGACATGACTAATTCATTGCCTGGCTCTGCCACGAGACAAGAGCGATCGCTTCCTTCGGAGCTACGCTTCCCCGAGCTGGAAGGTGCTGGCTCCCAGCACATCATGGCCTCACAAAAATCCAAAAGCTCATGGAAAAACACCTGGAAGGGACCTCTGGAAATCCCACATCTTGTTCCTACCTCTCATGGGCAGCAGAAGGCAGTCAGTGGCAGCCCCAGAAACCACCTCCCCGGGGCTGTGTTTTATCCAAATAAAAAATAACCCTCGAGCCACTTATAAAACAGGAGAAATAATTAAAAAAGAGGCTCAAACTAAACCTGTGAATTTTCCAGCAGTGGGTATTTTGGGCAATAAATTCCCCCCGTTTCACTCTCATCTATTTATTTGACCTAATTTATAGGGTTTTTCTGAGCCAAATCCCGTTGGATGACCACATGGATGGCGTTACGCAAAGAGAGCCGTGCCTTTATTTTGGAAACAAAAAAAAATATATAAACTCCCTTCCCCTACAGCTCTTAATAGTATTTCGGTGTAAAATTCAGATTTGTGTTCAAACAAAGGCAGGCAGGGAATTTGAGCGAGCCGAATATTTTCTCCCCGAGGAGAGCTGTTTTGGCTTGCCACCTTTATTATTTCCCCACGCTTCATAATTCAGGTATTGCTGCTGCTCGTTACGCACAACCCTGATTGATCATCTCTGCTAATTTTAGAAACGATCCCGAATGCAGCGTGGCTGGGACTAATTGATGTTTCCTCGCGGTAATGACGAGCTTGCCACCTAGCCCGCGGGCTGCCTGCTCCTGGGTCAGGCAGCAGGCAAAACCCCAAAAAGGCAAAACACCCCGTTGTGATGCCAGGCAGCTTTTTGGGGCCAGATGTGGTTAAGGACACCTGGGAGCCACCAGCAGCATCCTGTCATCAAAAATTAGCCCCGAACTGCGGCACGCCAGCACTTTGCTCTATTAAAGAGGTGGAGGATGCACCCAACTCTCTCACCTTGTGGCCCAGCTGGGTCTGCAAACCTCATTAACGCTAATTAGAAAGCAGAATTGGGAGCAAACTGCCCCCCAAATGGATTTATCTGACAGGTTTGGGGGTGTATCAATGAGCTGCATGAGCAACAGGTTAACAAATGAGCACGGCGAGGAATTCCTGACCTCCCTCCAACTGGGATGCTGCAGCTGTAAAATTAAAGCCCAGGAGCTTGGGTTCCTCCGGATATCGAGCCCGGCTGACCCCAGGTCTGAGCAAACAGCAGCGGGGACAAGGGATTTATGTCGGCTCCGCCAAAGACCTTGCTCGGCGCGGGCGCAGCCGTTTCAGACGGAATATTTCTTCCTGATGTTAGACCCCGACTCAGGCACAGCAGGTGGTGTCTGAAATTAAAACCGAGGGAGAAAGACGCGGAGAGGGTTTCCTTCGTGCTCAAGAGGCTGCTTATTTTTTTTTTTTACATTTTAAATTTTGGCGATTTTTCTGCGTGAGTCCAGCATCGGGTTTTCCCTGTGCAGAGGGAGGAGGGCTCGCTTCTGCTGGGGATTTAAGTCCTGACTGCGATAACAGGGTGCACCTCCAAGGTTTGGGAACATTTGGGACCTCAGGATGGAGCTCACAGCACCATTAACTCCAATTCTGGCTCCCACGTTCCAGCATCCTCAGCTGCAACGGGCTCAAATGTGGATTTTACTTGCAGCGTTGGATTTCAGGAGGCAAAAACCATCCGACGAGGGCATTCGCATCGTCTATTTTAGCTCTCTAATTTACGAGCATGAAACAGGCACCTCGCTGCCCTATCCATGAGGTCCTGTAACATGATTCAAGGTGCTCAGCTCCATTCATCATCCCGCGAGCGCCGTCGCTCTCCGTGTAGCCACTTAATTAAGGGAGATGACAGGTACGTGCCAGAACCCACATCTGGATCTAAACCAGATCATTCGGCAGCTTGCACTTCCAAGAGCCACGTCCGCTTCAGGCTAAGATGAATGAAGCCCCAAAGTCTTCTCCGAGGAAAGTTAAAGGACTCCGTGCGAAGTTAGTGGGTTTTAATCTGAACCCACGTTCGGACTGTGTAGCTGGTTGTGTATCGGGCACAAAGTGCACTTTTGGGTGGCCTCTGCAGGGTCATCCAAACCCGCTCAAATCCTGTAATTAATAGAGTCCTCCAAGTCCTTTGGACATCTTTTAATTTAAGCTGCTACCTTAAGAGCAGAAAAGACCCACGGGACACCAGCCTACAGGCTTAACGTGGTCCTAATACCCCAAAAAACCCCTAATACTCCCAGCTCAGCTGGGCAAAGGAAAGACAGGATGCTTCATCCCTGTTTTCCCAAGGCTTTGAACAAGGCTATCTGAAGATAAGTTTGTTCCCTCGTATTCCGCAGCATCACATCATCAGATAAGGGATTTTTTGTGTCACCTGCAAGCGCTTTTTTTTTTTTTTTATTTGCACCTCTCCCCTCCCTGCGCCGGGTGCTGCTGCTGGTGAGTCAGAGTCTGGATGAAATTAAAGCACCGGGGAAGGCTCCCTTAGCAAGGGACCTCATTTAAGCCACATAAAGTATGGCCGGAGCGCTGGCAGCACAACGAGCTTATTCAATAAAATAATTGCTTTTGGCAAAAGCCCGGTAATAACATCACTTCTGCGCAAACGTGGTTGCAGAGCCGTCTCCGTAGATGACTCCCTCTCCGTCACGGGATAATCGGCTGGGAGAGATCAGGATGCTCGTGGCTCGCCGCTTCTGCTCCCCTGGCAGCAGAGACCAAGCAGAGGACAAGCAATAAATGGCTTGGGACCATCCCGCATCCTTCTCACAGGGAAGGAAAACAGTCCCCGTACTCATTCCAGGCCTGAAAGCTCATTCCAGCTTTACCTCAGGTCTCATTTTCTCAGCCAGTCCCAATTCTTTTATATTCCAGCGCTTCCCTTCTTATTCCTTATGTTATTACAAGCAGCAGAATTACAGCTCGCTGCATCTTAACTCCCACATTTCTACCCCTCGGCTTCTTTGTAGACTTCCCCAATGTTTCTAGCTTGCAGACGTTTGTCTTCTCTGCCGAGTTCCCCGGGTGAAATACTGTTTTCCCTCTGCAACCACTGAGATATAAGGGAAATTAAAAGATGTTCAGAATTTATACTCCGAGCAAAGCTGACTGAGGAATCATTATTATGACTCTGCCGAGGCAAAAAGATATTTCCGAATAGATATAGTTCAGGATTAACCTGAATTGAAAATACTTCTGCTCTCTCCAAAATAACACAGAAAATGCTCTGAAACTTTCTCATCTCTTTTTATTTTATTTTATTTTTTGTGGTTGAGCAAAGCGTTTCTTCAAACAAAGACAGGATGTCTAGGCCCTCCTATGGGGATTATCCTGTAACTGTTCAGTCCAAACAAATGAGGATGGGAAGCATCTTTGAAAACAAACTCAACTGAAACGAACAGTTCAGTCAAACTGTAATTAAACAACCTTGGGGTTGGTTTGCAGATCTGGTTGTGACTCCACCTGATAAGCCCCTGCAGCAGCAGAACACAAAAAGATGGGATTTCCCCCTTGGGTCATGCTCATCCCATTGAGATGGGGGCACACAACACCTGAAATATCGGGTTTTGAGACTTCAGGCAATCCCCCCCAGCTTCCTTTCCTTCAGCATTCGTCTGACTGGCTTCAGACCCACTCAGCTCCCCGTTAAGAAAGGAGCCAGGTATTTAGCAGAAAGTGTTTTCTTCTCCAGATCAATAGTAGCAAGATACACAGAAACCGCACTTCTACTCCAAACCCTGACCATGAAAAGAAAAGAAAAACTATAGAAAGAGGTAACAAAATCTCATTGCTTTGTTCCTCTCCATTATGTTGTTAGCAAAGAGCAGCAGAGAAAAATAACTATAGAAACCAGCACCAAGTAGTCTAAGAAGTTTTCCCAGCGCAAACATAGCCACATAAAAGCACTGAAACATCTTCAAGTGCAAAGACACTTCCACCTTCCATGTTTTCAAAGGGAAGTTCACTTTTAGCTGCTCAAGTGTCCTTCGGTAATTACTGTTTTGTGTTAATATCAATTAATACCATTTTAAACGCATAGCAATTAATATATCAAGTCGAGTATGGTTGAGTCATTTAAAAAGAGCACGTTCAACACTTCAGGAAGCAACTCTTACCAAAGTTTCATGGTATATCACATGCAAAAGGATCTTCCTAAAACTTTTTATGTGTACCTCTCGCACCCCACTGACCCCAAGCTCCTTACACAAAAGGTAGATGGATACATCCTAGAGAGCTCTGGGTGTCTTCAGTTTCACGGAGGCATCTCAGAAATGTCTAAAAGCCGCACACAAATGGTTTTCCAGCTATTTGTTGGAGGCTGGGTGCTGGGCAGGGGTACGAAGAAGAGGCAGATTTTGTAGAAGGACACCAAGGACAATAACAAGACCTGCAGCCTCAGAAATGCTGCACCACCACCAGCTTCAGTTCCCCAGATTGGGTGCATTTAGCAGGAAGCCCAGCTCCTCCACTGAGAAATTGCTTTCTCCACTTGGACATTAATTCTTCCTTCACTCCCAGCGAAGGAGGAATACTTATTTATTGGTCTCTTGAGCAACTTCTACATTCCATTTACCGCTGTTCGATAGAAATAAATCTCGTATTTGACTACCAGTAGCCAAAGACTACAATTGTCCTACTACAGCAATACCTAAGAATTTATTTACTGAAGTATGCATAAGCCTAAATTCCCAGAGGCTTGAAAACCAGCTGGAGAGAGATTAATTACAACTGGGTGAAAGCCCTGTAGTGCTAACATGCTTCTGGAAGCAAGATACTGAGGTATAGATGCCTGGTATTTGCATTCCTCCGTGTTTGGAGAGCACTGGTGAGCAAGAGCCCTTTCTTCAACAACACAGATATTGAAAATCCCCCCAGCTTCACTGATGAGCCTTTTAAAGGTCTGTTGCACTCGCCTAAAATAAACAGATCCTGCATTAAATTGGCCCTTTCGAGATCAATTGCAGGCAGGAGCTGGTACAAATCATAGTCCAGCTGAACAGAGAGAAGAGCATCTATTGACAGTGCTCACTCAATACCTGCACGGCCTGGCTGGAGCCCATAAATCCTTTTGGCATCTCTTTGACAAAGGCTCTTTCAGAGCAAGCACTATTAGTTTCCCAAATAGAGCGATCTCTCAATTGTTCCCAAAACAAAGATTCATCCGAGACTGTCAGAAGAGAAAGCCTCTTTGAATTAGTCATTCCCCCTTGTTTGGTTTCTCCCACACGTACGGATTCCTCCAAACTCTCTCCTTCCTCTCTACCCTAAGCACAAATGAAAGACAAACCGACTTAAATCCACCTTATAACCCAGAAATAAGCACTGACTATTGCAGGGAAGCTTGGACCGGCAAATAACCCAGTGATCTGATAAGCAGCCTCTTACACCAACACTACCCCACGGCCAGCAAGCTTAAGCCTGATGTAAAAGATATTTCTTAGGGTCCATCACTGTGATAGACACTTCAACAGAAAGCCCAGCCTCATCTACTGCCTGCAGCAGAGATCCCTTGGGCTGGATCCTCCATTTATCTCCATCACCTTGGGCTGGGGTGGACCAGGCCCATCAAGACCAGGCCCAGCAGTACCAGGCCCATCTCGCCTAGGGCACCACAAACAACCTCCCTAGAGTACAAACACCTCAAAATAGAAATCAGGGAGCACACGACACATATATATACACAGCTGGGAGTGTCAGGAGGTTTCAGCTGGAGGGAGGGGGCTCCCTCTGGCTGCCTCTCCACAGCTGATGCAGCCTGTGGTAAATGAGCTGTGGCGGGGCCTGTGCTGCCACCTGAGCTCTGCCTGCCGGTTTTAAATCTCTTTCGATGGGTCCATCGGTGTTCAGGTGGCACTGCTGAATTCCCCCCCTAGTGTTTTTTTTTTTTTTAACTTCTGGAAGCACCTGCTGCTTCGGCCTTGTCGGGGAGAAAAGGTTAAGGAGTAACCAGGAGGTGCCTGTGCAGCATCCAGCCCCTGAGCTGATTCTCCACCGGTGAATCATTTAACAGAGCAAGGGGCGGGGAGGGCAGAGGAACAAAAAGAGAAACGAAAATAAATAAATAAATAAATAAATAAATAAATAAATAAATAAATAAATAAATAAATAAAATAAAAAATGAAAGGAAGAAAAAAATCCAGAGCTGCACAGCCTGTGTCCTTCGTGCATGAAAGTGAATTCTGCTGCCTCAGAAGATCTTGAGGCTGACCTGGTGGCACGGGGCAGGGTACCTGAAAACCTGGATTTGCTGAGAGACTGGGAAATTTGGGAGAAAGGGTCTATGCAGTCGCAGCATGTTGAAATTTTCTGTGAGTTTCTAATGCAAGATTGAACGACAGGATGCTCTCTGGCCCTCTGCCACCCTTCCAGCCCTAGGTAGGGTTAGGCACGTCCTCGGGGCAGCCTCTGCCAAAATCCCTCTGCACCCAAGATGGCAAAGCACCTCCTGCTTCCCCACAGCACCTTGTGGTCAATCTTCTGCTAAAAGCTGAGGGGAAAAATAATATTTCATTCCCACACGGCACCGTCATGGTATTGTGCACTGATTTTGGGGTGCTTGGCTTCAAATCCTCAACAGTGTTGTGTTGGCAGAGACAGCATGGGCTGGTTTGGGATGTATTTGTGCTGCTTCAAACCCCTCTGCTCCCAGACTGTTTGCCTAAATCTGTGAAGAGATGTATTCTCCATAGCTCGGCCCTTTGAAGGGATGGCTCCAGCACGTCCAAATCCACCGCCTTGAACAAACCCTAAAGACGTGGTGCCTTGCTTTACCGAGCCCTTGGTGCTGCTGCATCTCCACAGGACACTGAACCATGCCATTGAAACCCATGCTGAAGGTGTTCCTGTTTCTCTCAATCCCTTCTTCGCGGTCTGAGGGACATTATTTATCACAGCTCAAGAAACAACGCCAACTTTTAGGCTTTTACTGGCTCTTTTGCCCTGTTACAGACAGGCATTTCATCTTTCCTTCCTAGCATCTTCCTCTCTGCCAGCAAATTGAATCCTGAAGCCCGGGGAAGTGACCTTCCTCTTCTTGCTTAAACAGCAAAGCAACAATTCACCCAGGCTTTCAGCAGCATCAATCTCCTTGCTCACAACTGTCCGTGTCTTAAATGTCACGGGGATGTTTCACCTCGTGTGTTCCTTTGTAGTGTCCCTGGGGCCATTCTAGGTTTGGGATTGCTTCAGGTGACAGCGTAAGCTGCCGTGTCTGTGGGTGCAGAGGGGCTCAGCACCCCAGGGCAGTGGCTGAGCTGCCCCACAAGGTGTTCCTCTGCCCACCCTGAGCCCTGGCTGGAGGCTGTGCTCCACCACTGGGACAGTGCCTCCCTGCCCATCACTTTCCCCAGGACCACTGCATAATTATTTTTTAGCTGGATCTCTCCCTTCTCGGCACAGGTTGGGTTTGTCCCACCATCCTTTTGCAGCATGACACAAGCCTGAATCCCATCCGCCACCAGCATTATGACAAAACCATCGCTGGAAGGGGCGAAGAGCTGATGCTGAGCACACCAAGGCTGGAGTGAAGAAGCACGCCGGGAGTATTGAACCTACTGGGAGCTTCAGCTGCATGCCACAAGACAAAGCACCTCTGTCATCTGCCTTTTTTCCTTCCCACAAGCCCTTATTTACTCACAAAAAGTATCCCTTTATCCTGACTTTGTCTCTCTGATTATTCCTTAGTGCTGGCAAGAAACGCGAGTGCCACCGGGCCCTACACGAAGACGTGTAGCAGCCGGAGAGGAAGCAATTTTTCTTAATAATCAGCCATATATCCCCAAATTGTTGTCAGGATCTGGAATGGAAATTGCCAGGCTGTAATCGATAAAGTGCAAGGGAAACGAGAACTATTTTAAGATGCATTTTTTTAAAGGCAAGAAACCACGGCCAGCGCGGAGCTGAACAGTGCCGCTTGGGAGAGCAGTCAAACCACAGCAGGACGAAAACGAGTGACAGGAACAGCTTTGTGTAATTTTAGATTCACGCAGCAGATCAATGAGAAGAAGGAAAGCTGGTTTGCAACCAGAGGTGATTTGTGGATAGGGAAAGAAAACGATGCCAATAGAAATATAGGAGAGGTGGAAAAGGAAGGCAGGCCTGTGGGATCCTACCCAAAAGTGGCCATTCTGGGGGAAAAAAGAGGAAATTCCTGTCCCTAAGAATTGAGCAGGAGTCAGCCTGGCACAGTTGTGGGCATGCCCACGTGGCTTGCCCTGCCTGATGCTCTGATATAATGTTTCCTTGGGATTTTTTCCCTTAAAACTAGCCCTATTCTAGGTTTTAGGTTACTCTTTATACACTTCAGATCCCGGGTGATATTCTGATAAATTTCTGGGTCGCCGTGGACAAAACCCAACCCCTTTGGCAGACGGAGGTGGGCAGGGAGGTCTGAGGCGGGTGGAGGAGATGGAAGTTTGGAAATTATTGTTTGAGGGATGCTTTTTATAACCCCGTGCCTATCCAGGCATCGTCACCCCCTCTTGCTGATATATTGTCACCGAGATGCTGGGGCAGCACATGTGGGCAAACTCAGGGCACCTTCACCTCCTTTGGAAGCTGAATCCAACTTGGACATGGCTTTTCACCTGCCCTTTCAACCAGCTGAGGAAAAAGTGCGTTTTTCTTCCGTGTCCTTGGTCAAGGGCCCGTGACTCCAACCCCCCAAAACACCCAACGACCTGCGTCAGAAACCTTGCGGGCTTAATTGATTTGATTTCGTTGGCTGGCAAACTTCTCAATGTTCCGTCTGAACGCATGCTGGGCCAGTATATAAACTTAATAAAAGGATGACTCAGGGTTTTCTAATTCCTAAATGGCTTGCTACGGAAAAGTCACGAGGTACTTGGAAAGTAATGCTCTGTACAGCACCTGGCGAGCAGACCTGCGGTCTCTAAAGGAAAAAAGAATTACCACCGTGGGCACAGCGCTGTTACCCATCAAAAATTACACTTAATATTTTGTTTTCGGATGACGACATCATGCCGCAAGCCTCACCAGTCCTCCCGATCGGCAGCTGGGTTTTGAGCACAAAATAACCCCCGTGAGGGGTGAGCACGCAGGAGCCGGTGATGCTTTAGGTTTAAGAGGGGCAAAGAGCAAAAATAATAATGTGGCATCTCAGGAGAGTTTCTGGACCTCCCAGCTCGGTTTGGTGTCGGCTGGTCCCCTTGCTGAGAAGGTGGCACAAGCTCCTGGTCCATTAATTACTCCAAATCAAAGCGATGCGAAGCGCAGAGCAAAGCATCACGAGCACCTCAAATTGATGTCCCCAATTAACAGCCTGGAGAAACGCATAAAGGTTTATTTTGGTGTTCTTTTTCCGAGCCATTAAGAGTCAAATTTTAGCCAGAAAGAAAGAATTGCTCCAAGGTCACCCTGGACAAAAGTTGTCACTGCAAAAAACCCGAGCTCTTTCCTGCTTGGTTCGGAGCAGAGGAAGCAGATGTTGCGGCGTTTAATCTCTCCTGAAAGATTCATTTGAATTACTGGATGACCCAATGCCACAACAGCTAATTACCTCACAGTCTTGGCTGTATCCATCTTCATATCCTAGTGAGGTAAGAAAGAGTGATTATCCGCATTTTACTGATGAGAAAATGAAGTGCTGCAGCAGTAAGTGATTTGCCCGAGGTCGCGTAAGAGAAGCGTAAAAAGACAGGACCCAAACCCCAGGGTTTTTGGGGTCTCAGTTGGTCCTGTGGGGCAAACAGTCCAGCACTGCCCACTGTAATACAGCATATCATGAAATATCCCTCCTTGTTTATGGTTTTTGGTTGGGTTGGGTTGGTTTTCCATTTTTAAATATGGAGATGTTTGACGCCGCCTTGGGAGGCAGCTGGCATTGGCTGCCCCGTAGATATCTCACTTATTTTGTCTTCAACAGGTATAAAACTGGCTGAAAGGATGTGGTCACACCCTACAAATGAAGGAGAAGTCTACACGTTGTTAGAGGTGGGACTATTTATCCCAAAGCCATTGCTTCAAGGAGAGAGTAGATTCATTTTTTTTTCATGGGGTCAAAAATGGGATCCCAACGTGGACGTCCTGGAGCACATCTGGGCCAAATCCTACATTTTAGCTGCCCTTTTCCCAGCTTCTCATTCAGACAACTTCAGGTTTGTAGCACACGAGGCACGTTCGGTGTTCACTCCTCCTCTTGTTCACGTACCTTGTAAAACCTGCCATCAAGCGGAGCTCCCGGCGCTATTATCAACACGAAGACTAACAGGAGAAATAAACCCCCCGGAGAGACGTGCATATGGCTTAGCAAGCTATTGATCTCGGTTTCCCAAATCTGTCTTCGCAGGCTGTACCTTCAGCCGTGCTCGCAGCTCCGCCAATTAGGGAGGGAAAGGAGGAGCGGGGGTGATGCGGAGCAGATTTTGTCAGCGCTTTGCCGGGTTTTCATTCCGAGTGACAGGAGCGTGCCTATTCCTCTGACAAAACAGCAATTAAAAAAACAAAAGCAAAAAAAAACCCTCAAACCTACAGCCTTGTTTCCAGCCCCAACAGATGTCCTTCAAACGTTCGTCTAAACAAATATTGCAAGGGTTATTGCAAAATGTTATGAACTCCTATACGGCAGTATGAAATGTTACGCTGAGTGCTCACAATTAAGAAACGTGGGGAAATATGGTCAATAAACCATCTCCGTGTATAAACAATTAAAAAAACGAGGCTTGTTTGGGATGAACCTAAAGAAAAATAATCGAAGTCTTCTCTTATGTATGCCATGATCTCTTTTTATGCGTAATAAACCGATGTTTACACAGGGTAGGATGAAAGGTTTTGCTCAGGGTTTGACTTTGTCGTCTTTTAGGGTCAGGATGGAGCAATGCCCATGCGTGGGGGGATCACCTTTTTCAGGTGGGTCTGTGCCAGGATGTGTGGGGTGCGGCTGGGTGGCATTTTCCAGGGAAATTTTTGGGGTCAAAGGACCCTTGTTCATCCAAAGCAGCAGGAATCACTGCAAAGAGCTGTTTGCAGCAAATTCCTGGCACAAAAGCTTTGCGGTGGTGAAAGTCTTTTTACACTATCTGTCAAATGAAATACCATTTTTCAATTTAACCCTATTATGATGCTTTAAAAATGTTTTTTCGAACTGACTGAAGAGAAGCAGGCTGAGTAACGCAGACTGATGGCTTTCACTTAAACTGCCAGTTTTTTGCAAAAAAATCAACTTCTTTCCGTACTTACCACAGGAAAACATTCAAAACCTGAGCATTTTCTGGAACGGAAGGATTGTTTTTTATTTCTAGTAACCGTCACACTTACCACACTCTTTTTGTCTTCATGTTCATACCCAAAACTCATCTCAAAAGCCACCCCAGATAAGCAGCTGGCAGAGACAGAATCATTAAGGTTGGGGAAAAAAAAATGAGCAGCCCCTGTTGTAGGCTGCTCTCAAGGCTCTCCTATTAAAAACTAATTTTTAATTGGGGTAGGGGACTGCTGGCCGCATGCTGCTAGGCCAAACGCTGGCCATAAATGTTCATATAAAATGTTCCTACAAATTCATGCACTACGCCGTAGCTTTCGGTCCCACCTCCAAGAGCCAAATTGCTGAAGGACGCAAGCTCCCTTGTTATGAAATGTAGACATTTAGAGATGAGAAAAACTCCTGGATAAAGCAAAAATAACCCTGGGGGTGCGGATGGGGGCTTTTGTATGGAATTCAGGCCTGGAGGATGCTCAGCCTCCAGGCTGGCAGGGATGTCGGGCTCGGTTTTGGGGATGTGGGGAGTACATCGGTGCGGCACGACGAGCCCCGTGCCCTAACTCTAACACAATTTAGGACCTTGGGGAGCCTCCGGTGACATTTAGCAGCATCCCGTGCATGGGAGCAGGAGTAAAAGGATTGGGGAGGAAAATGTCACCAGCTGAGGCTGCCGTGGGGCTCAGCGCAAGGAGGCAGCCTATATTGAATATTTCCCAACTATTTACGGCGCGCTGGATTGAATTTATCATCGCGGCATTAAATCCAGCCCTGCACCGGGCAAGGCAGAAGGTTCAGAAACGCCTCTGGTGGATTTAGAGCCTTAAACCACGAGGCCTATGAAAAATTGTAGCTTAACATGCGTCTGCATGCAGATGTGCTGGGGGAAACTCCATCAATGGGCGAAGTTGCTGCTCCCAACCCTCCGCCCGCACGGGAAACCCAAATCCATTTCGTTGCTGCTCGTTGCAATGACAGGAATTAGAGCCGAAGTCATTCCCTCTCGTGCAGAGGCAGGAGATGGATGGAAGTTACGGGAGAAATAGAATCTCCCAAAGAAGAATTAGTTTAATAAGAAAGGGAAAAGCAGCGAGAAAAACGTAGCGAACTCTCCATTTCCCATCTGGTTTTCCATCCACGGAATATTCCGAGCCCAGGATGTTCCCCCCAGCAGATATTTATCCCGTACAAACAACCTGTCTGCTTTAAGCCAACACAAGTAATCCTAGAAATGACTTAATCCCATTTCCTTGCTCTCTCCCCACCCGTGTTTATTCTACGCCCCTCGTGCCTACGGCCCCGGGGCCTCTCGTTCAACGTGCTTGTTCTGAATGGTGGCTGCAGCAATGCTGAAATAATTATCGGCATTATCAACGGCATTAATAATAATAAAGCATCGCTCACGCTGTTCATTAACGGTTATTAATTATTAACGGCAGCGAAGCGCCGTGTTTTCGCAGCCCCCGCTTTCTCCACAGCCCGGCGCAAAACTAAAATGAAGTCGCCGTGATTTATGGGGGTGAATTTAGCAGCTTTTTCCCACTTGATTTGACCGCGATATAAATCAGCGGCCAGGCTTTCTGCTCGGGAGCGAATTACTTGTTAGCAGAATAAATATGCACAGAGCTTTTCCACTTCTTTTTAGTTAGCTGAAACATCCCAGAAGTGCACAGAGATGGGTTTCGGCGTTATTTTTTCATTTCTATCCATCTAGGATCCTTTTAAAAAATATTTCTATTTTCCTGGTGCTGGGGGCGTACAGGCATGGGGACGGGAATGGTCTGAGAGATGCTGGTGGGCACCAGAGAGGCACAACATTTCTCCTGGGGTGGCATTCCTGCCGGGACATTCATGAGGTCTCAGGCTCGTGGATGGGGATATTTCCAAGCAGAATTAGCCAAAAGCCAGCCCCACAAGCACAGCAGCCGCAGGAAAGCAATGAGAGATGTTTGATGCCTGACGTGCCCAAAAGAGAGGTGGTGTTTTGCAGATGACACTCTAATGGGAACCCCGGTGTGAATCAGCAAGAACACGTGTTTTTGATGATAGCAACTTAAACGAGTCTTTAATCTGTAAAAAAGGAGAAGGGAAAAAGAAAACTGACCCCGTTCTTGCCAAGAAACCGCGTTGGAAGAGCCAGCCTAAAATAACAATCGGGAGAAATCCAATGCATATTTTAAAATGCAATAATGAATTGAGTTTTCTCCTTTCATCTTCTCCAAATAATGGGGAAAATTGTACGTGGCAACTATGAAATGAAATATTGACTATTCACTTCTGACAAAATGGTCATTTCTTCTGCTTGTCACCAAAGATCTAGGGACCACGTCCCCACCCGGGGATGTCTGTCAAATTACAGGAGAAGGCTACACCTGACCTTTACTGTAAAAAAAAATAAAACGTTATTAGGAGCAGAAAGGGGACTGCGTCTTGGCAAAGGTGAGGACTCACTCAAGCACACCGTGAACATGGCACTTGGGAAGGGTTTTATTTGAGTGCAGGTTAAAAAAAAATAAAATAAAGACAAACATTTATTTAATAGCATCTAATGTCTTTCCAAACGGCTTGTGGATGAAGCCAGGAGCACGACGCAGATACCTGAGCTCAGCACCCATCCATCAGGGCTCTGGCGAGCCCATGGATTCCTCTAAAGCAGCTCAAAATCTCAACAGCGTTACGAAAGCTGAGTTTACAGCCCACTTATACCAGCTCTACACAGGTTTCTGCTCTTTCTGAGGCTTTTGGCACAGGAAAAGGAAAAAAAAAAAAAAAGGGAGGTCAGCAAGTTAACAGATTACACGTGTTCCACCTGGACAGGCCATCAAAAAGCTAATTTTTCTTGGTCACGTTGCAACCTACCCTCTATAACTTGTTACGCGCCTAAATGATGGAAAGCGCCGCGCAGATTCATAAAATACTTTGCGGAGAGTAAAACAGATCTAATAGACCCATTTCTCATTAAAAAGGTCAACGCAGTGAACATCTGATGCCGTAGAGCTGTCGGATTCAATTTAGCAGGTCAAGCTTCACTAATCCGATGCCCGGATCGGTCTGAATTCACTCCTGAGGGGGAAAAAATAAAAAATAAAGGAGGCAATTTTCCCACAAAGTACACAGATTTTGTCCTCCAGCCCTCTGTTTTCGCGGGGAGCCCCCAGCACGTCGATCGAGCACAGCTACAAAATGCTCTCCTGGCCAACAGGTTGATGGCTTTGCTCGGAAAAAATGCGTAGTGCATATGTTTATGTCTGTAGGTTCACAAATACATAGGTATGGATCGATAGGTATAAATTTATACGGGTTTATGGTGTATTTTTACAGATCTCCACCTATATTTTTATAGGTATGTACGGGTGTATGTGACACAGACAGGAACTTTAGGAACTTGAGAGCCCTTTGTTCAGGAATCGAAATTGGGAAGGGGAAAAGTTTAGGGTCAGGGTTGGGGATGGAGATGGAAATGGAGACAGAGATGGAGACGGAGGTGAGATGGAGATGGAGATGGAGATGAAGACGAAGACAAAGACGAAGACGAAGACGAAGACGAAGACGAAGACGAAGACGAAGACAAAGACGGAGACGGAGACGGAGACGGAGACGGAGACGGAGACGGAGACGGAGACGGAGATGGAGATGGAGATGGAGATGGGGACAGGGACATGGACAGGGACAGGGACAGAGAAGTGACCTCCACTGATGCTGTAGGGTGGCAGCGGGGCCGAGCAGCCTCCTCCAGCACTTTCACCCTGCGAGATTTTGACCTTTCATGCTCAGCTGGTTTTTAATACAAATATTTTCTGGTACGTATGGCGGGGTAACATTTCTGAAAGGTCAGCATGGAAATGAAGCTCCTATCCAAGACAGCCTTCTGTAAGTGAACCAAAACAGACCTCCCTGTAGGAATTTTCCACCTTAATGATTCTCTTTTCGGGAGCAGAGCGAGGCCGATGTCTGAGCCCTGCCCGGGGAGGCCGTGCAGGATGCGGATCCAGGGAGTAAAGGGATGTTCTAGTTATCCTCACCCTGCGCCTAATTTGCTAAAAATTAAAAATAGGAAAACAAAAATGTTTCCCTTAAATTATAGATTCAGAGAGAGAGGGTTCAGAAGCCAAGGATGGTGGTGGATCCTCGGTGAGCATCCCTGCTGGAGCTGGGGCTCTCATGGTCCTGGCAAGCAGCTCCGAGGGCGAGGGTGCTGGGACGGATCCCTCTGAGGAACCGGGAGATCTCCGTGCTTGATATGAGAGCCTGAGCTCCGACTTCCCAGAGATTTCGAAGGAGCTTCAAAGGAAAATGTCATTTCCACAAATCCGGGAAGAAAACAAAGGCGGTTAATCTCCCTTCGGGGCGCGGAGGAAGATTACCCAGTTATTTAACACGGATTTTGGCACACAAAGACATTCAGGCTTTAATAAATAAATAAATGAGTGAATAAATAAATGAATAAGAAAAATAAATAAATAAATAAAAATACATAAAACAAACAAAACCAGCCGTGTCGCATCTTAAACCCAAAGAGTCATCATCAGCAACAATTAAAAGTGCTGCAGCCGGAGTCAGGCTCCGCTTGCAGCCCGGGCTTCTCGTCCCACGGGGGTATTGATTGGGAGAATCAATTTTGCATATAAATTAAATAATAATAATAATTAAAAAAAAAAAGGCGTAATCATTAAAGCGTGTAAGATTTAGTGAGAAGGGCAGAGCTGCTGTGTTGGGCAAAGAGCCCGTGACAGCGGGAGGCTCCGTGATGGGTTGGGACGAGAGGATCGCAACCACAACTTAAAAATTAAAATAAATGCCAACACGCTAGGCTAAACTATTGCACACGTGGATGCTTTTTCTGTCCCCAAAGTGATAGCTCCAGCTCTGGGGTCCCACCAGGTCCTACCCCATAAATTCGGATCAGCGTGGCTGGCGGGATGATAGAATTAAAACCCGACAGTCCCAGCCTCGGTGTATTTTTTTTTAATTTTTTTATTTTTTTAAATAAAACCTCTCCGGCAGACAGCGTAATGAAGAGAGCCGCCTTATTAAAAATTAAATAGAAACGGCAAATTATCGCTGAGCCATTTTACAAACACGCATTAAACACTCCGGCAAATAGTGTATTAATAAAACTCGCCAGCGCTCGGCACAGTAAGTGAAAGTAATGTTAACAGCAAAAGTAAATAAGTTTTTTCCCCCCCCATTTTATGTAGCAACAAGGAACTGATGAAATTACGGCCGGATGAGTTACAAGCCTAGATAAGAAGCACAGCTTCAGGTTATTAGATCCATAGGGCAGACACAATTTTGGTCGTTTTGGCCTGGACGTGAAGGGGGAGCAGTGGTGGATCCCCAAATCTTGACCTCGTGGAGGGATTTGGAGCCTCCTTGGGGATGTTCAGACCCCATTAGGATGTGTCAGCTGCTGTAGGTGGCCCTGCTCGAGCAGAGGTGGGACCAGAGGGTGACCCCAACCTCGATCTCCTGTCCTTGTGATTCCCTTTGTTAGGTTGGTTTTGGGGAGCTGTTGTTTCATTTGATGAACCATTTCGTGCTTCTTTCTGGATTAAATCGTGGGCTTCACTGGGATGAAGATAAAATCTTGCAAGTGACCTGGCACGAGGCTGAAAAAGAATATCATCATCGTCATCGTCATCATCAACGTCATCATCATCATCGTCATCATCATCAACGTCATCATCATCGTTGTCATCACCATCATTATTATTAGTGCTCTTACTGTCAGGCTGTAAGAGAACAGCAGATTTTGCCCAAGTCTTTAAAGCACCGAGCTTCAGACAGCCCAGATATGATGGATGCCTGCGGATACCTATTTACCCGGCTCAGAGAATTACCTCCAGATCTCTAGAAAAGAGGAGCTTCACAGGGACCGGCTTCATCTAATCCAACTCAGGCTGTTAAGCGGAGCTATCTCCTCATATCACAGAGAAAATAAACTGTAAATCTAGTTTCCAGTGGTGCTACAGTCACAATCCCTTCCTCGCTTTCCGACGCGGGCTCGGTAAGTGACAAGCTCCGAGGCAGGCATTAAAGCAGCATTTCTCAGAAATGCAAAGTCACATCAGGAGAAAACCGCATTTTTTATTTATTTTTTTCCCCCGGAAAAGATTTTAAAGGGCTTACAGGAGTTCATGGCGAGCGGTGAGCGCGCTCCAGCCCTGCCCAAAAAGTCGGCGTGTCAGCAGTTTTCATTTCCAGACAAACGCCCTCACGCTGCGAAGCCCGGGCCAGAAATAAGAGAGGAAGAAAGAAAGAGCTGCCCGTGCTGGTAAAGCAAAGAAGAAACGGGAAACAGTGGGCTGGATCTGATGGGCTGCCATTTTCAGGTGGAATAATCAGTAAATCGTTAGCAATTTCTTAATTGTGCCGCCGTTCCCCTCCATCCATGGGGCATTCCCATGAAGATATTACCACCAGCATGGCGCATCCCTTAAATACTTCTGCCTATAACTAGAGTTATATCAGGATTTTTTATAAAAACACAATTTTCTCCTTCTATTTCAGTTTTTCAGCCCCAAAATCACCAGGTCAGAAAAACCACTGCTGGGTACCCCGGGTTACACAGCGACATGAGCGAAGGGAGAGCGCAAAAGCATCGCGGACTTGATGCCGATAACACGGGTACCGAAAGGCTCACCAGAGCAACCTTGCCGCCCAGAAATGTTTTAAAATATTTGGGATAAAGAACAGATCTTCCAATGTCTGCAGATCTCCGGGATACCTGATCCGAATCCTTCCGAAGGCGAAATCCCCCCACCAGCCCCGTGCGGCAGCGCCGGGTGCGCAGGTTGGGCGCAGGATGCAAGGGGACCCCGAGCAGCTGCCACCAACCCCAAGCAGCTGCCACCAACCCCAACTCCGAATACGATTTCACAGCTCCCAGCCCTGCTCCAAATCGGGAAAAATAACCAGGTTTTCCCATTGAAAAGGTTGGGGAAACATGAGCAGGCCGGGCTCGGCTCAGGAGGACGCGTGTTTTTGTGGGGTTTCTCCACGGCCCCACAGCAGAGCCTCTCCCCCTACACGATAAATGATTCCTGGGCGATACATGAGCCATCCTGCTCTGCCCATATCTATAAATTAAAAGCCGTGGCAGGCAATGTTCCCGGCTGCCACCGCTGCTAAATTATGAACCCGCTCCCTGGCACGGCTTTTGGCTCAGCCCTTTGAGCAACGTCCTGGATGACACCTGGGGATGGGCACTGCGGCCCCTCATGGCCACTTTGGGGCAGTAACAGGATCAACTTTTCCCTTTTCCTTCCCTCCAGCATCCCCCAAAAGCCCTCTGGAAGCAGCAGGGATGTGCCCGGGGCAGGGGAAGGAGGAGGTAGGTGGCTGTACCCTTTTGGGTGCAGCATCACTTCCTAACGAGACCACCGCACGTAAAATGCCCCAAACCCAACCACCTTCACCTCTGAGCTGCGTTAAAAATGCAGCCACCTCCTCTTTGGTGAACAATTATCTCATTCAATGGCTTGATTCACTGATGTCTTAATGACAGCCTCCCCCGGTGTTGTTTTTTTAATGTTTAAAATCTGAAATAAACGAGCCCTGTCAGGCTGAAAATTCTGGGTAGGTGCTGGTGGCTGTTTTCAATAAATAATGATGAGAAGTTTCAATTTACCCATCATCTGGCAGATCGCGTGACGAGGTTGTCATCTCCTTTCAAGCTTAAAACTCCATTCCTAGCCATGCCGGCAATGTCATTAAATATTGTGGCAGAGGCACCAAAGTTGCTTTGAGAAAGCAAATCTCGCTCTAGCAGTAAATGGAGAGGCCGAGGGCAAGGCACGGCCACGGGAGGATGGGGATCCGTGTCGGTGAAGCCCCACATCCCCAAAAAAATCCCAAAACACCGTGCCAAGGGATGCTGCAAGCACCCATGGGGTGAAGCCTGGTCTCCTGGCGTCCCCCAGCTCACACCCTGCACCCCGCAGCATCTCCCAGTCACCCGTCCCATCCAACAAGCCCATTTCTCCCCAGCTCTTCTCTGTATTTTCCCCTGATGTTAAATTATAGTCATTTTCCCCATTTAGAGCCATTTTGCACCATTAAAGCTGCCTCGCCACGCACCCAGACCAGGCGGCGAGGCAGCACGGCCACCCCGCGCAGCCCTCCTTAGCTCTGCTTTCCTCCAGGCAGCTTTAAAAAAAAATAAAAATAAAATAAAAAACATAAATAAAATCTCAGCAGATCATCTCAAAAGCTTCATCAGATTCCTATTGTCCACATAATCCAAATGGTTTCAAAAGCAAACCGCTACCTGCTGCTAGCCGGAGCGGCTGCCAGTTACCAGATGTCTGGCTTTTGTTGTCGATAACTGGTGTCGTGTTTTTTTTATTTTTTTGCACAAAAATGAGAACGGTTTTGATCACGAGATGCGCCACGGATCGATTCACGGCCAAAAAAAAAAAAAAAAGGGCCTCTTTAAGGCCCTCTGCGCCGACGGAAATTTCGTCGGAGTGGGGCATGATTGGCTCTATTTAATGTAAACCTGCTTTCATACCCCCAAATTCAAAGAATGCTCCCTGCTTTGCATTTCAAAACGAATCTCCGTGTTTATGAAATCACTTTTGAGTCGCAATTACAGTTATTTGTCTCTGGGATACACAACATGTAATTGGGTCAACATTGTTAATGAGCTCGTCGCATTATTGTTAATGAGCTACCAGTGTTGGTTGCAGTGTTTCATCCCCAGCAGGCAGCAAATACAATATGTTAAGATAGATAATTATGGTAATGTGACGAATACCCACAGACCAAAGAAGTCATTAAAAATATGAAACAAAGAGGTTAAGTGAGACAATCGCGCGGGGGCACGGCAGGGTTGGTGGAGAGGAGCCCTTCCTTTCGTGACCGGGGGGCTGGCATCACACGATTTCACGTGGCATGGCTGGAGACCTGCCCGTTGACTTGTGTAAGCCCATATTTTTATAGGTTTTATTTCATTTTTGGGTTTGAAATATATATATATGGGCATATCTGGGCCTGAACACTTCTCATGGAGCCCCAAAACGTGAAGCTGGTGAGAATGAATGAAATACGAAAGGGTTTTGGCTCATGGATGTCACGTCAGAAGAGGGAAACAAACATTTTCTATGGGGAGAAAGAATCTTCAGGGTCTGAAAATGTAGGGGCAAAAAGTTAGACGGGTCCCCGAGGGTTTTCTTGAAGTCAGAGAGAAGCAGGAGTTAATCCGTCGTCTCCTAAAATGTGCGGGTTGGAGGGCCCGAAAATAAAGTAGCACAATGTAGTGCTTCGGCTTCATTCAGCACGACAAGTGACAATGATTGATGAAAAAATAAGCAGTCACGAGAAATAATTGAATTGTGAAAAATGGGAAGCCGGTTTTTGAGGAATTAATGAAGAATAATGGAAATGATTGAGTTTTGAAATAATTAAAAAATATTAATGGCAAATAATCCGGATGTGCAGATGGTTATAACTGAGAGCATCTGGGGAGAAATGCTATTTATTTGGCAGGGGCTAAATACCGAGGAATTTAAACCAAAGCTCTCTTCCCCTGCATGTATATTTTAGCTGGGAGCTTTCAGCCAGGCCCGCAAACAAAACCTCAGGGTTTTGCTGGGAGCTCCAGCCAAAAAATTGATTTTCGATCAATTCCCTGGAGCTCACACGGCATCTTCGGTTTCCTACGGATACATCATTAGTGCCTTCAAAAAATTCATTTCCTTCCAAGGCCTTTTTTCACCCAAAAAAAAAAAAAAAAATGTGGGTTTTTCCAAAAGAAGATCATGCCAATCCAGCCTAATATTGTCCTCTGCTAGAACAAATTATTTCCGTATTTCTAAAACAATAACAGCAGGGCAGATACTGCCACCAAAGGCTCTTAGAAAAAATAAAGGGTCTCGGATGTAAGTGGGAAGTTTTTGCCAATGGGGCCACGCTGGAAGAGAGGGTGGAGGCTAAAGCTGGACCTGGAGGAAAGCCAGCCTGCAACTGCTCCTGCTCTTTTTGTGTTTGTTTTAATGGGCTTAATAGAAAAAAATAGAAGTACAGTGATGATTTTTAGTGCTTAGTTGGGAAAATTCAACAATATGGAGAAGGTTCGGTGTATTAGAAACGAGGAACGGGGAGAAAGAAGTTGCAAATTAATAGCACAGAGTGAAAAATGATGCTTCTGGGCATTAACTGCAGGAATTTCTGCTGAAACAGGAAAATCAAAATGCCTACCTTGTCCAATGTGTTAGGATCTGATTGACTCTTTTTGCAGCTGGGTCACACTTTTGAGCCGTAAAAAACATCGGGAAGACCCCAAGGCCCGTGAAACAGGTAATTTGCACAGCATTTTTAAATTTGGGAAGCTTTCTGCCATGGGAAGAAAGAGTGGTGGGACCTTGGTGGAAGGTCACCGGCCCTCCTAGGGCAGGTAGGGCAGGACCAAGCCTTGAGAAAAAAGGACGTATTTATAAGTGGATGCTGAAAAACCCAGTTTAGTCATCACAGGGGCGTATCGGGACGTGTCTGACCAATTTCTGCAATTACGCAGCAAAAAGAGGTAATCAGACAGGAAAAATGAGCACTTGGGCTCAGGGCTGCTGAAGGAAGAAAGCGCTGTAGAGATGCTGTCCGTTCATAAAGGCTCCTGATTTTCGAACAAATTTAAGTATCAAAGGACCTGTTTTCTGGCTCAGCCTTTTAGTAAGATTAGTGGAGAAAAGAAACCCAGCTAGCTTTGAGGAATAGCCCGATCAATTCACAAAGCAGTCTGTGCAGCACTGCTCGCTGATACAGGAGAGGACTCAAGCGTTTTTTTCCAGTCCTTTATCTTAGGTCCGCACAACCCTATGTAAAAACATTTAATTTGGGGTTGGAAACAAAGCTAAAGGAAAGTTCGAGGCACAGGAGAGGGAAAGGAGAGGTCTAAAAATAAATAATTCCCCTGCTCAATAATTCAGTGGCTCATCTTTGCCAAGTCCTGAAGCACTTTTAGGAAGAACTCGAAAACACCTTCCCATTCATCTCCTGCAAACTCTGGTTTATGGTTCATAACCAAATCTAAATATGCACAAACACTCTGTGGGAGGCTTGAAAAGGACTCCCCACCATGGACATTTGTTAGGTGGCAAAAGCAACCAGGCCTTCAGGCGCTGATGGCTGCTTTTGTGATCTCAGGATCTCCCCAGGTCTGTGTCCTCCAGCATCCCCACAGGTTCACGGCTGAGGAGGGACGAAATGGGGGGAAGACAGGGCAATTTGGGTCCTTGGTGACATCTTCAGGATCTTGTCCAGCTGTACAAGATCGTCCTTCCTGCAATTAGGGATGCCCGTGGCGCACCTTTCATCTCGGCAGCCTCAGAGATGTTCTTAATGGACCAAGTTTCAGCTCCACAAAATCCTCTCCTATTAAATCTAATTTAAATGCATAAGTTAAGACTCCTAAATAGACATATTACAGAGATTTAAAAAGACAGTTAATGCATGTTAAGTATAATCAATTCCGGGGGATGAATAGTAATATGTTTTAGGAATCACAGCATAATAGATTAAGATACATAGCCTATTACTGATCTAATAATTAAAAGACAATTACAGCCTATTTAAACCTGGGTAAAATGTGTCAGAAAACAAGGCTTTCGCTTTAAAATTAGATACAAAGGTATACAGTAATTTAAGTGCTATCATTTTCAGCGCAAATCAAAGGAGTCTTGTTTTTGGGAACCGTGGAGTTATTCCCTCTGAGGCACCCAAACTCTCTCAGGCAAACATTAGGGTACGTACCCAATGCTGATCCTTCAAAATGTGGGAACAGCAAGCGTGGTTTAAGTGTGCATCTCATCACCTTGGTGCTAAAAAAATCTGAGTAAATAATTACAAAAGATTGGCTTGAGAAAATTGTGTTTACATGGCTGGCCCAAAGACCCAGCGATGATGACTGTCCACAAAGTCATCTCTCTTTTGGGCTGTGTATGGTTTTTGCTTTATCCAGAGGCCCCTTCCAACCTCAAAGACTACGTGATTTTGTGAAAAGCAAGCCCAACACACGGGATATTGCACCCAGCTCTGGTGCTGACCACGTTCAGAATTACACGAAGGCCAAAACCTCGTCTGTGCCATCACAGCAGAGGCCCAAACCCAATGGGTTTTGTCGTGATGAGCGTTGAGCAGCTCCTGGCTGGAACTGGGGCAGTGCTGGATAAACCCCTTTTTGGGGTGCTGGGGTGGCCACACCTCAGCACAGCAGCTCCAGGACTTGAAATGTTTTCACTTGCAAGTCTAAACCGAGGGCTGGATGCTGTCTTGAGTGCTAACCAGGCTGTTTTTGGTCATGATTTGCCCACTACGAGGGCGGGTGAATCGTGTGGTGGTGCAGGCCTCACGGCGGCCATCGGCAGCAAGGCCCAGCTCGTCCCCAGGGAACACACATCCCTGTGAGCAGGCTGAAAGGGCTGCCACAAAAAAAAAATAAGTGTCCCCAGCTGTCCCCAGGTCCCACAAGGAGCCAGCAGAAGCTGTTTCCACCCCCAGTGGGCTGTCCCTGCCTGCAGAGGGGATTTCTGCCCCTCACCAGGCCGCTCCCACCCCTTGCCCCCACAGCCACGCAATACAGCGTTGAGAAAAATATGTCATTTTTCTGCTTTTCTCCCTAAAAATAAAATAACCAGCCATGAAGTGTAGGCCTGGAGACAGAGGAACCCAACGGGAAGCTCCTGCTTTGGAGCCATCATCACAGCCTCTCAAAACATCCACATCCCAGGTGTAATTCATGGTCTGTACAGCATCCGGCTTTAAAAAAAAAAAAAAATTTAAAAAAACCATCAGATGAACAAAACCAACAGGCAATTAGAAAACCCAATTTACGTCCCGCATCAGGGCAGGTGCCCAGCAGCAGCCCCGAGCCCCCAGCTTTGCCCTGCTCCCCATCCCATTCCTCCCAGCACGCGGCTCCTCGCCGAAGGAGAAGCTGTGAAACCTCAACGCTGGCTCCTGGCGAGCTTTTTTTTGTGACCGAGCCATCCTGTCGAGAACATTCACCCCAAATTTGTCAGAAGCTCTCGGCTGCTAATTGAAGGAAGCAGAAATCTGTTTGCCGGAGCTCCAAGAGCAGCAAAAGATGTCAGATAAATTATTCATCGCGAATTACTCACTTGGCTCATGTTGGGAAATTACTTGTTTTCACAAAGCCTGCATCAGATTAATCCCTTATTTATTTCATTTATTTCGAAGGCTTCAGCTGGAAAAGGGGATATGAATAACAAGATTGGGGAAGGAAGAAAGTTTTTAAATAGTTTCTGCAGCTAACCTGGGGGTGGCCAGTGCCCACCTGGTGCCCTGCACATCATCCAGAAGGACATCTGTGAGGGGCAGGGCCTCCGTTTTGGTCCTATTTACTACAGATCAGGGAATAAATACACCTGCACCCCCCAGGGTACGGTCCCTGAAGTCATTTGGGAAATAAGCAGCATCCCATGGCCTGCTCAGCTCTGTGTTTGCTCAGGGCTTCCCTTCGCCGGGGATTTCACCAGTAATTCAGCATTGTAATAAGCTGGTCGCGTCCAAAGGGCATGCTGGAAACACGTGTTAAAGGAGCTACTGTGAAAATTAGGCTAGCAGAGCTTGCTTTCAAGGTGCAGCTGCTCCCAGAGATTAGTTATGGCACCAAAAAAAAAAAAAAAAACAGCATTTTTTTTAAGATTCTCTCAGCCTGAGACACTTTCATCCAAGCTTTTTTTTCTTTTCTTTTCTTTTTTTTAACGATTTCAAAGTCATTTTATCCGCAGAGCTGGAGCTCCAGCATTGTTATGGCGTTCACTTGAGATTCAGAGACAGCTTTTGAGTGCCTGCCCTCCTCGGCAGTAACTCCTCCAGCCTGCCGCCGTCGCCGCCACTCCTGAGAACAGATTTGCAACCTGCTGCTCCCCTTCCTTTCAGGTGCGTGGGGGAGAGAAATTAGCTGTATCTCACTGTCAGGAGACACCCGAGGAGCTGCAGCGTCGCGGTTATATAAAGAAACCTGATACAAAGCCACTCTGGTTCTGCGGGTAAGCCTGCTATAAATACACCGGATAAATTACACGGGGCAGTCTGACGTCTCAGTCGCGTCGTGCCGGGGACCATGCTGGAAAAAGTTGGCTGGTGAGGGGATGGCAGCTGCCCTCTGCAAATAACCAGGTCCTCCCTGTGTCCCTGCACGCACATTTATGATGCTTGTCCTGCTGCTGCAGTCTGAAACCTCTCCTCGCCAGCCCAAGCAGCTGGAGATGAAGCGCGCAGGCTTGGTGGCCCAGCCCGGAGACATGCAGCCGTCGGGGCTGTCCCCATGCCCTCAGCCACCTGCTCTCAGAGCTGTCCAGCTGTAATTAAAGGTTTGTCAGCCCGGCCAGCAGCTTTATGGCTCTGCAAAGCAGGCAGCTGGGGTGCGAAAGCTGGGCTCGGTGCTGCAGCAATTAATACTTGGTGAGCTGGGTGAGGTGGGAGGACGCCGAAGACAAAGAGCCACGTCCACATCCAAATCCACATCCAAATCCACATCCAAACCCAAATCTGAATCCGAATCCACGTCCACCCTGGACTTGTGTCCAGAAGGAGCCACGACCAGCAGGTCTGGACCCACAGAGCTAAACCCTTAATCATGGGAAGCATCAATCCTGCTCGGGTCGTGCGCACAAGGTGCACATGTAGGAAAGGCTGGAAATTACCAAGTCAGAGTCTAAAACTTGAACTGGAGTAAAAAACGTGCCCCATAAATGTAAGAATTCTACCCGACTCTGTTCCTAGTAGCTTCACAAAGAAAAAAAAATCTGAATTCGGTCCAGTTTGGGTTCTAGATGGCTGAGCAAAGAGCAGCAGCGTGGGTGTTTCTGGCACCTACAGGCTGCGGACTGGGCCGAGGTGCCTCAAGTAAAGTTGCCTTGTGGATGTTTGGTAGCTCCAGTCCTAATATTGCATCAGCTCTTTGCCAGTTCCTAAAGATCTCGCCTCTCCCAATGTTCATCTCGGTGGCCCCGAGCAGATTTTAGCGCGGCGTTAATTGCCAGGAAGCATATTAGCTCTCAGCCTTCTCTGCCCAGGCGATGAGTGCCTTTCCCTGGCACCGCACGATTAGCTCGAGAAGCGATGGGGGATATTCCTCAACGCCAAGACTCGCATGAAAATTAAACCTCCTAATCGAGTGGGGTGAAGTTCCTCCGGATTGCGGGGAAATAACGCAGAGGAGGCTCCTGCAGGATAAAATTTAAGACGAGGGGGGTTTCCTTCATATCTCCCAACTCACTTTTACACCAAGCCTTTAGAGGCTGCACAACACTGGATGCCTCTCGCCTTGATCTCCTGGCATTCCCATGGCGTTTGCTTTTCCTTTTTCCTTTAATACGGTGATATTAAAGATGTGCTTGCACACACGACTTGCTCCAAGCCCTGTATTCACACTTCCTGGCCTAGTGGCAAATTCGGGAGCAGACCTGGCCCATCTTGGAACCACCAAGAGAGGTTTGGCAGCAGGTGAGACCCGAGCGGTTCCAGCTCTCCGCAGCCTCAGCATCTTTTCTCCGGTCTCCAGCTGCCACGGTGGGCATTAATCGAATAAGCGTTAATTTTCCACCGAGGACCATCTGCTGAGCACCAGCTCACGAACTCCTTTCAGAAACCAGGGCAATAGCACCATCTAGCAGAGCAGCCCAAAAAGTGCTGGAGGGACTCTGCCCGCGTTGAGGGGCGCCGAGGCTGGGTGAAGGCAAAGGAATAAATTTTTGGATGGGGCCAGTGCCAACCACGCACACCGGCGTCCCAAGGTGCGAGCCTCAAACACCTGGCTCACGGCATTTTGCCATTTCTTTGACATCTTTCAAACCTCCTCCGGTTCCTCCGTGCCAGGCCCCAATTTCTCAGCATCGCTCCGGGAGAGCGAAGCAGCCGATAAGCAGCAGATAGGGGCTACAATTTCAGCAGAGGGAATCCTTTGGAAAAAAAAATAATAATAATAAAAATAAATAAATAAAAATGAATCAAATCAAAACTGTTTTCTGAACTTTTTCTCTGTCCCTTATTTTTCTAAGATGGAAATGTTTCTGCCCCATTGGCCTCATTTAAGACCCCGGTGTAACATTTGCTGCCTAATACCATTATCAGGGGGAGATTAATGCTAATATTCCCTTCTTTACTCTCCTGTAAAGTAGCTGGGATCTGGCTTTCTCTGTGAAAAGCAGGAACTGAGAATATGTGCATCCCGGCCTTGTAATGAATGGAAATTTATACTTGCCAATCTCTTTCTTCTGTTTGTTTTTCGCTCCTCACACGGGGAAAATAATGGTATTCTCGTGTCTGGCAAACACCAGGCTCTGTGCTGTCCCTTGTAATTCCTTTTCTGATATTACTCATGCCGTGAGATGAAATCTTTGTTGATTTTATGCTGAGAGAAACTAGTGATGGCTTAAGCTGACCTCTGTTTTTCAGGGTTGATCAATTCTTCGCTCGCATCCCAGATTGCAGTCCAATTACGGAGTTTGTCTTCGGAAAATATGAAGCTCCAGCTCCGACCAAATCCCATCACAACCCCGGAAAGGATGCTCCCTGTGTTAATTACCCTCACAGCAGGGTACGTGCCTCCCCTGCCTCGTCTGAAATTGTTGGCTTCAAGCTTTGTCTTCTGGGGAGCTCGCTGATTTTTAAGGAACATCCTTGCCTTTAGAGGACGTGTTTTCCTGGAAAGATAGTAACTGGCTCCAGATTTATTTAAGAAAAACCGAGTAGATTTTCTTCTGCTGGGGTACAAACCACCTTTCCAGGGGTTTTTGGTCCTCTGATCCTCTCTGGCACATCAGGGATTTGCAGACCAGCTCAGATCAACAAGCGTGGTAAACAAAATGGATTTCCTTTCTCCAAAGCATCCCGAGATTCATGATTTGGAGAGATGAGTTCTGAAGAGGCAATCCGAACACATATTTCAAAAGGATATTTCAAAGCAAGGAGATCGAAACCCTTCGTTTCCAACCTTTTCATCCTAAAGAAAACATCTCAGAAGCCCTCAGACTGCAAGGTTTTGTCCTGGTTTCCCGGAGTGAGACAAATGCAATTTGTTCCAAGTCATCTGAACATGAAATTGCATTTCCCTAACCTGAAATGCCTTTAGTCCAGGAGCTGTAGGCCTCATCCAAGCGGGCTCAAGAGTGAGGATGTCCTGTACAAAGCACAAAGTTTGGCCTTTTGGTGCTGTATGGAGGTCGTGGTGCCAGTCTCATCCTCCTAAATTTACATCCCAGGATGAATTTACCCCATGTTTTATGGAAAGGCTGGTTGTTCGGATTGCCTTCACAAAGCCATATGGTTTTATTACATTGTAGGAAATTTAATAAACCCCCAAAACCCATCCTCTAGGGAAGAACACAAGCTAGAACCATCACCTCCATTTTCCAGTCCTGTGTGCTACAGAAATGAGCCTTACCATGGAGGGGAACAAAACACAGAATGAAATTATTTCAACGAGGAATCCAAATGAGCCGTAACAACTTTAAACGTCAGGTCTATGAAATTTCCGTGCTGCCACCTTTCCTGGGTAGACCTGCTGCCTTGGGATGTCTCTAGCACGGCTCCGATCCCGTCTCTATTTCAGGATTTTTTTTATTTCGGTCGGAGAACGCGTTTTATTCTCCCACCGCCCAAATAGCACGGCTATTTCAAGGCTGTCTACATGATTTTCCAAAGAGGCCGTTTTTATATTTGAGCAGATTGCATCTGCTCCGAGGGAGGCACTGGGTTACCAGAAATAGGAGACAAAACTAGTGCTCACACCCAGATTTTCACCAATTTGCCACAAAGAGCATATGGCAGAGAAGTACCAGCAGTTCCCAGAACAGCAACGAGAGTGCCTAAATACGAGAAGTTTTGCTGGGATGACCCAGAAATGATTTTTCACTCGTACATCTGTTGCCCTGTGTGCTGAGCTTCATAAGCACCGTGGTCTCAAGCTTACAGATGCCCTTCTCCTATAAAAAGGGAATGGCAAAACAGCTTCACCCACTCCCTTTCCATATCCCATAGGTCTTCTGGGACCTCCAAAAGAATTAAAAGAAGACCTCGAGGTGCCCAAAACCGATTATGTCTCCGTGACACACAGAAAAGCCAGCAAGACCCCAATCGGGAGTGATGGAAGACGGCTGCAAGGAGCTGTCGAGTACCAAACAGCAATCTGTCATAGAAAAAAAAATAAAAAATGGTTAAAGATCAACCATCCTTCTCCTTTCTTGTGTCAGAAACCGCCCAGGCGTTGCACTGACTGGTATTGACATTTCACTCTGCTCGTATCTCGTGTTAGAGCAGCACATTTAAGCTCCCGTAGATAAGGTTGGGTTAACACCACCATTAAAAGCTCCCCCCGCTCTTTCCCTGGGGGGTGTGAAAGGCTTTCAGCCTTCCTCTAAATACTTACTCAGGGATGAAAGTTGGCAGAAGTTGTTTTTTTTTTGCCATTTACAAGTGTTTTCCTCGGTATAAATTTGACCGTTTCCTTTAGCGAAAACCCCAAACTACGGAAACTTTTCAGGTGTTCCACGGATTTTCTTGTGAAAATCCTCTTCCCCAATTTCCCATTAAAACCATCACAACCCAAATGAAGACCAACGCGTCTATCACACTCCCATCACTTCTCAGTTCATCCTCACGAAGCCACAGGCTCCAAATAATTCGGATATTGCTTCTTGGAGATCCATCTGCCGCTGATATCTCATCAATTCCCTTTTGCTTTTCTTACTGGTCAGGGGTATATCCGGACCTATTCCCAAATTCATCATTATTTACCCCATTTTCCCCTCCTCAGGTTGCCTGTTAAGCTCAGAGGATTTGAGGGCACTCGGGAGAAAGTTCTTCAACTCACTTTTTCCTCCTTTGATTTCCATTCACTTACGTTCGCAGGGTTATAAAGCTTCGGGTGATGCAACCTTTAAAAAACCCCAAATGATGCGGCAGTGGTCAATGCCATTTTCCTCCCCGCACAAAGGAAGCATTGCTGCAACCGGACCGGCTCAGCTGATGGATTTCCGACCAGTCATCACCTCTTTGTCTATTGAAATGGGGTCAATATTCAATTATCCGGAGCCCGCTACACGGTTTCTGCATTAGGAAAGCCTCATATTTCAAGATTTCTAAGGACGCTTTGTAACCGAGTGCCTCTGAGGCACAGCTCGTGTTCCCGGGTTGAAGTGGCATAAGAAAATGCAGATTAAATTCCTCTCCTCTGGACGGAGACCAAGAGCAGGGTTCACCCGGCAGCTCGCCCCGCAGCCGATGTAGGGATCCGTGCCATTTACCCCATCCTGGGGCTGCTGCAACCCGTCCTGGCATACAGCATGTCAAAATTATTATTTTAAGCAGAAATTCAGAGCAGTCGGTGATGCTTTAAGAGCTGAACGTGTCTCAAAATATCCTTATTCCCCATCCAGTCCCTAAAAACAAATGGTTTGGGTATTGCCCAGCCGGGTGACCCACCACAACTCAACTTCTCGACCAAGCCCACGAGGTTTCCTTACAGATGTGGGCACAGCCAGTCCCTGCTCACACCAAAAAACTTTACAAGAAAGGTTTGCAAGAAGGCATTTTGACACACGTGCCTTTCTCGTTGCTTTGGGTTTGGCTCAGGACCTTCTCCAATTCCTCCTCTGTTGGGGCAGTCAACGGACCACCCCGTTGTCTTGTCCCCTCTTTTTCAGCTGCATTAGTCCCGGTTTATTTGGGATAAAAAATGCGTGGTACCCAAAAACCTGCAATCCTTGCACCAGAAAACCCAAATGTTTTTATTCCCTCTGCCCAGGGCTGGTGGTGCCCCCAGCCCTCTTCCTCCACGTGCTCCTTGCGAATCTTTTCAGCCAAACAATTACTCAGCAGCTATTTATCTTTCCCACTCAAGGATGGAAAACTTTCAGAGATACTCTTATCAGGAAAAAAAAGATAAACTTTCCAGGCACCAGGCAGAAAGGGGTCTTTTAAAAAGATCCTGGAAAATTACTCGTGCTGGCTTACGGGGGCCAGATCCTTAGCTCCTACCTGGAGCAAGAAGAAGCTTCCTTTCCAGAAGCTTCCCCAGGTGAGCAGGCTTTTTTTTTGGCAAGTCTTCTTCTAGGTTTCATATCATTACTCTCATTATCAGTTATCTTTAGGGGAAGGGTGAGAAAATGGATTATTTTTTTTTGCCTGGGCCACCGAGTTTCCAGAAAAGCTTGCGATGCCTCGACATCCTCGATATCCCTCGATGTTGGATATCCTCGATATCCAGCAAAGCACATGAGAATTTAAATGCACAAGAAAAGCAAAAGAGAGCTTTTTTTTCCCATTTTTTCATAGCACATTTTGAGTTTTTCCACGGCTCCTTATTTTGATGTAGGGACCACTCATGCTGTCCCTTTCCATGCACATCTCTAACTCCAAAGGGCAAGCACAGAGGTTCACGAGCATCTCGGTGCTGGAACCCACGGGAAACATGGGGTTATTGCCCAAGAAACACCATCAGGCTCCCTTCCCACCCATTTTTTGGGTTGGAAAAGTAGATAATGGCTACTCCCAGCTCCATGGCTTGAAGGAAGGCAGCCACCCCCCGGGTGGTGAGCGGCGCCTTGGGTTACGCTGGGACCGGGGGAAATATCAAGCCCCAAAGCTTGAAAGATGAGCAGTGGCTTAGGTTGTGCCGGGACTGGGGGAAATAACAAGCCCCAAAGCGTGAAAAACATTCGGGAGCTGGAGAAAAGACAAATGGAGCTCCATGAAAATCGGACAGGAGAGCGCTGTTGCGCTCAATTATCCCCTTCAAAGGCACGATGGCATATTTGTATTACACTTATTAACGTCTTCCTCTCCTCTAACAAATCGCCCCCTGTCCGAAGGGTATTAATAGCTTAATGCCTGTTTTTGTTGCTAAGTATGATCGTTTTTAATTCAGCTTCTTTATTTCGCTGGCGCGTCGTCTAAATCACTCCGCCAAGCGCTCGCCCTGGCTGTTTCTTTGCTGTGTATTTAACCCAGCAGTCACGGATGGAAAAATAAATAAAATCAAATAAAATAATAAATAAATAACAGCCTTTCCAGTTGCTTGCAAGTAATTCAATCTTCAGTCCCAAGTTAAATCGATTAGAGCCGTGGTGCTGGGATCCGTCACACACGCTCGCGTAACTCCAAGGGTTTTTTTTTTCTTTTTGCTCAGGGTGGTGGCACCACCGGCCGGCGATTCCCAGGGTGAAAACCGTCACTAGCAGGAGAGCTGGAGGGTGAAAAGGCAAATACAAGTTCAAGAAGTTTGGTCTTTTCCACCGAGTTTCTCATTCGCATCCCCCTGGGCGCTATCCATGATGCTCAGCAATCCCCAAAGCCAAAACATCTGGCTGAGCTGTCCTTTGTGCCATGGTTGAGTTGCAACATTTATATATATATTCCATCTGTAAAAAATCTGCAAAATCATCTGTACAGCCCCAAAAAAGAGCCTGAAGAGCCTGAGCACCCAATGAACAGAGCGGGTTTTAATTTTGGGGGAAGAACCGGGCGTTACGAGAGTTTGCATTTCTTCTTCGCAGCCTGACCCCAGCTCTGCCCAAAGGGATTGACAGCCCTGAAAAAAAAAAATAATTAATTAATAAATAAATAAATAAATAAATAGATAGATAAATAAATAAATAAAGGCCTGTTAAACGTCAGTTGTTGTGTCGTATTTTGGGGGGGAAACCATAAAAACGTTCCCGTTTGCCATAAACTGGCAAAAAAAACTTGACGGCGCATTTCCATCAACGATTTTGGCTCCGTGGAAGGAGTTTTTTAAACGAAACTGTAAATGATTTCCGTGTATAACATCCATAATATCTGTTTCCATTAAATATTTCTGCATCACACCAGCACTTTTCAGCAAAGGAGTAAGCAAACACGCCTCGTGCGTAGAACGCATTTCCATTAAGTACATCCATGAGGTAGAGATTTTTGGGATGATTATAGTGATTTTTCCTTATTATAGTGATTTTTTTTTTCCTTCGGAAAAGCCCCATAAGCATTTTTAATCCATTCCGGCTCGTGGCAGCACCTATTTACATTTATGGCAATCCTGAATTTTATTTTGCACGAATTTTTATTCTCCCCATCCGGGGGGAAAACAGCCCCAAAAAGATGCCTTGTGGAGAGCCCGGGAAGCAGGAATCTGGCCCGTTTTGCATATTTTTGGCCATTTTCCCAGGGAAATGAGTCATGCGGTTCGTCTGTCGGGTCCCTCCTCCACCTCTCCACGGAGCTGGAAGGTTTGGGTGGTGTTCGTGGCAGCGCTGGATCCAAATTCACTCCCTCTTTTTTATTCTTTTTTGAGCACGGATCAAACCAGGACACCCCCGTGCCTCCTGTACGGCCTCCTCTCTGCCTTGTTTGCCTTCCAGCATCACGCAGAGCTACCGTAGGATAAAAAAAATTAAAAAAATAAAGTTTGCACCTCCCATTGTCTTCAGCTTTTTTTGCAAATCCTCTTTTGTTCCTGGCAGAGGAGTGAATGACAGAGCGCTCTGTCAAAGCCGCATGAATTGCCGGTTCCTTTCTTTTCATTCGAAAACTTAAGCAACATTATTATTATTTTTTTGTTTAACCTCTCTCTTCGTCTTTTCCGAACCAAATAGCACAAAAGATGGCACGCAATTATAACCTTTGGTGCTGCTAATAGCAGAGCAAAGAAAAAAAACTCCCAATTCCAGCAAGAGCCCAGAAAAATCTCCGCGGTCTCTGCTCCGGAGCCTCAGCATCATCCCTGAGCAACGCTCCAAATTGAGGGCTTAGACCAAAAATGGGGGGTATTTCTGACGTCCTTTCCCATTTCTCAGGGATTCGGCCCCAAAGGGACACCTTGGAGGGTCAAGGTACCCGGCATCAACCTGGTGGCACGTAAAGGACGGTGCCACATCACCCACCCCAAAAAAGCAGAAACACCTTTTTCAATGGGTTGTTTTGATGCTATTATCAAAATAATTCAGGGATTTGGGGGAGAAACGCTTATAATTGCAGGTTTTCCTAATAAAATCGGTGTATTTATGGGAGAAAGGACCCGGAGCAGCTTTATGGTGGCCGGTTTTGCTGAGTGAGCAAGGAGGCAATGCTTAACGTGCACAATTACGCCCGCTCCTCCTGCAGTTACCGGGGTCTGCAGTTTGGTGGCGGAGGCAATCGATGCGTCTTGGCGTGAGATTTATCGTGTCCAGGAGGGCAGCGAGCTCCTTCCCCCCGTGCACGTCGAGCCCAGCGAGCTCGGTGAGCAAAGAAATAAGGCCGAGGTGAAAAACCCCAAGCCTTTTTTCATTACAAAGCGGCTGCCCTCTCGCTGCTCGCCCGATCCGCTCGGAAGTGGGTTAAAAAGTGGGGTAAAAGGTTATGTTTGCTTCATTTAAAAAAAAATAAAAAACAAAAAGGAGCCAGGTTTTGTCCTTGATGTGCCCTTGCTCCACTTTCTTTCAGCAGCTCGGGCTTCGGGAGAGTTACAGGATGTCACCCACGGAGGATGCCGAGAAGTAGGTGCTTAAAAAAAGTTACCAATTAAAGCGCCCTTCCCGGCGCTGCTCTCATTTCTGCACGTTCAAAACCTGGGAAAAAAAAAGAAAAGATAAAAACTGATGATTTTCTGCTGGATTTATTCAGCTCCTGGCAAAGAAGCTGGCAAATTTGGGATGCTCTCCCTCCTCAAAGCTCGAAAACGATGTAAATAACTCGGGGTGAAACCCATTTTGGCAAAAATGCCCTGCCCAGGAGGAGAAGGGCAGGAAGAAGGAGATGCATAAAATATAACAATGTTTGCCACGTCCAGGACAATAAAAAATAACTAAAAAGGGATAATTCCCTAAATTCCTGCCTGCTTTGGTGGTGAAAGAGTTGCGGGAATGTGTCGTCGGGAGGCGCAGGCAGCACGGAGGGAACACGACATCTGCTGAGCACACAGCCAGGTGCAGTCCCTTTGCCCCACCAAAAAAAAAAATAATTAATTTTCATCACGGATCATCAGTATCGGGTGTTTCCAACACTCCCCTGCTCAATTCCAGTCCTTGCAAGGCATTAAACACGCCAGGAGGACGATATTTCTGGCCCTAAACCCCAGACGAACCTATTTAGGACACGATGCCGTGCGACACGGGTGTCTGCTAGGGTTAATTAATGTGTCTGAAGATATAAAACAGCCATAAAATAGCTGTGGTATTGAAAATATCGGAAAATATATTTAATAAAATCGAGTTGAAACCACAGCTCTGTCCACGCGATGGCAAAACTCTTCGGGATCGGACGAGCACCGAGAGGCAGCGATGCCCCCGCGGCAGACGGGGAAGGGCCAGCAGCAGATGCCTGCGAGGAGCATGCCAAGCAGCGGCGCCCGTTGTCACAGCCCGGCGGGGGACAGGAGACAAAAAGACGTCTGTGGAAGGCCACCGAGCCGTGACAGGGAGCACAAGGCACGGCTGGGGACGGCGGGACCCGCACCACGCCGCTCGCGAGGTCTTGAGGAAAGTCAGCCGTATGCCAACCGTACAGCTGGGGGCGGCCAAACCCGTGCTTCGTTCTAGGGAACCAGAAAAAAATAAATAAAAATTAAAAAAAAAGGATTTTTTTAACAATAATCTCGTTTCTCTTTTATCTGCAGGTGATACTCGAATCCAGAAGCGAGCGTGCTGCCGTTCAAGTATGGTTTTTAAAAGGCTCAGCTGTGAAAAAAAATAAAGAAATATTTCACACATCTCAATATTTCCTCATCTCTTCCCTGGTTCTTTCTCGTTTTTAGTGAAGCGCTTCAATCATCACCACGAAGCAGCAGAAGGCCTTTCTATTTCCTTTCTATTTCCATTATTTTTTTTATTTCTTCATGCCCGTCAACCACAGCTTTGCACCAGCTGTCTCCGTTTGGGACCGTCTTTATCGGAGGACGCCGAATAAGTAAAAGCCTAATCACGCAAAACAAGCAAAATTTCGGTAAAACGCTGAAAAAAACCTACCAAGGAATAATTCCTTGCCTTTATTAGTGAGAAGAGGTGGTTGATTTCCACAGATGTTTTTCGGTGACCACCATTGAGTGTGTAATTCTCAGGATTTAGCCCAAAATCCTGCGTGGAGGCGCAAATATCCTCACTCACCTCTCACCAACTGCCTAAATTCTCCTCAGCAGAGACGAGCCACTCAATACGTGTACCCTAAATATATTAATGAACAACACTTGGCTAAAATCTGTACTTTTAAGCCTTCAAATCAAGCTAAAAGCAGGAGAAATGCTACCACGAGTGCTGGCACCCACCAGTGACCGGCTGGTGTGTGCAGGGACAGCAGCAGGCCCACGTCCCACTTCCAGCTGGAAAACCTGAATATATTTGTAGGATTTCATCCAGCTTCTGCTACAAACAACCTCTTTTCCACCCTTTCTAGGGGTTTTATCCGTGCCAGGCATCGTGGTGGCGACCCACGTGGGGAGGATGCTCATGGATGCGCCCCGGCCGGCCGGGCACATGCCCGAAATCCCCAGCAGAGAGCGAATTACATAAAAGAAAATTCCTGGCGTGACTCGGCTGCCTTGCCAACCCCGCTGCCCCCGAGAGCCGCAACAATTAGTCCACTGTTGATTCGTGAGATTAAAGCCAGCGAGGTGTAAAGCAGCAGCTGGGGTGCCGAGCACCAGGCATCATTTCACTGTCGCAGTCCAGACCCAACGCTGGGCTCCTGGGTCTGGGGATGTTTCCTTCCCTTTCCTTTCCTTCCCTTTCCTTCCCTTTCCTTTCCCCTTTCCTTCCCTTTCCTTCCCTTTCCTGATATCAACATCTCCGGCTCCAGAAAGTCTCCAAAAAAAAATGTGCTTGGGAAGAGCCACAGGAAAAAACAAAAGCTTTAAAAAAAATAATGAAGCTCAGGGGAAATAGGACCACCTGAAAAGCATCCTTGCTGGTGGGATATATTTATTAGTCACCTCGCTCTCCGCAGAAGGTGGTGGCAGCACTGGTAGTCGAGTGCTTAAAATAGGCTGAGCTAAACCTCCATCTGAGGCGTTGGGATAAAAACGGGGGTTGGTTGAACGAAATCTGCCAGATTCGGGCCAAAAACACAAGGTGATGTGAGGGACTTGGGCTCGAGCTCTTCGGCAGCAGGGCTCTTTTCGAGATGAAGGACCAGACTGCGCATCCCCAGGAGGCCGGGGGCATGGTGACAATAAACCTGCTTCTTTTTCTACCCTGTGGTGGGTGAGAAAGAGCCAAGCATCAGGGTTTTTGCCCCGTGGAGGTGTCCCGGGCTGTGCTGCTTCCTCTATTTCTTGGCATCGTGGCCCTTCACATCGCCTCCACCACCTCCTTCGTTCACCTTTCCACGAGTCCTTGAAGGAATGTGCATGTTTGGGCATCTATCTGGAAAAAAAAGGACATTTTTTTAATGGAAATATCTGCATTTGCACGCATTCAAGCATTTCACAACGCCTTAAAGTCTGCAAAGCTGCCCAGCACGGAAAGGAAGCGGTCCCGTGTGACAGAAATCACACCCACGACGGATAATCAGCCTTAATAATCCACGCGCTTCATCAGCGGATATTAATTGGTGTATAGATAGGATAAAAAAAAAATTAAAATTAAAAAATCAAGGCTCTGCTGTTTATAAAAAAAAAAAAAAAAATCAACCCACGGTGGGGACACAAAACCAAAAGGAACACGGAGCTATCTCAGCGATTCCTTTGCCACAAGACACCACCTGCCTGCCAGGCAGAATCCCAGTACACGCTCAGGAGGAAACCAGTTTGCTTGCTGGCCCCGTAACTGGTACAAAAGGAGAGGGTTTGGGCCAAATGGCTTTCATCTTTACAGCAAAAGCCAGCTAGAGGGGAGCAGGGCAAAGCTCTGCCCTAAAAGCCAACCCCCTCTGCTAGCACTGTGAACAACACCAGCGTCTCCTCCAGCTTCTAACCAGACTGGGATTTTTTCCCGACGACCTTTTCTCAGGATAACATCCTTAAGGAACAGCTCTCCCAAATGAAAGCTCCCTTCGGAGCATCCAGCGAGGCAAACTCGTCGTTTCATTCACCTGGCAGGGTGTCCTCCTGCTCCACCCTGCATTGCATCGCATGAATTCCCCCGCACGAGCTAACAACACCGTGTTTGGATAGGGATGAGAGTGAGATAAGCCACGCCACGATGGTGTAACTTCACCCGTACCCTGCCCACACTCTCGTTGTCACTGCACTGCCACAAACTGTAAGAAACACCACAAAACACTTTTTTTTTTTTCGTTTTTTTTTTTTTCGTTTATTTACGCAGTGCCGAGTGGCACGGCCCAAATGATAGTCAAGACCACCGAGGTGGTCAAGACCACCTCAAAAGAACAAAACCTAAGGATGGCATCCGTGAAAGGCTCACATTTTGGATGTGAAGGTGAATTGAAACCTACTAAGAACAGGTGTGTGGTGTTTTTTTTTCCTAGTTTTTTTTTTTCATCGTTTTCCTCCACAACTCCTCTGGAAGTCCCTGAGGACCAGGGGCTGAAAACTGCTGTGCTTGGGGTAAGTGTTGCCTTCTGATGCCTGCTGAGACACCTCCATGAGCTATTCTCCCATGAAAAATTAGGGGAAATGGGCTAAAGTTGCGCCAGGGGTGGTTTAGGTTGGATATTAGGAAGAATTTCTTTACTGAGAGGGTTGTGAGGCATTGGGATGGGCTGCCCAGGGAAGCGATGGAGTCACCATCATCCCTGGAGATTTTTAAAAGACGTTTGGATTTAGAGATATGGTTTAGTGGAGGACTGGTTAGTGTTAGGTCAGAGGTTGGACTGGGTGATCTTGAGGTCTCTTCCAACCTAGAAATTCTGTGATTCTGTGAACTTAGTGATATGGTTTAGAGGAACTCTGGTCAGAGGTTGGAGTCTTGATCTTGGAGGTCTCTTCTAGCTGAGGTGATGCTGCGACCTCTCCGACATCTAAGCACCAGACCCCACTAAAAAATAACACTAATAATTAAAAAAACTCCTCATTTCTAACTTAAACACACCTCGAGGCCGTTCCCTGTGCTCCTCTGCGAGGAGGGGCGACCTGCTGAGGGGACCGGGGGGGGAAGCTGAGGGGGACCCCGGAGCCACCCCCAGCCCTGCCCAGAGCTGCCTGGGGGAGCCGGGGCCGGGGCGGGGCGGCACCGCCTCCTCCTCCTCTTCCTCTTCTTCCTCCTCCTCCTCCTCCTCCAGCGCCGCCATGGGACAAAAGCAGCGCTGAGGCAGCGAGGGCCGCTCCGTGCCCTCCTCGGCATGGCGGCCCCGCGCCGCTAGGCTCGGCCGGGGGCTCGCCGCCTCCTTCTTCTCCTTTCTTTTTCCTTTCTCTCCGGCCATGCCGAGCGGCGGCGGGGCTGCGGCTTCTCCCCCTCCTCTCCCTTCTTCTTCCTCCTCCTCCTCCAAGGGGCAGCCGCCGCCTCGCCTCCTGCTGCCGCCGCTGCTGCTCCTGCAGCCGCCCGCCGCCCTCCTGCGCCATCGCCTCGCCGGGCTCGGGCTCCGCCACCGCGGGCAGCCCCCGGGGGAGAGGAGGAGGAGGAAAGGGGACGGCACCGCACCCCCGGAGCCCCCCGAGGAGGAGGAGGTGGAGGAAGAAGAGGAAGAGGAGGAGGAAGCCGAGGAGGGGGACCTGGAGCTGGACGAGGAGGAGGAGGAGCTGGAGGGGGAGGAAGAAGAGGAAGAAGAAGAAGAGGAGGAGGAGGAGCCGGCTGCGCTGCTGCCGCCCTCCTCGCCCTCGCTGCCTCCTCTTCCTCCTCCTCCTCCTCCCCTGCTGCCGGGGCTGGGCTCGGTGCTGCTGTCGCCGGCTTTCGATGCCCAGGAGGCGGCGGCGGCGGCGCTGTACGGGGCGGGCGAGCCGCGGGGCATGATGGCGGCGGGGCTGCCCCCCGCCTACAGCAACGATGGAGGAGGTGGAGGGGGGGGAGCAGCCGCCACAAACGGCGAGCAGGCGGCGCTGCTCCGCCGAAAAAGCGTCAACACCACCGAGTGTGTCCCCGTGCCCAGCTCCGAGCATGTGGCCGAGATCGTGGGCCGCCAGGGTGAGCGGGGACAGCCCGGGAGGGGAGGGACGGGGGACGCGCAAAATGGCCGGGAGGGAGGGGAAAGAGGGGGGGGGGGGTTCGCTTCACCGCTGAGGCACACGGTGGCTGAGGGAGAAAGGATAAACCCCCAAGGATTAAGGGGTGTAGAAGAGCCCTGCTGGCATGGGTTGGGGTTGCAGGGCCCTATGTGGGGTTTGGGGTGGGTTTGTGTGTTGAGAAAGCTCGCCGGGGTGTTAGGGGTCGGTGGCTGCTTGGTGGGGTTTTTTAGTGCATAATGATCCCTTTTTGGTGTAAGAACAGGAGGGAAAGGGGTTACTGGGTGCCTTTCTCACGGCTCTATGTCTCGCTGAGGCCAGGGAGCGATGCAGGCTCTGGGCTGTGTGAAATCAAGGGGCAGGAGCAAGCTGAGCTCAGCCTCCTGGTAGTTATGAAGTATTTTCTGGTAGTTCTGAAGCATTTCCCAGCTCGAAAACCTCACACAGAGCCCAAGCAGTTGTTAGGGCTTTGTTCTTCACCTTAACGTCCTCAATAAGCATTTCTTTTAGGAGCTTGGCACCGTATTTCACAAAACCCTACAGGCGCAGGGGCTCAGCCTGTGGCAGCATCCCCCTCGCTCTGCCCGCATCGCCTCAAAGTTTGGGGCAGGGTTGAAAACTTGCCTCAAGTTTCCACCCTGCACGCCGAGGAGGTGACCCGGCGATGGGGAAACGAGCCACCACCAACCCCTCGCTGACTAAAAACGTCTGCTTCTGGTTTCCTGTTGATTGCTAAATTTTGCGGGCCCCCGTTGTGCCTTTACGTCAAAGGTCATCCCTGCGACATCCCTCGGTGGCCTCCCACCTCCTCTTCCCCTGAGACCCCACGGATGTGTTACACCAGCTCTCCAGCAGCAAATCTTTAAAAAAAAAAGAGCTTTAAAAGCCCTTTTCATACCCAAAGTGAAGCGCAGAGCAGTGGCGAGTGTAGGTGTGGCAGGGCAGACGGGTAGTTTCTCTCTTCCTTTTCCCTTTGTGTGTTTTTCTGTCTGGGTTTTTGGGGGTTGTGTTTCTGGCTTGCTGAGCAGATAATGAGATGTTGGGCTGGCTGGGCTCTTACATCAGCGTGGCTTTAGCAGAAACAGTCAAATCAGTAAATCAGTGTGGCACCGGAGAGATTCAGGCACTTGTTTCCTCATCCTGAATTTATTCAGCTTTAAGCATTCTTCATCAAAGGTGGGTTTTCTGCTGGGCGTTTCAAAAACCCAAAGCCTGTGCTGTAGGAACTGGCGTGTATGGGGTCAGGTACCCATTCCTGGCACCGAGGTGGAAAATATTTACCCGTTGTTAAAACAGTAAGTGGCATGTCCCTCCGGTACGTCGACATGTGCAGGCTAGTCTGGCAGCCGGGTGGCTTTTCTTTTCCCTTAAAAGCAGAAGCACAAGACATTTTTCCACGAAATAATGCTCGAATGATTTAGGGCCTTGCTTGTGTGTCACCGGGGACGGGGGGCAGGAGGAGAGCTGGAAAACGGAACTGAAAACCAGGGATTGCTGCAGTCCTTTGCGATGAAATAGGGGAAAATTGGGCTTCAAGGACCTTTTAGGATGTGTTGTTTGTTCTCCACTGGATTGGGATCGTTCTGTAGTGTGTTCCTCAGCACTCGGAGTCCCTTAAAAACAAGATAATGAAGTTTGCATAAAAAGAGGATTGTTCCTGAAGAGTTCATTTGCTGCTTCTGCTTTTCTTTCTCATCTGATGTCACGCTGTCTGGCTCGTGATACAATATTTAGCCTTGGTGGAGAGGGATTGTACCGCAGAAGAATTCGGGCTGCGAAAGAGGAAGGGGTAGAAGGAGGAGAGCTTGGTGTAAGAAAATTTCACCGAATGTATTTGCATGAAAGCTTTGCTTAAGGAGATTTTCGGCTGCAGCGTGACTTGGTGTGCCTGGGGCAAGCCTTGTTGGAGTTGCATCCTTCACCGGTTGTTCTGCTCCCTCTCAAAGAGAAGAGAAGATGCTGCATTTTCACGAGGATAAATTTTCGTGTCCTTTCCGTGGCCGTCTTCATGAGGTACAAAAAGAACTCGAAATGTCCTCAGCCCCTGAAAAATCTGGAGTGCTGAGTTTGATCTGGGCTTTCCTGCCGTGTCTGAGAGCGAATTTATTCGAAGTACTGCCCCCCTTAAGTGGCAGAATAACAATTAATTGGCAGTTTCATGCTATTTTAACCAAAATTTAATTTTTAGGCAGAGGAGGAAAACTTCCAGGTGGTGTTTATCAGCCCAGAGGAGCCCCCGGTTCTTGAGAGCTCTGTACCCAAGCAGCACCTTGCGGCGAGGTGTGAGTTTCAGAAGCAAATCCAGCCCTCCAGGCGGCCAAGTGGTGCTCCCGCAGCCCCCGCCGTAGGTAACGGGATGGCAGATGCCCACGTGGGGGGCTCTGCTCACCAAATCTGCACTGGGGAGCTGCTCGCAGGTTTAAGGTTTTCGTGTGCACCCCGAGCTACGCCAGAGGATGCTGTTTTATGGGGGCAGTAATTGAATGTACAGCTACTGGAAGCTGTAAAAAGGGCTCGTGGAAGGTTTTCTTGTGACAAACAGGAGGCGTTCCAGCTCTAAATAGGAAAACAAAATACTGTAGTACCTGGATTTGTGGTTTTTTATCGTTTTTTTTAAATCTCAAGTGTTCTCAACCTGTACTTACTCGCTTTATCCCCCCAAAAATGAGTGTATCAGACCTGGTTGGGGTAGCATAACGTAATTCCTGGGCTTTCTTCCACTTCAGAGAGGTGAGCAGCAAAGGAAGAGATCCTTGTATCCTTTTATTCTTGTTTAGGCATGCGACTGGGAGCCAGGAAAACTAGATTCCAAGCGTGGCATTGCACAGGCGTCCTGTGTGGATTCGAGCTTGCTGTTGAATCCAGCCTTCAGCGAAGCGACCGGACCCCGTGCTGCTCAGAAAAGTGATTTTCCTTTCCTCTTAGCAGCTGAAAATGTGGTGTACAACAAGTTGCCTTGCTTTAAAAAGTCAGAAAGTTGGAAAAAAGCGCCCTGGAGAACGGGGAGCGAGCAAGTTGCATCTCTTGGTGAGGTGACCTTGTTTGCCTGCAGAAAGCCGGGGTAGGGCGTGTGCCCAAAATGACATCAGCGTGCATCCGAGCTGCAAAGAGCTCTGGAGATCCAGCTGAGGAGCGCTCGTTCGGATCTCTAAATCACGTGAAAGTCTGCCAGAAGTCACCTGAACGCGTTTTTTTGCACTTAAACTCACTGATGGTGACTTTTCCCTTTCTCTGTGGCAGTTCTGCCGTAGCCTGGTAGCCTCGAGAAGGTTTTGGTTAGGCAGAAACTGAGCTTTCAGCGCTCTGAAGGCGTGTATAAATCCTAAAACTTCTCCAGTTGCACATATCCTTGATAAAACTGACCGTGATGTTCTCTTTTTCTCCCCGAGATAGCTCCAGCTTGATTGCTGTTTCCCTCCAAAGCCTGATGCCTCTGTAAGAACAGCCCAAACGATGGCTGCGGATCCTGAAGCAGGCAGGGCGGTCTCCAAAAGCCCGGCTGAGTAAGAGGAGGAGGGATGATATCATCCCGTTTCGCTGATTAAATCGATAATGACAAATCTGCTGTGCGTGAGACGGCCTCGCAACAAAAATAACCTGATTATGGATATTTAATGATCCCGGGCTCCCCTTTCGCCCTCTCTCTGCTTTTGAACGTGGGCTCTTGAGAGAGAAAATCATTCCTTTGCTTAAAATAATCCTGTAAATTGAAACAAACGGGAAAAAAAAATACTGATAAGCAGGTAGCTTATCAGTAACGTAGCTCAACGGCCAAAAACAACCAGCTGCCGCTCTTGGGGAGTGGAAACAGTGCTAAAACAATCCTAAAGCTCATCCTGAGTACAGCACCTAGGTGTCCCGTGGCAGGATTGAAAGCTAACGAAGCAGTTAGAGGGAAGATTTTTGGGGTTGTGTCTTTTTTAATGGCTCGTTCTGAAGCCTGAAAGTGTAAGCTATTTGTTGAAAGCCACTCTGTAGTTTTTTTTTTTTTTTCTTTCTGGGAAGTTGCTGTAAAAACTTTGGTTGGTTGCTGAATGGGATGTTGAGTGTGATCCCTTTTAATATCCTGCATCCTCGGGCAGGTCGTGTTCCCAAAACTTGCCCCCACACCGATCCTGTTAAGGAAAACAACTTTTCCTACAGTTATTTTAGACGCGTTCCCTCTTTTCTACTGCTGCTCTTCTGCTGTGGGGTCTTTGCTTCTCGGATTGCAGCCGTGAGTTAAGGAGGGGGGGGTCAGGAGGCGGGGAAAACGGGTGAAAAATGCTCAGCCCACGTGTCCAAGACATCCGAGCGCATCAGCCGGGAATCTCAGAAGCGTTTGGGGCTGTGGTTTTCGTGCCAGGCTTTACAGTAGCCCTTTGTGAGGTTTTTCTCCACCGCCGCTGCTCCTCGCGAAACGAAACCGAGCTCAGGGATCTCGGGTTTCAGACGTGGCACTTTCCTTGAGGTCTTTCTGCTTTTACACCTTTGGCTTTATCCGAAACCGGGCTGCGGTTCCTAAAGCACCGGGAAAACCTGCTGTGGAACGTGGATTTGGGAAACTGGAATGAAGCAGGCTCTGAATTGTGTTTTAGACTGAAGAATTGCATTTATTTTACATAGATCTATTCCATGAGATGCTCCTGGTGTTCATAAAAAGATGCTCGTCTCAATAGAAGACCCTGATAAAACGCCGACCCGAGAGTGTTTTGTGCGTCTCTGAGATGTGTAAATTGAGGAAAAGAGGGGGAAAAATCAGGTGGCCAACGAAATGATGCCTAAAACACTCGGTCTGCAAAGTGTATCAGGAGGGTTAGGAGTTTTTGTGAGTGTTTAGTCCGTATTTTAGAATTTTAGGATTTTAGAAATAACTCGGGGATAGCCAATAAATGGGGAAAAATATAAATTCAACAGCGTTTCTGGGATATTCATGAGTTGTCCGTTGCAGAAAAAGCCAACCAAGTTTATTTATTCAGTCTCTGATAGCAGATGAGAGGCTCAAACAGCCCGAAAGTTGCTAAAATAAGTTCGTGGCTTTCGGTGTCGGAGGTGCGCTTGGAAATACGGGGTAGAAGTCGTTGCTGCTTTCGCCGGTGCGGCTTGCAGAGAGGGGAAAAACGCTGCTTCTGGTTTCACCCGCTGGTTTTTCGAGACTCTGAAAATAGGTTGGCTTTCTTGTGGCTTCCTAAACTCGGCCGCCCCGCTGAACTTGGCATGTGTTTCCTCCCAACAGGTTGCAAAATCAAAGCGCTGAGGGCCAAGACGAACACGTACATCAAGACCCCCGTTCGCGGCGAAGAACCCATCTTCGTCGTCACCGGGCGGAAAGAGGACGTAGCCATGGCCAAAAGGGAAATCCTCTCGGCCGCCGAGCACTTCTCCATGATCAGAGCGTCGCGGAACAAGAACGGCCCTGCTTTGGGAGGTTTGCCCTGTACCCCAAACCTACCCGGGCAGACCACGGTCCAGGTCAGGGTGCCTTATCGCGTAGTCGGGCTGGTGGTGGGCCCGAAAGGAGCTACCATCAAAAGGATCCAGCAGCAGACCCACACCTACATCGTCACCCCCAGCCGGGACAAGGAACCCGTCTTCGAAGTGACGGGGATGCCGGAGAACGTGGACCGGGCGCGCGAGGAGATCGAGATGCACATCGCCATGCGCACGGGCAACTACATCGAGCTGAACGAGGAGAACGATTTCCACTACAACGGGACCGACGTCAGCTTCGAGGGAGGCGCCTTGGGGTCCGCCTGGCTCGCTTCCAACCCCGTCCCCCCCAGCCGCGCCAGGATGATCTCCAATTATAGAAACGACAGCTCCAGCTCTTTGGGAAGCGGCTCCACCGATTCCTATTTCGGAAGCAATAGATTGGCTGACTTCAGCCCCACCAGTCCCTTCAGCACGGGCAACTTTTGGTTCGGAGAAACGCTGCCTTCCGTGGGCGCCGAAGAGCTCGGGGCCGACTCCCCCGCCTACGACTCCTTCCCGCCGCCGTCCCAAACCATTTGGAGCCCTTTCGAACCCGTCAACCCCCTCGCCGGCTTCGCCAACGACCCCACGGGGAACGCCAAGCCTCAACGCCGCGGGAGCCAGCCCTCCACCCCTCGCCTGTCGCCCACTTTGGCGGAAAGCTTGGAGCACCCCTTGGCGAGGAGGGCGAGGAGCGATCCCCCCGGCGCCGCTCTTCCCGTCTACATCCCGGCTTTTTCCAACGGTACCAACAGCTACTCCTCTTCCAACGGGGGCTCCACCTCCAGCTCGCCCCCGGAGTCGAGGCGCAAGCACGACTGCGTCATCTGCTTCGAGAGCGAAGTGGTGGCCGCCCTGGTCCCCTGCGGCCACAACCTCTTCTGCATGGAGTGTGCCAACAAGATCTGCGAGAAGGAAACGCCCTCGTGTCCCGTTTGCCAGACAGCTGTTACTCAGGCAATCCAAATCCACTCTTAAGTATCTATAGATGATGATATTATTATTATTATTAATTATTATTATTATTATATATGGACATCTAAAGGCATGGGTGTAACGGTACCCTCTAGTAAACCTCCTAAGTAATTCTGACTGTTGGGCTTTCTTGGGATTAGGCTAAAGTTTGGTCATAAATATCCGTTCCTAAAAGGCTGCTACGGTAACACTAAACCTCGGTGGTCTCGGCACGCTTAGCAGAGACGCACCTGGTGCGACACGGCACGGCGAGGGGAAGTTTGGAGCGCCGACACAACCGCAACACCAATTTTTCCAGGCTTTCCGACTGCTCCCGGTCGAGCGTTGGGACTTCTGTGCGCTGGCAGCGACGAACCTCAGAGCCCGAGCACAGAAGCCCGCTGCGCGGAGGCTTTGTGGCATTACCAAGATATCAAAACAACACTTCCAATGCTGCCTTCTTTACACTGCCAGTTTTGAAAACAAAAAAAAAAAACAGGTTTGGGGAAATCGTTGTTTTTTTTTTTCCTTTTTTTTGCGCTTGATGCAACGACTTACGCCTAATTCTCTTCAGCATTGCAAATGTTTCTTTTTTTTTTTTTTTTTAAATGGATTTTTTTTTTTTTTTTAAGATGGATTTCTTGAGAAGGATTTCAGGTTTTCGGCAGGATCAGGTGAATTACTGCTAACGGTGAGCGGGGAGGGAAGGAGAAGCTGCCCGCTGTACCTCCCGTCTTTCACCCAAGGTGGTCAGAGGATCAGGAACGTATCGCCTCGATCGGGAATTCCACCCCACTGCTTTTTCTTAATGTCACGTGGAAGAGTTCTGGCTGGCTTCGTCCCATTTCAGGAAGGGCTTTGGGACGCACACACTTCGAAGAGTGAGGATGCTGACATTCCGTTCGTTAGTCCGATCAAGCTGTTCTTAAATTGCGTTTTAGAGTGCATAGCTCAAAATGTGAAGCCTTTTTATGTTGGATCCGTATTTGTCTTGCACATACATAAAGATATATTTTATTTTTAGTAACGGAAAGGAAAAAAAAAATAAGGGGGGTGCGTACGTGCCCTCGTGTTACTCGTGACAGTGGCCCTGCAATCAGTTGACTTCATTTCAAACCCGTCTTTCCAATCATCGGGCGAAACGCCTCCGGAGCGCGCTTCGTACATTTCAACCTGTGGATGTTCCTCGCTTTTTTTTTCATCCTCAGTACGTTCCCAAATCTGTGCTGGCATCTATTAAAACACAAAAAAAAAAATACAAAAAAAAAAAGGACACAAAGGGGAGTTCCGGTGGATTTTTCTATTTTTTTTTTTTGAAGCATTATTTTCCCAAGACAAAGCTTTTTTCTCAGTATAACAGGAAAAACAAAAAAAAAAAAAAAAGAAATTCTATGTGTATTGAACTAGTAAATAGACAGAAACTTTATTTTTTATTTCCACTTGAAGAGTTACATTTCGTATCAAAGTTTACAGATAACGGTTTTTATTTTGGGATTTTTTCAGTCTGAGAGTTGCCTTGAGGGCACGATTACCGTGACGCAGAACTTTTCCAAGCTCCTTTTGCTTGTAGGGCTCTAGCTCCACGTCAGTATTGAACCCGAAGCTCTAGCTGCAGGCGTGTAGATACCGAACCGGCCTTCACCCAGCATGTTATTTTGTATTTTAGCGCATCGTACACGGCAACTAATAAGCCAAGGAATCGACGAGACGTTAGGTGCGTGTACCCTTTATAAACCACGAACTAAGAATGGTTAAAAATAAAAAAAAAAAACCAACTCTCGAGCTAGTTTAGGATTTGCTAATTTTACTACACTTTTTGTTATGTATATGTAGGGAGGTCTCATAGGGATTATGAATTCAATTTGAGTAAAGTTTAAAAAAAAAAAAACATATATTTTATGATAAAAGGGCCTTTAACTTATGATGGCCAAAGCACTGATATTATATATTTGCTGTAAAGAGAATTATAAGAGTTTTATTTTTCTGATATTAAAAGTTACTTAATAAAGACTTGTTTCCATTACCTGGCGCCTGGTGATGTCTTCGGGGTCCTGGCTTTGGGATTTGGGGGTGAGGAAGGGGAGGTTTTGTGACTGCCGGCCTCACCTCCTGCTTTGGTGAACCCAAAACCAGCCCCTCTTCCTCTCCTTTTCCCTTTTTAGTGTTCAGGAGCCTTCAGCCTCGTCCAGAGCAACCTCTAGGGGCAGTGATGTCCCTTAAGAAACCTCTCGGTTGATTTGGGGGAATAAAAATGCCATTAGTAGGGCTACTGGAAACAGCCCTAATGAATCTGGGCTTCTAGGATGGGCTGAAAGCGCAGTGACCCCACTGTTTCCCCACAAAACGCCTGCCCCGAGGCTGCTCTCACTCGCTCTGGGAATAAAATAAAAAACATAAAATACAGAAGCCAAAGGTGTGAATCTTTACCTTTTTTAATCAAAAACATACTCTGGTACAGAATTTCCGCCGAGTTAACTACAGGATATTATCCACAAACTAGGGCTAATGAAAAAAAAAAAACAAACGTACAGGAAAGCTACAAAGGAACTACTGGGAATTCGGTTGACCGCTTATCAAAAGGCAATGGCTGAAAGGATAAACGTGGAACCAGGCTTTCCTGCCCCAAAAAAAAACCCTTTTACGGTGAGTTTTGGGTTGTGGGTGCTTGGTGGCTCTCAATCCAGCTCGGTTCCACCTCGGCAGCGCTACCAAAGCTCACCAGAAAGCCCCAAAAGAAAGAAGCCCCCGTTTGTGAAGCCCTAAAAAAGCCACAAACGCAGAACTGGCAGAGACTCGAGGTGCTGCCGGAGGGTTTTTGCAAGCCGTTCGGCGCTGTCTTTTACGCCTTGTCGTAAGAAACAGAGAGAAAAAAAAAGAATATTTAAAAAAAAGGATATTTCAACCGCCTGACACGATGTTTGGATTTCTTCTGGTGTGGAGCGCAATTTCTTGATTCTGATGAACTCCTCTGATGCTCCTGGCCATCCAAATACTGTCGTCGTCCACCGAATCAAGTTTCCTGTTGGGAAGCGTAACCCTGCTACGTATTTTCCCTGGTTAATTAGAAATTTCTCTAAGGATGCAGTCAGAATCCTCTGATTCAGGCATTCCTGAAAAGCTGCAGCTGCGCTGACAAACGAGATCGTTAGGAGAGAAGGGAAAACGAAAAAGGTTTTCAACTTAAGGCTTCGAGGAAAGCGAACGCTGATTTTTCCAAACATCAAGAAGACAGAGAGAGGAGAAGAAAATGGGATTTCTGTAGGAATTAGTGTGAAGAAGTGTTCATATTGAGAAAATTCATCCAGTTCTGGGCATCGCTCTGGTGTCATCTGTCCTCTGTGCTGTGTTTGTGGAGCAGAAGCACCGACTGCCGACTCCTTTCCCAAAAATTTCAGCACGTGGGGGCAGCAACACCTCAACGCTGCGTGTCACAGCCCCAAGAAAGAGAAATCCTCCTGTAGGGAGAAGCAGGGGAAGGAAGAAAAATTGGACTCGCTTCCTGGCAGACGTCAACCCCCACAAATTCCTGCTGCTGCTGGGCTGGCGAAGGAAAAGTCAATCCATCCTTCAAGATCAACGGTTCCAAGGTGCAGAATTACAGAAAAAAAGCCAACTGGATTTATAAAAACTCAGGGTTTTCATAGTTTTATTTATACTATTAACTAGAGAGAAAGCATACATATTGTATCTGTCATACAGTCAATACATTTGCATTTTTTTTTTGTTTGTTTTCTACTATAAATTCTCTATACAAAGTCATTGCCAATTGATACGGTCGTTGATGGCAGAGGGCTTAAAAGAACCGAGAGGTATAAAAACAGGTTTGCCATCTTGCCCTGAGTGGAAATGGTGAACGGATACAAAAACTGGATCCTAATAAACGATCGATGTCATTTCGCACGTGATCGAATGGCGGATGCGAGTAAAAAGAGTCGCGCAAACTTTGCTTTTGTGGCGTTTAAAAGACCTGCCAAGTGGCACGCGAGTAAAATCAGCGGTAGTTATGAAAATGTGTTCCTGCCATCAGGTTCTCGTTCCGCAATTTCCGTGGCGCCTTTGCAGAAAGGGTATTTCGTGATATTTGAGCTGAGTGCCAGCACTGAGAGCATCCGTTTCTTTTTAGTGTTTTAAAACTCACGTGTCCATAGAAATAAAAATCTAAGATCTCTTTTTTTAAAAACTAGTGAAGGAAAAGCGACGTTTCTTTTCCTTGCTATTTTTAATCAATGCACGTCTCATCCCTCACTTTTTTTTTGCCTTTTTTTTTTTTTTTTGGCAGCTTCTACCTTTTAATCTGGAAAAATCATACCGAGATAGGCGACAAAATAAAGAAAAAGTCTTCCGGTAACTCTTGTTCCCTAAAAAGAACATCCCAAATCAGCTGGAATTTAGTTGCTGTCACGTAAATAATTCTTAGAAGGAATTTTCAGATATAAATATATATATAATATATATTCTGCATACAAAAGGCTCCTGTGAGGCTTCTCACCCAAGAGGCCGTGATAGAGAAGGAAAAGGTTCAAAGGGCACAACCCCAATACTGTAAGGTCTCTCTGTAAGGCGTTTCCCTTTCACTTCAAGCCCTGAGCCACGTATCATGACAATTAAGTTCTGAAACATAACTGAAATCCGAATTCTGCATGTTCAGGTTCTTTCTGCTAAGAGCAAGGCGGCAAACACATTTTTAAAACCCGGTTTTTCGAAGATTAAGCAGAACAAAAAGTAAAATATATCTTCAGGTTATAAACAAGAGTTGTATTTTACAATCCACCAGCCTCACAACATAACGGCCCACAGCAGTGCAGCAGAGGGAATCTCAGTCTAAAGGTTGTGGGTCGGCGATAGGCATGGTATGAAGTACTTCGTCTAGAAGCTGGAGGGCACGGTGCAAGTGAATTTCAATCCAGCACGGTGTCTCTTTGATGCTCTGTCTCGGGTAATCAGGTCCCCAACCTTTTACAAAACTCATCCTGAGTATGCACAAGCGGCGGAGGTCATCCACACCGATTCCAGCAGCAGCTGACAAACCTAGAGAGGAGAGATTTCAAGTAAGTGTTTCAATTAAATGTTTGCAGACACGCTTTTTAATCACTTGTTTGTTTAGCCATTCCTGTTTGCTTTCTTGCTTCTCCACATACCCGTCCCTCTCACCACAGCCAAGGCCCATCGGTATTTCTAGGTCTCTATCACCACAGCTCAGCAATTATTTTGCCTTTCTTCCCAATAAGTTTTCTTTCTCATCGTTCTGCAATCTTGAAAGGGTGTTAAAATACAAAAGGAGTTGGATCTAAGAGTGTCAGTTGTTACTCCGACTAATAACAAGCTGAACACAGCTGGCAAGCTTCAAATCACAACCACGTCTGGAAGAAAATTTAAATACTTTCCCCAAAATGCCTTCAGTATTTTGGAACGTAGCTGGAAAGCTCCGTTTGGCAGCGCAAGGAATCCAAAAGTGGCCCATAAAGCAGCCCGACACACCTAAGTACTCACCATTTAAAGAATATTTAAGTGTAGTATCACGGAAATAGAATTTAGCAACTCAGGAAACTCAAAAAGCACCATTACAACCTCCTCCTCTTCTCAAGAACCTTACAAATTTTAAGTCTTGCTAAAAGCTGAGTTTTTTTCAAAAAAGAATAAAAAAGCAGAGCAAGCAGTTAATTTACTTACTAATGGCTGGGGCTATTCCACCTACTGATCCCGGGCCGGGGATGTTTCCTGCTACTGCTGCAGCTTGAGCAGCAGCGGCGGCTTGAGCAGTGGCAGCCTGCTGCTGCATCTGACGATGACACTGGCGTAAATCAAACACCTTTAAAGAAATAAAAAAAATAAATATCAAACTCTGTAGGTTTACCAAAATCAACGAAGGAACAGAGTCCTCAGCTCCCACCTCCAACAAACCGGAGCTCTCTGCTCTCCAGAATAAATTCGTCAGTCGCAGGCTGATGAAATCCCGATTTTTATTAAATTCTGGGATTTCCGGAAAATAGGCACGCAAATAAAAAGAGATGCCAGCAAGTCCAGCTTCACTTTGTCAGGCTTTACCCATTTTTCAAGAATATGCTAAATTTTTGGCAGCAGTTAATTTAAAAGATGGAGATTGCTTGACAAAATACGAAATCAGTTACTTTGACGGTATCTGGAGGATACCTTCCATCAAGATGACTTTTTAAATGACTCTAAAGTGACTTGTCAAATGGATTTTTTCCCCTAAAGATGACTTTTTAAGTGAGGTTGACGATTCTAAGATGATAACGAAGTCTCTGATTCCACGTTTGATTTATTTCAGTGCCTCACAGCTTCCCTACGATGTGCAAGAACAGAAAGCACGCTGCTTCCCCCCCCCAAGTTTTCCTCGTGGAGCATCCAAACCAACCTTTATGTATGCACTTGGGTAAATCTTGTGAACAGCATCCCCTGGCGCACGCCCTGCTTCTCTGTCCAGGTAGTAGCTCTGAACGAAGACCGCGTGGTCACTGAGGCATCGAACCCACACGTCACCTTCTCCTTTGCACTCCAGCTGCACCCCTTTCCCTATGTGCAACCTTGGAAAGAAAAAAAAAAAAAAAGAAAAAAGAGGTTGAATGCACCTGTGTTTGTAAGCTATAAATCAGCACCTTAATAAATAAGTCCTAAAACAATTCTCCAGGAGGCTACGAAGCCCTGATTTACATTCTGGAGGAAAACCACACGCGCTCCATTCGTACGAGGACTTGAAACCGTGGTTATTATCGTGAGGATAACAGAGTGTGCGGTTAGGCAAAATCTGGGAAGTCAAAAACCATCTGTAACGCCCCGTAAAGACATATGGGAAACACAGAATGCAGAAGCGATGGCACTCGAGCAGCACGAAACCCACTCGCTGACAATACGGAGCTGGGATCCCAAACACATTCGGGGTTCTGTTCCCAAGTGTGAAAATCCCACAAGTGCTCCCTAGCACGGAAAGCGACTCCGGGCGCATACACAAAGCCACATTTTAATGCGGAACTGCGTGCTCGTTTGGATCCCGCCGCAGCAATCTAGGGCTTTGATTGTCACAATGCAACAGCTTGGAAGACACGGGTCTTATTCCTTATTTTATTCCTTTTCTTTTATTCCTTTTCACTCCGAAGAAAAAAAAAAAGTCCTAAGATCAGCTCTCTGGGCTTTCACATCAAAGCCTGGCGCACGCGTGGTGAGAATGAATGAAAATTCCAGCTAGCTCTCCATCAACCTTCCTTTGTTCCTTTGACAAATGTATATTTTGCAGTCAGTTCTCACATCGCTGTGAGATGGAGAGCTCATTTTCAGCTCGCATACAGAATGGCACGAGTTGCTAATTTTATCCTGGAAGGCACAGCCTTTGAAAGCAAGGAAAAGCAATGTGCTACGAGGTCCTTGTCACGCAGTTGGCGTTCTGAATGCGTTACAGTAGCGGGCTAAAAACCATGCTCTGCTATGGTTAATTCAGTTTTAAAAAATAAAATGTTTTTAAAGGGAGCCACGTGCTGAAAAAACAAAAGAAAATATCAAATATCACCAGCAGCTGGAGCTTTTTGGGGTGCAGAATACCTTGCTCTCTCGATGGCTTCTGTTCTGTGCACGTTGGAAAGCTGGCCCAGGCAGAAGCGGTCTCCTCCAGAGGGATCCACGTAGCCATCGACGGTAACGATGGGACAGCTCGAAGGGACCTTGAACGTCTCCCCGACTTGCACGTCCATTTCGAAATACGCAATTGAACACCAGTACTCTGGAGCTGGAGAGACAATTAGCTGGGTGAAACGCGCAGAAACCCCCCAAAAAACGTTACAGGCAGGCTTTCTGCAACCATTTTTGTCATTCAGGGTAACGCTGCAAGTTTAAATAAGCAAGGAGAGGCAGAGAAACCCTGATCCCTTAAAGGCTGCCACTGAAACCCAAGCACTCAAGCAAGGAGCTAAAGAACATCGTGATTTTGTTTATGTGTATCAGCTGCTCAAGGGCTAGCTGGGAGCAACTGGCTTGTCAAAGCTCCTGCAAGGTTTGCTGCCTGTTGCTCTCTCCAGACACCTTAAAACCTGAAGTTCCCCAAAGTTTAAATTGCTCTGAGCTCCTTTAAGTTTCTTCATCTTCGAATAAATACTCGTGTGTCTGAGTGTTATGTCATTATTAATTTATATTAATGTCTTCTGTCATTATTTCTAAAACACAGAGGTCCAAATTCAAAAGAAGGCATCATGAAGTGGTTCCTCTCCTTCTTTCTTCCCCTTTTGAATCCCTCCCACTAAATTCAGAGTACTTCTTATATAAAAAAAATGCAAATTCAAAACAACTTTGTTAGCTTGAACAATCCTCAGCATTCTATTTCAGATTTTACTTACCAGGATGATTTGATATAGGAGGCTGGAATGCGAGTTCGTTGTGAACTGGCCCTTGAAGAGAAAAGATGCAATTTGTTTTACACGAGGAAAAAAAAATAAATAAAAGATCTTTCTTAACCTGTTTTGGGAGAAAAAAGGACTTGCGAGGATGCCACATATTCTAAATCTCAGGGATAGCTGAATGAAGAGGCCAAATCGAGAAAAAAATGCCCACAGAATTACACATTTAGGTGTTTTTTTGAAAATTCAGAGAGCTCCACTAGCATCCCAGGAGGGAAGGCTGCAGTGTAACACTTCACTGTGCTGCTTGAGCCAGCTCCAGGAGATAAAAGGAACTAGATGTCGTTAGGGAGATGTAATACAAATAGGACTTCGGCTCCACATGTGGCCACAAATCAAGGAAGGAGAGAATCATTTTATAGAGGTACGTGATATAAATCTGTCAGAAACCCAACTTCATTAGCTCCTCATTCACAGAACAGGTTGCCCAGAACGCTACGGAGTCAACTAGAACAAACCCTCCATGGAGATGGGGAAAAAAAAATCCCAGGGAATTTGTTCTCTAAAGAATAAATAGTGAATGTGGTCTCGGTAAAGGCCAAGTCAATTCTTTCCTCTTTTATAAACTAACTGGCTTCCTCGCAGGCAGCAGAGGACAAGAAGAAAAGGCTTCGATGTAGTATTATAAGCAACGGCAGCTTTTGCAACAAGATGTCAAAAACAAGCACAACGCTAGGAGGTGTCAAAAGATGCGACTTTCTGAAGTGAGAAGAGGCAGCAGCCAAGAAAAGCTGTGTGGTACCACCAGCCAGTTACCAACATTAATTATGGAAAGCTACATTCGCACACAAAAAACATTTATAGAGTCTCTGCAGCACCGGTAAAGTTCTTAAATCTTGGCGTTTCTGACAAGTAAGGAGCGAAATGAGGTGGGATCCTAACAGAGCAATAATGAAATTTGCTAACTGGACCTAAAACAATTTTTCTGATCAAGATACGTTGACTTTTCAGCTTTAATTCACATTATTTTCTCCCCTCTCCTAACAACAAATATATATATATATAAATATATAAAAATAAAAATAATATATCCAGCCAGAAACATCCATATTTTGAAGGAAAAACAGATCCAAGCAGCAAATTCTGAATCAGCTTCTGGCCAAATGTTTTTCCACAGCGGAAACATTTACTCCAAGACTGCAAAGTTTTCTAAATGATGGTTTTAGAAAGGAAATGCTTTTTGTTAGATATGGCAAAGCATCAAAAGTATAGGTGGGATCTGTGTGAATTTTTAATCTCTGCTGTTTTAATTGAGGAAAGTACAAGGAGTTCTTACATTTAACTGTCAGAATATATTAAATAAAGTGACAGTGGTTCTATAAAAAAAGACACGGGGGTAAAAAAATCAATCACAGGTGACCCAAACAACCATTAAACCAAACTGAAAATGAAGAACATGACTTGAAAATCCGGAACACTTACAGTAATGTCCAGGATGCATAGGTGGGTGATGCTGAAGATGGCCATTCTGGTGGTGAGGTATGGTAGGTGTGTAGGCTGCCGTTCGACTTCCAGTCCAAGTTGTAGTACTATCTAGAGAAAAGAAAAAAAAAAGAAAGAAAGAAAGAAGAAGAAGGAAAGAAAGAAAAGAAAGAAAGAAAAGAAAGAAAAGAAAGAAAGAAAAGAAAGAAAAAAAAGAAAGAAAAAAAAAAGGAGCGGTTGGGTTTTAAGGGAGTTTTTCTGCATCTCATTTCTACATCCTCTATTTCTCCTCAACATTTGGAAACCGCTTTTAGAAAGCTAAGAAGAGCGCAGGCAGGTGTATACTCACTGTGATGGTAAGTAGCTGGCTGAGCTGTAAACCCATTCTGCTGAGTTCCTGGCTGAGGCCCTGAAGCAATCTGTAAGAGTCCATCACTATGGCTACCTGTCAATATACTGGGAGGTTGACCTGGTAAAAGAACACACTACCTATTCGTCAACGTTCCACAAGTTGAATGCAGAAGAGCTCAGCACTACTGGGGAGGAAAACGCACCCAACTCAGGGCGCTGCAATACACAGTTCCTAAGAGTTTGGTTTCAGATCTTTTTTTTTTTTTTCCACCCACCAGAGCGTCGTAGGAAACTGGAAGATGCTTTGCAGCAGCTCATTTTGACTCTGAGACACCCTTATTTATTTATTTTTTTAGGAGAAGTATGCAGAGAACTGCTTTAGCAACCACATCTTTTTGTTCGCATCTCATTTTTCAGTCTGAAGGGAAAGAAGAGATGGCAAAGGTTTTATCGAAGAACTTATCGGGAGGAGATTTGGGATGAATCCAAAGATTTGGGATGAATCCAACAGCGTGCTCAATAAGTTGCTGATTTTCAGCAGGTTACAACTACTGTTCCTAGGGAGGACACTTCAATCTACGTTCCTCCAAAACATATTGAACGGTTTTTTTAAAAATAGCACTGGAATACATCACTGGACTCCTTCCTCAGAAACTTGGTTTTGTGTTTGTTGTTGGTTTTTTCCTCCCAAATAAATTTTCTAAGCTTTAAGGTAAAACTACAGGTATTTCAGAACAGGATTCAGTAAGGCTTCAGCTCAGCCATTAACACTAAACTGATCAGCACTCTCCAACTGGTCCTGCTAGCGGAGGTGAACACATTGAAAACTTGTCCTAAAACTTAAAATTTTGGTGTTTTTTTATCCTGTCCACTTGGTACCAACAATTACAGCAACGATGAGAAAAAGTTATGGAGTGTAATACAATTAAATCACCTATCCTTTTTTTTTTCCTGCTGGAGATAAATACAGACATCAAATCTCAAACTGTTTTTAGGTTTAAGCAAAGAAGTCCTTGCCTAAAATTAAAGAAGATAATTGCAACACCACGTCACCCTGATTTAAATTAACACAAAATCCATTCCATTCACACAGCCTTGATATTAGAGTGATGAAGAGCAGGTGGAAACCCCCTCCCACTTCATGGTTCCCCCACATTAGGGCCGCAGGATGTTGTGTAAATAAACAGGGCCTCCTAAACTGAGGAATGAGCTTGGATGTTGGTAAAGCAGATCTTCCACTCATAGCAAGAAAATCTTCACCGCAGCACCCTTCTGGACTCCTGAATGCATTAATCAGGGCTGCAACTCTGGTACATTGGACCAATTTTAAGAAGTCATGTTAAAACTGGAAGATAATTTTAGTGGAACTCTAAAAGAATTGCCTGGAAACATCTCTACACTGCCCCCCACTAGTAAGTCTGTTGTTCCACTTGCTGTTGTAATAAAATATTAAGGTTCTTCCGTTCCTGTAGCATTTATTCCCCTAACAGCCACACTTTATCAGTGGTCAGCAGTTTAACATCGTGTCATTGAACCTTTGGAGCATCCAAAACAGTCTCCCAACATTCAGGTAGTGTCCGTGGAAAAAAGACAGGGTTAGCAGGCAAACTTATTCAAACTACTCCGCGACTTAAAACCTTAAATTTTAATACTTTTAAGACTGCCACTCGATTTAACAATGCAGTGTGGCAGCAGCACGGGTCCAAAGCGAGATGTGCTTTGGCAAAATCGTTGGTTATCCCTGAACTTTCACGTTTTTATGGTTTAGGGTTGCGTATAAGCTCAATGATCTTACTTGTTGAAGCCACAGGAATGTTGGGAAAGTTAGTGGTGCTGGTAGTGCTGGCCTCGGTGGGAGCTAACATGGCTGGGGTGCTGTAAGGCTCCGTAGATGCCCTGTTACTCGGCGGGTGCTGGATGGTTTGGACTGAATGTCCTTCAGCTGAAGACAACGACGGCTGCGCCTCGTAATCGTGAACGTATTCGTCTTTCACCAACATGCTTGATGGGGCTGTGAAAAAGAGAACATTTAAACATGCAAAGCAAACTTATTTTCAAGATTTAGCTGCAATTTGCGCTTTTCGAGTGCAAGTTTTTTACTTTCAAGCAGTAACAATGCCAATGAAACTACCAGGGGAAGAATTTAACCGATATAAATGTTTCTGAAACACTGAGAGAAACATCTTTAAATTACAAATAAGCACTGGACGGCAAAGTAAACCACTTATTTCATTCAAACTCCCATCAAAATTGACTAGAAACAATACACACCACAAGGAACTTACTACCATTTCCACCAGAACTTGTTTCTATATATCCTTTTGAGCACATCCAAGTAAAACTCTTACACTAATTTCCTTGCTTGTTTTTAAAGCAACCCTAAATATATTAAAATCTGACTGTAATTTTTCAGTTTCCTGCTCCAAAAACAGCAGCATGACAAGGAAACAGGTTAAGTATTTAACTCTTGGCTAGTAGGATTCATTTTCCAGAAGACACTGCTAACACAAATTAGCAGAGATGAGCACTAAGTTAAAAAAAAATTAAAAAAAAAAATCAAACTTAAAAGCTTTTGAAGTCATTTTTGCTCATTTTCTAATAATGTGCTAATAACATGGGATTACTCAAACTTTATCTTTGAGTTTCTTCTGGAAGAAATAATAACATTTTTGAAATAAAGCTGTTATCAGCTGCACAATCTGACTTCTGAGTAAGATCCACTGGACATCTGATGTCCAATTTCTCTCAGTTTTCAGCGAGGTAACAGCATCAACTGCTTCATTCCACTGCATGTTAATGACAACGTGTCTTATTTGCTAATCTGACCACTTGCTTGTTAAACTGCTTATTAAATAAGCATCCATTATAGCCAACGCAGCTAATTAGTTAATTATCCAGGTGTACTTCTTTCATTTTGTTGGGGTTTATGAGTTGCAGGCAATGGAAAGAGAACAAACCTGCAAACTGTGCTGAGGCTTCTAGTTAAATTTATCAGCACACTTGCCTCTCGTACACTACGTAGTTTGTTTTCCAAAATTGGAGAGAAAAAGCCATTTTTGTCTGCTCTTTATCCTCCCTCCATGCATAGAAATAAATCATGTGCATTTTGAAGCGTATTTAACACAGTTTGTCCCAATAGAAATGTGGCAGAAAACAGAACTGCTTACCAGAACTCTGTAGTGTCAGTCCTGAGAGATCTTTAAAAAATAGAAAGAAAAAAAAAAAAGGGGGTGTGTGAGGAAAATTATAACCTTGAACAGTGTTTGAACATTAATTTTATAAGCCTTTACAAATTGATGTTATAGATTATTGACTACGTGATATACTCTTCCCCTCCATCACTACACAACTCCCCGTGCTAAATTATTTCTAGAATATACATTAACTGTCTGTGAAGCAAACGAAGGCTCGACCAAAAGCCACAAACTGCTCTTTAACATTGGAAAAAGAGGTTAAAAGAACGATCCCATCAAGCAGATGTACAAAACCACACAAGAGTGATTTATAATCAGATCATTAACAGCGAATATTCTAACGAGGTCTTTATTTTCTACATTCCACAGGCAAAAAAACATTTCCCATTTCATTCCCACCACTGTTCCATCCCGAAATCCAAAGGCTACTTACCGATGCCAGGCGATACTACACGCTCATAATGGTAAGGATTTACACAGACACTGTCACATTTTAAGTCAAAAGCATACTGACAATATTTAACATGCTTGAGTTCATTTTTATGAAGATCGGGCCACCTCCAAAGACGAGCGTAAATCACATGAGGGAATCCCTTGCGACCGGCCACCTAAAAAGTTAGACACAAAAGGTGAGTGGGAAAGGAGCACGGCCTTGCCTTTTTACCGAGCGAGGAGCAAAGCTGGGGGAGGACAAACACAACCTGTCTCCGTTATCAAAATACGAGGGGGGACAAAAAAAAAAAGGGTGGTAAAGTTTACTCAGTTTACTCAAGTTCTGTGCTCAACGGGAATATGCATCTGGTTTTGCTACGGTTAAATCAACACCGTGGGTTTTAAGAAAAAAAAAAAAAAGACTGCGTCCAAAATGGCAGAAGCAGAGTTTGTGCTTAATGTCGTGTGGATGTTCACCTTCCCCACCGTGGCTGATGAAAGGAGCTTTGCCCCCAGAAGAAGAGGACCGAGGCGCTAACCTACCCCCGGAAGGAAATTTCCAAGTAGCAGAATGCCAATCCGTCAAAGTGACAAAAAAAAATAAAAATAATAATAAAAAAATAATAAAATGCTTCGAGGGTAGACAGCGAGCTAGCCAGCAAACACGACATCTGTCCTGGAACGAGGAAATCGCAAGCCAAGCTCGGCAGGTACTGAGTACTGACGACATAAGGCTAACGTACATCCTCAGTGCGGCCTCCTCGGAGTACCTGAGCAAGGGATCTTAGCTCTTTCTTCCCACTGCTGACCAACACAGAGCGAACAGAAGCTTGTCGGGAAAATACCGGGATCAACAGCCGAATTTGGGAACGTGACCCTGGTTTTGTTTTATTTGATTTGTATTTTTTTACTGCCACACACACACACACTCGTTTAGGACGGCTGATCCACCGCCTTCTGCTCCTTTTGGGAAGAAAAACGACAACAAAAAAAAATCAACTACGCTTCCTCAACACGCTAGGATCCTGCGTCACTCACTTTTGCTCCAGCTTCGCTAGGAGGAAAACATCTGATTTGTCACTTGTACTAACCTGAAGCCTCCCATCCAGCGTTCTCTGTATTGTAACGCACTTGCTAGGATGAGCTCCATTTGTGGTTATAGCTGTAATCAAAGAATCCAATTCATCTTTTTTCTCCTTTAGCTTTTTAACTAAACTTTCAATTGCCCGTTTGGCAAAAGTTTCACTCTCTCCACCTTGGCGATGGCACATCAAGCTGTGAACAATGCTCAGACAAGCATCATTACTTGTTGGCGTGTTAGTAATAGACATATTGTCCATTTGTCACAGCTTTCTCTTTCAGATCAAATGTCAGTTTTGGGGGCTGTTATGATTCTCAAGCTGATGAACAAGAGATGATCCAAGTTAAGTGTTAGATGTACTGTCTCTTGGTAAAACCTAGGAGGAAAAAATAGCTACATTAGAATTGTTTCTTTAACAAATTGCAGAGCATGTTTCTAAGGAAGCCTGTGGCTTTTTTTTTTTTTTGCTTCTTTTATTTGCAAGCTAAGTGCGGGATATTAAAAGCACATCAGGAAAAAAAAAATCTCTATCGCTTGTCCCGTGATAGCTAAAACATGCTTAAGACACTGCCTGCACAGGTTTAGAAATGAGATTTTTGGTGTTTTTTTCCCCTAATAACAGCGGTTAAATATCCATGTACACGGAGGGTGTACATCTAGGAAGGCAGGAAAAGGAGGAGAGGGGCTTCCATCTCCTACGCTTTGCACCGGGAGGGTGCAGCCAAGGAAAAACATCGCCTGGGAATCCGGGGGGCGCTGATTCCACCAAAATTCAGAGAGCTAAAAAGCACGAATGCAAACCAGAATCGCCTGTCGCCCTCCTTTCATCCTCAACTCCAGTCAGCAAGGCGCTGACTTCAGACTCGAGCAAAAAGCTGCCCGGCAGCTCAGCTCACTCTGAATTAACCCTGCTCGTGTCTTTGCGTTCGGGAACTCCAGGATCTCTCTCCTCGGTTCTTTCCAGCTCCTTCTGGGTCAAGATAAATCAAGCGAAGTCGCTGAGAGCCTGTTTCCAAATGGGCTCTGTCAAACAGAGCGGATTTACTAAAGGTACGGCAAGGAGTGAGCTCGCCCTTACGCCTTTAGCCTTTCAATTTTGTTTTAAAGAAGCATTTGCAGCGCTTTCTGGTCCTCGTGGCACTCTCCCAGCTAGCAGACCTCCTCTTTTCCAAGTTATTTCCTGAAATTAGAAGAGCTGGCCTGATTTGGGGGATTCTACGTGAACTGATCAGTGCCTTACCTAGCCCTTCAAGTTCCTCCCTCGGTGCTAGTTTTTTTTTTTTTTGGCGCTTGGACTCGATAAAGCCTCTTTTGAAAGTCAAGCCCAACCTGCCAGTCCTTCTCCATGGCAACCTGCGCTCGTAAGAAAGCCGGCAAAGCTCGCCAGGACATCGCTCGCCTTCGATACGAGGCGGCATCCCGGAGAGACACGCGGAAATAAGCAGGAATAAGGGACTAGATAAAGCTAGCAGCCCCAAAAAAAGCCTTAAATAAGCACTTAACCCCAGGAACGCAGCTCCACGCGCCTCGAACTGGGAAGAATTTCGCTCGCTGGCTTGCAGGGGAATAAAATCCGGCAAAAACAAATCCTTCTGGAAGTGGAACGATCTCCAGAAACGTTGAGTCACCCCCCCCCCCCCCCAGCTGCCACCGCACTCAATAGGAGCTTCTGAGGGCTCAGCACTTTTCGGAAAGCCGGGCCACTTGTTCGGGATTTGCGACGCCGCTGGGGCGCAACTGCGGGGTCATTCGGGAGCCTGGCTTACCAAACCCTCCCCCCCCGGGGTTAATCTTGGGGTTTTGAGCCCCAAAAACCTGGCATCTATTGAGAAATGAGGTGAGATTTCTCGGGAAGCACATAAAGCGTTTAAGAGCTCCCCTCCGGTTTGGGATTCCGTTTTTGGGATGATGAGGAGAGGGAGCACGAAGAAAAAAGCAGCAGGAGGCAGCGCTGGAGCGAAGCTCCTGGAACGAGACCCGAGAGGAGCACGGGAGGAAAAGGCACCAAGTGCTTCACCCCACCTCAAGGAAAGTCATTTAACTTGGAAAAAAAAACATATTAAAGGCACTCTGCGTCCCGTAACGCAAAGGGGATCCTCAAGGGAGGAAAATAAAGCAGCTAGGATGGCCAAAAAACACCTCTGATTATCCCCTGCAAACACGCCCCTGTCTCAAAACCAACCCCAAACCACGACCGGGACGCCGCACGCTTACGGAGATGACACGAAGGAACACGAGCCAGCGGTCCTACAACCCCACAGAGCTCGGGGAAGAGGGTTAATCCCGGCCCCACGGCGCCCTGACACACTACCCGCCCCGTTTACAGTAGGGTCGGAGCCAATCGCGGCCGCGGAGGGCTCGAATTCCCCCAGGAACTCGGGCTCTAAAAATGTGGCCGGTCCAAATGCCACCGGATAATGACTTTAAGGTACGGGCAGAAGGCCAAAAACCACCCCTCACCCCTCCGGGGCACTTTTGGAGCACGTTTTATCCCGTTTTATCCCTCGTTTTCACTGCAAAACCGCTTCTTTTCCAGCCCCGAGAGAAGCGGAGAGCCTGAAGGCCGTTTGCTGGACGCATCACGCCATTCAGCGGGGTGATGAGGAGCGACTGAACGGCAATTTGGAGCGTTTTAGGTGTTAAAAGAAAACATAAAGTGGCGTTATTTTTAAAAAATCAAGTGTTTTCTTTCCGTGTGTATGGATATTTATAAAAATACACGCGCTTTGCAGCCGTGGCACAACTGGAAGAAGCGTTTCCGTGCAGGTGGCGGGGTAACACGGGGCTTTTGGGAAGCTTTTGGTGCTGAAACGAAGCAGCCTCGTGGGCAAGAAGCTCCCGAAACAGCGGTGAAAGCCCAGAAGGGCGACAAACACCCCAAATAACAGGGTGAGGGGACCCTCTGGGGCCGGGGGCGTGAAATAAACGCCAAAAGCACTTCAAATCCTAACCATCAACTCCAATCAGTCCATTTTAAAGCAAGCGCACGGCTAGAAAACAAATAAATAAATAAAATAAAAAAACCCACGAGCCTCTATCTCTTGCTGGAAGAAAACTTCCAGGTGTTTTAGGGTTCCAGGTATTCAAGGAACGACGGCGGCGGCGAAAAAAACACCACCCTGGCACCTCTCTGCCGGCCCAGCACGGATTTTAAATCCTGTCAAAGGTGCACCCTGCATCCCGGCTTCCCCTCCCCTCCCTTTATTTATGTTTTTTTTTTTTAGGGAGAACGTAGACAGCTCAAAAATCTCTTTTCAATACAGACTTCTGTACGGTCAGAGAAAGAAGCACGAGCCGAGGAAGGGAAGCAAATTCCTTTCCAGCTGCTCTGTCTGAGCCGCCCAGCGGGACTCCGTGCCCGTCCCCCTGCCTAAGAGGGGGTGAAGGAAAAAGGGGAAAGAGCCCTGGTGCAGCAAGCTGCAGGTGGCAGGGCCACAAAACCCCGGCTGGGCTCTTCCTCGGAGCATCCTACAAGCCCCATCTTCCCGCAGGAGGCTTCCCTCGGCGAGGGCAAACAGCAATTTGCCCGAACCTCACAAACAGAGGCAACAATTGCGGCCGAAGCCAGCAACACGAGGCGCAGGCACCGATTCCTCCCTCTCGGCCAGCGGTTTTTTGTTGGTTTTTTTTTGTGTTTTTTTTTTCCGACGCCCCGGCACTGGGGCGCGCGGGGTAACGTCTGCTCCTCGCTCGCCGGGATAACGTCCTCCGCGTTCGAGAAAAAAAAGAAAAGAAAATAAAAAATAATCAAGGAATAACTCCGGGGAAAAGCCAGCGTGGAAAATGCCAGCCCTGAGCCAAAGCTGGGGGGGTTTTTTGGCGAGGTTTCCGAGGTGGGCAGCCGGCGTCCTGATGTTCGCAGCGGACCCTGAAGCTTTGTTCTCCTCGCTCCCAAGTCGGCCGCCCATTGTGCGAGGCGAGGCGTGAGGAGCCTTCCAAAGCTCCTGGTGAGGAGGAGCTGAGCTGGAAAGGGGGGGGGAGCAGGCGAGAAAACTTTCTCCCAACCCGCTCGCAACCAGCCAAAAGCCCCAGAGCTCCTTCTCGGGGTGAGGAGAGCCGGGTAGGAAGGATAAATAAACCAGCAGCTGAGGGAACGGCGCTGCCAGGCCTTGCTGAGAGCTCCCACAGCCCTCAAGGGGCCCAAGGGGATGAAGGGGGGGGGGGCAGCGAGGCTCTGAGGGGAGCCAAGGGGGGTGCAGCCCCCTGAGGGGTGCTGAGGGGGGGGCTGAGCGCTGCTGCCGGGCGCGGATGTTACCTGGGGCCGCTCTCCAGGCTCGGCCGCGCTGCCGGGGCCGGCCCCGGTGCGGCGGAGCGGGGCCGGGCCTCGTCCTCCTTCCTCCTCCTCCTCCTCCTCCTCCTTCCTCCTCCTCCTCTTCCTCCTCCTCAGCCGCCCCCCCCCCCCTCCCAGCCCCGGCCCAGCCCCTCCCCGCCCCGCTCCTTGGCGGTGGCGGCGGCGGCTCTCGAAGGGCAGGGCAGGGCCGGGCCCGGCCGCCCCGGCACGGCCGCGGGGCTGAGGCGGCCGTGAGGCGATGGCGGCGGGCGGGCGGGGAGGGGGAAAGGGGAAAAAGGGAAGAAAAAAAATTAAATAAAAAAATTAAAAAATAAAAAAGGGAAGGGGGAAGCCGGGGTTATAAAAGGGGGGGGAGGGGAAGGGGGGGGGGCGGCCGCGCTCCGGCCGCTCGAGCTCCGCCGCCGCCGACACGTCCGGGCCGCCCGCTGCGCATGCGCCGCATCCGGGCACCCGCCGGGCGCTGAGGGGATGGAAAAAGGGCGGGACCGGGAGGGGAGAGGGGGGGGGGGGAGGGGGGAGCGCTGAGGGGATTTGTGGAGGGGAAGGGGGAAAAGGGGGGAAAGGGGGAAAAGGTGTTGGCAAATGGCCCCAAAATGGGAAAAGTGCACGACTACAAAGCCTCACAAGTGTAAAATCGCCCAGCTAGCAAACCCCACAATTGTGAAGCCTCACAACTGTAAAACGCCTCAACTGCAAGACCCTACAACTGCAAAACCCCTCAACTGTAAGACCCCTCAAAGCCCCATGATGGCAAAACCCCACAACTGCAAAGCCCCACAACTTCAAAACCCCCAACTACAAGACCCCAAAAGTGCAAAACCCCTCAACTACAAAACCCCTCAACTATAAGACCCCACAAAGCCCCACAATGGCAAAACCCCACAACTACAAAACCCCAGAACTGCAAGACCCCTCAACTCCATAGACCCTAGAAGTGCAAAGCCCCACAACTACAAAACCCCACAACTGCAAAATCCCCCAACTACCAAACCCCACAACTGCAAAACCCCACAAAGACCCCCAACTGCAAGACCCCCCAACTGCAAGACCCCTCAGCTGAAAAAACCCTCAACTGTAAGACCCCACAATGGCAAAACCCCACAACTACAAGACCCCGCAAGTGCAAAATCCCCCAACTACCAAACCCCACAACTGCAAAACCCCACAACTGCAAGACCCCACAAACGCCAACTACCACCAACGAAACCCCACAGAGGCAAAACCCTTCAAATGTAAACACTGCAAACACAAAACCCCACGTGTGAAACCCCAGGACGTGCACAGCCCTTCAAACACACACCCCATAAATGCAAAACCCTGCGAATCCAAGCCCCACAAATGCAAAACCCTGATAATTCAAGCCCTATAAATGCAAAACCCCATCGAATGCCACAAGGCACCAGCGGACGACGCTTTTGGGGCCGGTGCTGCCGCCTTTGGGGCATCTTTCCACGGGGCAGCCGCCTTTAGGGGCGACGTTTTGCTTGTTAGGGTTTGGCTCATTGCTCCCCTACAGCCACGTACGCTCTTTATTGAAGAAAATGGGAAGAAGACGGAAAAATTATACACGAGATTTAACTTTCCAGCTCAAAACCTGCCAAATTTGTGCATTTTTATTAGGAAGTTTTTCTTTCTTTCACCTTTCAGGAACCCAGAGAAAGGGAAAAAAGGCTCAAAAACGCGTTTAATGCTCATTTTTTTCAAAAAAAATTGACTTTTTCATGGGGATTTCGAGTGTCATCAAGTCCTCGGCCAACGCGACCTCTTGGCCATCCAACGCCGCCTCCGCCTGCCTCTTCAGCTGGGTGATATCGGCGTCCCCCTCGCCGAGCCGAGCTTTGTAGCGCTGGCTGAAATGAGTCAAAACCAATTTTTTAGCCCCGCACAGCTTGGCGAAAGCAGACGCCGCTTTTGGGGTGCTGTGGCCGTGCTCTTTGGCCTTCTCCTCCTGGGTGTCATCCAGCGTGGCTTCGTGGATCAACAAATCGGCTTCGCGGCAAAGCTCCGCGGCTTCGTCCCCGACCGGCCCCGAACAATCCCCTAAAATACAGATTTTTCGGCCGGGCACCGGCTCTTCTAAGACGTCCGAAGGAGAAATGGTTCTGCCGTTCTCCAGAACGAGGGAAATTCCGTTCTTCAGTTTCCCATACGCCGGACCTGGCTGAACTCCTGGCAAAGAGAGGCGAAAAAAAATCATTTAGGACGAGATTTGCTGAATTTAGAGCCGTCTTACTGAAAAAACACGACCTCGGTCTAAGCAGCACTCGACAATTCATCTAGCTCGTACAAAATAAAGCGCGTGTAACCCTATCGGGAAGTGCTTTTGAAGAAAAGTTACGTTCTTCATAAGGAAATCAATAAATTCCTGCAAAACGCGCTGCCGTTCCTTACCTCGGCAAGCCACAGGGTGCTTTTTAAGCCTTTCTGAGCTTGGTTATTCCTCTCCGTACCAGAACAGGCTGCGATATTAACTGGAATTGGTGGTTTTTACACCAATTCGGATTGCTGCCTTGCTATAAATGTATAAAAACCTCTACTAGAAAACAGAAGATCGAATCTGAATGGATTACAGAGCGGCGCAGCAGCCCTGATTTAATGGAAACCCTACAAAGGTTGTCAGAAAAAGGTTTCAGCTGCTTAACCCCACAGTGTTAGATTTGCTGGAAGCTGGAGTCATGAATCTTGAACCTTTACGCCTTTAAAAATCAATTAAAAAGAGGAAAAATAAGTAGTAGTAGGAAGTTACCAAGGTCTTTCAGTTTTTCTACATTGAGTTTCCCAGGCCGGGGCTTCTCTTCCACCACGAAGCCGAAGGAAGGCACGCGGTGGAAGAGGCGAAAGGCTTTCACCACCAGCTGCTCGTTGTCCACCAGCAAGTAGGAGTTTTCCCCGGGATCCAGGTGGAGAATTCTCCCCTGGGCTTCCCCGGGAGATATCTCGTCTCTCAACAAAGAAAAATCTTTAAATTCTTCTGCAGGGCACTGGTCCCGCGTAGGGACGAGCTCGTGGACAATGTAGGGGAACGCGAGTTGGGAGTGGGAGAGCTCCATGGTCCTCCAGATGAAGTTTCTCAGTCCGATCGGGCCGTAAATATCGACGGGTGGTTTGTTGGGGTCGGGGCTGCTTTGGAGGCTGAGGGTACACAGCAAGCCAGGAAGCCCAAAAAAGTGGTCGCCGTGGAGATGAGTTATGAAAATCTTGGTTATTCTGCCTAGGGATCAGGACAAAAGAGGGAAAAAAAAGGTAAAAAATAAACGAAAAACGTATTTAGCATGGGAAATGATCTTAAATAATACAAAAAAAGCATCCAGTTTTGATTTCAAAGGGCTTTAAAATGCAAGAACCTCGCAGTCCCCTCCTGATTGGTTTTCAGATGGAAAAACTTCGCGGCCCAGCTGAGTTTGTGGGTGTCCTTTGGTGTCCAAGCCTTTTGGTGGCTTTTTCTCCTTCCGGGGAAGTCACACTTAAATTAAAACGACACCACAAGCAGAGAGATTATTCCAATTACCCTGTTCCTCATTAGGGTAGCCAGTTTATGCTTTCCTCTATCACTTCAGGTGCTCTTTTCTGCAAAGCGGGCAGCCACCAGAATGTGCAGCATCTCCCCTGTCACAGTTTGTGGACAGAAAGAGGTCAGGGAACCAAAAAAAAACCACAGTTTTTGCATGACTGCAACCCTTGGCAGCTGTTTTACCATTTTTAACATGTGGTAAAACTACACAATAAGAAGGACCAAATGTCTTTTGGTTTGGTTTAAGGACCGTTTAGTAGCGATCACTACTTCGGTCTGTTCGCTTGCACACTAAATCTGTAGTTTAAAACCAGTCTCTGCTCACTGCAAAGCCGAAGAAATTAATTCAGGAGAGCTTCGTTCAGAAGAGTTTGGTTCTCAAACACAATTCGGCAACGCGGAGCCATGAGGGACTACGGCACAGCAGGTTCAGCAACCTCCGCCCATCCACAGATGCGCACGAATGTTTAGTTAAGTATTCGAGTAACAGGAGCACGAAGGGCAGAGTATTTCGCTTAGATCTCAGGAAATTTTTCTACACTCACCTGCTTTCAGGTGGCTTTTCATCAGCTGGGTTTGCGTCCCCTCCCCGCAGTCGAAGAGCCAGCACTCGCCTTCTCGCCGAAGCACCAACGCGGACGCCCCCCTGGTTGGAGAGGGATACGCTGAGCCCGTCCCGAGGAACGTTACATCCATCGACATTTTAAATGTCTCGATACCTGAAAGAGAGATTTTTAAGTCACCGAGTAGATGTATTTATACTGAAAAACCACCAAATGTTGTTCTTTTAAGGGAAGGCGCCTGACATATTTGAGTACCTTATTTTCAGGTGCGTTCCCACTTCACCTCAGCCTTCAGGTGCCTCGACAGTGCTGGGGGGTGAAAGAGCTTCAAGCTGTCGCATCCCCAGGAGGCAGATTTACAGATTTCTCTGCCTTTAGATAAGGATGTTGTGGGGATTAATCCCTCCAAAGCTGAAAAAAAAAAAAAAAAAAAGAGAAGAAACCGGACTGGGGCCTTACGCCCTGCCTTTGTACCCTCCCAGCAGCAGCAGGCAGAGGCAGGGGGAAAGGCAGGGAAGCTCAGATCAGCTTTCTCGATAGGCAGGATCAAAGTTTAATCATTTTTCTATTTTATATCTGCGTGACGGGAAGGTTTCAAAGCCCGCGCCCGGCGCTGCCACACGGCGCTGGCTTCGCTTTCTCCTTTCAACCTCTCGGCGCCTCGCCCCGGCTGGCTGGCGTGAAACAGCATTTTCAGGAGTTTCAGGCAGGAGAAGGCCAAAAAATAATAATAATATATATATAAAAAAGCCGCGGTGAGGGCTTTGAAGGTTCCTCCGGGAGCAACGCTACAGGTAGGGCAAGTTTTAATTAAGAAAATCCGCCGGAGCGGCGGCCAGCTCCCAGATGGGACCGCCTCATGCGCGGGGAAGCCGGGCTGCGTCTCCGCCGGCCGTCCTGAGGCTTTTCTGAAGCGAAAATGAGGGAAAAACGGGGTTTTTAGGGCCGTGTGGTGACCGGCTGGTGGGGGAGGGCTCAGCCTCCATCCACCCGCCCTCAGCACCGCGGCCGTAACGGTAACAAAATGCAAGCCACGACCACAGGAGCCACCAGGCGACCCCCTCGGGCTCCCCTCAGGCTCCCCTGGCTATTTGAGGTCCCTTTTGTCCCGTTCCCGGCCCCATTCCCGTCCCCTTTCCCGGCCCTACCCGTGCGGGTGGCCCCAGCGGCGGCAGGCGGAGCCCGCGCTCTGTGGGGCCGGGCCGGCGGCGGGGCCACCCCCGGGGCCTCGGCGTGAGGAGAATCGCGCCCCGAGCGCCAATTTTGGGGGTTTTTGGGGTTTGCCCAGGGCCAAGCGGTGTGGCAGCGGGCTCCCAGTGGGGTTTGGAAGCTGGGAGCTGTGGGAGCGGTGGTTTGACGCGATTCCCGGCCCTGCTTGTGGCAGCCGGCGGGCCGCGGTTTCCTCTGAAGGATGCAAACTGCCAGGGGACACACACACAAGGATTTTTCTCCTCATCTTACACATTTCAGCAATAATCCTTACAAATAGTCACAAAAATGTGCCTAAAACCTGGTAATTCACGTCAAATATCCCCCTCTTCCCCCCCCAACCCCAAACACAGCGTCCCAATCGAGCTGGTGGATGCCACAGCCACTTGCACCTAAGACTTGTTTGGTTTTATATATTTTTTTTTCCTGTTAAAAAACACCTAAAGATTCTTCAGACCCTTAGAGGCTTCAGTGTAGAGTGCTGTGAAACAGGCAGATGTTCCAGAAAAACTTTTGAGAGAAAAATTTTAATCACTTTGCTCACTATCCATGTCCCTGCTTGGTCCCTTTTGTCCCGTTGAGGGACAAAAATCAAGCAGACTAAAGAAAAAATAAATAAAAGTAAAAAAAACGTGGGAGATTTGGGTGATTTCTACATAGGTCAAGCATTATTGTTGCAGAAGAAACAAAACCAAATATAATTTAGGCAAAAGGGAATGCGTTTTACTAAGAAAATAGAAGAGCAGAACACACATTTCAATAGAATTACAGCGTAGAAAGGAGAAAAAAAAATAAACAGGTCACATTTAAATACAATTTTAGTTTCAACTAAGCAATAACCCTCCAAAAGTAAAGCCAACCCTGGACAGATCAGGCTAGGATCTCACAAGCACTGCAGCACGGAGTCGCAGTGTAAGGTAGATGTGCCTAAGGTAGAAATAATTTTGCTGTTTTATTTATTTTCTCAAAAAAAAGTCAATCTTATCGCTGTGCGGTCCTAAAAGGATTCGTGTTTTTGTTTCAGAAAGGAAATATTTAAAGGGTGGAGAAGTCTGGTGCTGGATTTGCCTCACAGTTCACCCAGAAGGGGCTTTTTGCTGCCAGGGTAAGATGTGTTTCAGGTCAAGGTAGCTGCAAACGGAATTAGGCGTCCCTTCACCAGAGGCATTGCGTTACTCAACTTCAGCTGTCAAGCGGCTGTAATGAGAGCTTTGCTCTAGATTTTCTCCTTGCTCCAGTATTCAATGTAACAGCAGTCCCTGCCTGTTACAAACATCTGTTAGGAAGGGGGACGGTAGGGTTGGTAACGGTGTCGTCTTAAAGAACCCAAAAAGGGCAGCGGGTCCTCCTACTGCAGCGTTCCTTCCTGAGCGGCAAGCTGAGAAGTAGTAATTAATTCAAAGCTTAATTACGGCTGAGGAATTGACAAAGCTGAGATTGAATCTGTATCTTTTATTTAAAAAAAATAAAACTAAGATGAAAGGGAGGAGTGAAAAGCAGTTACAGATGTGTGAGCTGACGTTCCCAGCTGCTGATGGAAAAAGGGCTGCACCTTAAAGGCAGAATTCTGCAAAATATTGCAGGTTAGAGACGACTCCTGTTTTCCTAACGAGGGTCAAAAGCCCACTGAGGATGAACTCCTGGCCTGAAAAAAACATCAGAGCGAAGAGACGGCTGCAGAACTTTTTTATTTTGTAAAGCCACGTTCGAATCACGGACTGAGGGCCCTGCCTTTGCCATCGGGCTCAGCCAGGATGCGAGATCAGTGCGTAGGATCCTTTTATCACTCTTCTGCCTAATGAGGATGTCAGAAGAGGTGAGGAAGTGTGCGTTGCCAACATCTTTCGATTCAGGGAGGCAGAACCCCGCCGCCGCGCGGAGCTGTGCTTTCAGAAGGTAAAAACAATCGTCCGCTAAATAAATAAATTCCTTTTTTTTTTCCTCGGTAAGATCACGAATTTAAATACGCTAAAAACAGGCATAGCAAAAATAGATGAAAAAAAAAGCATTCTTTGTAAAAACATCACGTGTACGTGTTGGTCTTTTTCGTGTATACTCACATGGACAAGTTGCAAACCACGTTACGTGGCGACGGGGCGCTCAGAGCCCCGCCGGACAGCATTTTACCACAGTTTGAACGTGCAAAACGTTCCCCCCCATCACTGTTTTCTGCATTTCGATAATCAGTCTTCTTTCCTCACCTAGGTAAAGCCTTCCAAAAGCTTCCTGCTCTTTCTCGTTGTTTTAAAATCGGAGGCTAGGCCAGAGATCATGTCCAAAGAGGTACAGAGAGTAGCAGACAACACAGAAAGCCTACCAGACCTCAATTCGTCGTAAGCCGCCCCCTTCTTTTGTTCCTGAACGAATTCTCTGCTGTTGCCACAAAGAACACTGCGTGACACGGCAATTAGAAGACTGATTACAAAAAGCAGAAATAAGTGGTTCTGGAAATCAGCAGCGACGAGAGAGCAGCACGCACATGCAGCTACAACATCGTTAATCGAATTATTTAGCGTGGGGAGGGCTCGAAGGTAGAAAAGTGATGTCCTTTTCCGAATTCATCCTCAAGAGCTCATCCGGACATCCGGACAGTTCACCGGACGCTTGGGGGAGCGGGGAGCGACCTACGTCAAGGGAGAAGGGCAAAAGAGCCACCAAAAGAAGTGAAAATAAATTACAGGACTCAACGGGCATGATTTCAATTGGTCTGAAAAAAGGGATCCCTGCAGAGTAGAAGGTACTGCCTGAGGAGTGAGAGCTTCTGGTCCATCAGTGAACCTTAGACTCCGGCCAGTCGTACACGTCTGGCATGAAGGATTCGTATTCGTAGGTCCAGACTTTGGATCGAATGTACCGGTTCTTGTCCGCAGGCTCGGGGTAATGGAAAGCCATGTTGTTGGCGTACAAAAACTCCATCACCTGCGAAGGCAAAAAAAAAAGCACCGGGCACTTTGTGCCTCTTCCTACGGCCACGCGACGTTCACGCTTCCGTAATATTTCGGACTTAGAAAGACAAATCGCAAAATCTTTGTACAATTCCTGCGCGATCAGGGGCTGAAAACTTTATTTCAGTTCGTTTTTCACACTCACCTTGACGGCGATGTAAATAGAAACTTCCCTGATATTGGACAGCGGAGGGTAAAGCCTTCCCTGGGCGAGCTCCTCGTCAGTCAGCTGCTCCGTCAGCGCCTGAATTAGAAGAGCAACAACTTCTCACCTACCGAACGGGGGCAGGAACGTGCTAAAATACCCGAGAAAACCCCGTTGGGGTGCTCTCACTACTAGAGTTTTCCTAAAGCACTGCGAGAAGGCGGTCAAAAATAATATTCTTGGAGGTTAAGTCTACAATCTGCGCCCGTAGCAGGCTTTGTTAAATATTTAACTGAGTTAAAACAATTTTTTGGGAGGCAGGACGGGAGGAAAAGGCAGGTCCTGTGAGGCTGGGAGGCGATTTACACCCAGATTTACTATTTGGGCGTTCAATTTTGGGATGAAAATCCACGTTTGCAACGGGGGCTGGTATTTTTCGCGACCGTCTTTGATCCAAACCCATTTTTTTTTCCCGACAGGAAGGAAACCAAAAGAAAATCCTCGAGTTTCAGCAAGATTAAGGTCAGCTCCCACGCTTACCTTGGCGGCCTCCAGGAAAACCTTATCACTAATATGTCGAACGCTGCTGAGGATGACAGCGAGAGCCACGCCTACAACAAAACGATCGCCGATTAGGGGCCACGGCGCTTCCAAACGGGCAGCCCTCACGCTCACTTCTACACACACTCAAGGAATTATTCCCGCGTGTGCTCATCGTTTACCCTAAAAGTTGGCTTTTGGCAGTGGGTTGGAGCTGGGGGAAAAAAGGGAGAGAAACTGGAAAACTGAAACTGCTGCTGCATGAACTAGGGAAGCCAGGGAAGCCAGAAAAGCTCTGAAGATTTTGGTTAATACCTGGAAAAATGTAAGCGTTGTTTCCTTGGCCCGGTTTGAAGGTTCTTCCGTCTTCCAGGGTCACCAGGTCGAAGGGGCTGCCGCTGGCGAACAAGCAGCGTCCCTGTGGAGGCAAGGGAAAGAAACCATCAGCGCTTCTGCTCCTCGCTTCCCGAAATGAAGAGGAAGCAGAGCAACGGGCGCTTCCAGAAGGAAACTGAAATAAAAATGAGAAAAGACCCAAAAAGACCAAAAAGAGCGAAAATTAGAAGCCAACAAAAGCCCACGCAGTACAAACAGGCGGTGGCAGAGGGCACTAAAGCACTGTCAGGCTTGCAGAGGAGCCACCTAGTGGAAGAAGAAGGAGGAGGAATAAAAATATAGCGGTGATGGCTTCGTTTCCTTCCAGACTTCCTGGTTTAGCGAGCGAGTTCACAGCAGCCGGGATCAGGCTGCTCCTGAGGGCAGGAGGAAAAGATGAAAACCACGAGCAAACCTGGTCCTGATTCCTTCCTCACGTAGTTAGCCGTTGTTCTGCCTAAAAAAATCTCTCTGAGGCATTCAATAATCTTCATTTTAAAGCGTTTGCTACCGAAAGCTGAGGTGTGGATTTTGTCTGGAGGCTGGCGTGATTTCTGCCTAGGGCTCACTCTGGAGCCGTCAGATTCGGGGCTGCGCTTAAAGAAAAAAAAAATGGCTTTTTGAAAAGCCACACCTTGAAAGTTTATAATTTAAAGAGAGGAAATTCCCAGACAGCTACAGACACCGGGAACGTGAGGAGAGAGGGTCACTGATTATCATGAAGTGGCCACCACGTACCTCTGTTAACGTATAGGCTTCCTCTGCCGTGCACTCGGCCTTCACCGTGGGGTTGCTCAGGGCAAATATGATCGGCCGCTCGTTGATGGAGCCCATGGCCTTGATCACGTCGGGAGAGAAGAGGCGCCCGGCTCCCGCGACTCCTGGAGCAATAAATCAGCGATTGCAACGTTAGCAGGAGCAAACGAAGCCAAAAGCCAAGTCGTGGAAAGAGATTGTGGAAAGATTTTTGGCTCACCGATGATAGCGGAAGGTCGCAGCACGTTCACCGCCTCGACAAACGTCTTTGGGATCTGCTCCGGAGCCGGGTGGGTAAACGGTTCCTGGTTGGAATCCACCTTTTGTTCTCGGCCCTGCAGGGAAACGTGGATTTTAGCCGTGAGGACGCGTAAAGGATGGGTATTTCTGTGGTATTTTAAGGCTTGGTGCAGCCCTACCTGAACCAGCAATCCGTATTTGTCAAACATCCATATTCTCTTGTAGGCTTCCTCTGCTGAAACACCGGTTTCCATCATGGCCATGACGATGAGGTTCGCGATTCCCAGGGCAGCCTTGGGGATAAAAGGACCTCGTTTTTATGTTAAAGGATCCCAAAAAGGGGTCTGTCGTCACCAACATCTTTCCCTCCACACGGCGCTGAGTTTAGCAGGCAGAGGGAGGTGCAGAGCAGGGCTGGGTTTAGAGGCAACGCCAGCACATCAGCCAATTACCCCAATCAAGCTGGAGGCTTTTTCAGCTAATTAAGTGATTTTGTCAGCATCCTAGAAGCAATTTTGCTGATAAACCAAGGAGCACGGCGCTGGTACTGCCACTACGAAGTGTCTGCTGCAACCAGATTTAACTTCCTAAGAAAACCACGGCCTGTTCCTCCATAATCCCATCAAAATTAACAGATGTGCTTCCTCCCTTTCCTACTAAATCATAATTTTATGGTAAAATTCCCCTCATCTACACAGCTCCCTGCTGCTTTTATAAATCCATGCAAAAAAAGTGAAAAACTGAGCCCTGGCAGGTGTCAGACTGCTTTCAGATAGCATTTTTTCAGCAGCTACTCCCTCCTGTCGGTGCAGAATCCTTTTTAAGGCACGGTGAAACGGAAAGAAATTCAAAGAATCTGCAGATCCTGCGAAACCATGACATAGAATATACTTAAAGTCTCTAAAACAACGCAAGATCTAAGAGATCTCACCTCTCCTGCTCCCAGGAACAGCACTTTCTGCTCTGAAATCGGCTTGCCCGTGGCTTTCTGTGCTGCCAGCAGTCCCGCCAAGGCCACCGAAGCCGTCCCTATAAAAGCAGGACAAAGCTGAAAAGAGTTGAACAGATCTACGTGGCGGATTTTGTCCAGGAAACGTTTTGGCACGTCCACGAGGAACACAAACAAAGGGTGTACCTTGGATGTCATCGTTGAAGGTGCAGTATTTCTCTCTGTATTTTCTCAAAAACCGAAAAGCGTTGTGGTTTCCGAAGTCTTCGAATTGGATGAGGGTGTTCTGGCCATACCTACAGAACACGGCAAATCGTTAAACTCACCAAAAAACGATTATTTTACAGCAATTCCTGCCCGTTTCTCTCTGGACAGGGGATTCGAAGAGCTCCATCTCCATTCCGTGCGCATTTAACAGGTAACTACAAACAGGTCACAGAAAAAAAGTCGCTACAGAGGCAGAAATACAACAGCATCTCTTGCCATCTACTCTTTTCTTTAATCCTGAAGTGATTCTTACAAGGATGGAGTGTCCTGAAGTTTTCTTGCCAGCAGTTTTGGCCGTACAGAATATTCAGGGTCATACCTGTCTGTGATGGCCTCCATAAACTCATCGATCAGGTCGTCGTAGACCTGCGAGCGATCCCTTTTTTGGTACAGGCCCATGTAAAACGGATCTTTTAAGAGGGTCTGAAAGAGAGCACAGCAAAAGACAGCAGCAGGGTGAGTCGCTTCCTTGGAATTCATTTCCCAGAGGTCACATTTTACACCATTTTCACAGATATTGCATTTATAGGGCCGCTCTATCTGCTTCCAGCCTGTATCAATGCTCAGGATCTTCGGCTGCCGCTTGGGGTTGGTTAAAAACTCACTGTGTTGTCGGTTCCAACGTCGATGCACACAGGCAGGCATTTATCTGGATGGATTCCTGCACAGGCCGTATACAAGCAGAGTTTCCCCACGGGAATTCCCATCCCGTACACCCCGAGGTCTCCGAGACCCAAGATCCTTTCTCCATCAGTGACAACAACAGCCTGAAAAAAAAAACAGAAGTCAAGCTATCGACGAATACTGAAATTTTATAAAGTTTATAGCGATAGCAATTGTTTTTTTTCCAGGCAAATAATCAGGTATATTTGTACAGTTAAACAAAGAACACATTGCAAGGAATTTCTTTTCTTTTCTCTTTTCTTTTCTCTTTTCTTTTCTCTTTTCTTATCTTCTGGTTTGCAATCATCGTCAAACAACTGCCAAGGACGCGTTATTCAGCGCTTAGATTTCCCTCAAATGCTAGCCAAGAAGCCCTGCTGGGATTAAATAATAATTAGAAAGAAGAATCATACGACGGCAGTACCTTGACGTCGTTCTCTGGCCAGTTATTCACAATGGACCTGATGTGACCTCTGTCTGAGATAGAAATAAATAATCCTCTGAAAGAAAAAAAAAAGAAATATTTGATGGGTGACAATCAGAAATTTAATTTTGCTTCGTAAAACTAAATTCTAAACAGCAAAACTTTATTAAAATTGAAGCATTGCCATCACTGACACAAAATATTTAGAGGACAATTTGTCGTATGCATTTCTGTTCAGTTATTTGGATGCTCTGGAACAAAACCACAGAGGAAATACTTTTAAGGAGTGCTTCTCTCTGGGAAAAGGAGAGGCAATGAAGCAGAAAAGAGCCCAGGTGAAGAGCAAAAACCCTTCCTGAGCAAAAGGTGAGGCTGGCTGGCCTTCAGAGATCCCTTTCAACCTATTCTTGCCTCTAAATCCTCAGGAACCTCAAGGAAGAAATAGAAAACAACAAAAAATATCAGCGATATCCATCTACTGTGCTTACTTTGGTCTCCTGAAGATGTGTCCGTACTGGGAACAGGCGAGGCCCACTGTTGGTGTATACACAATGGGCATTAACCGCTCGATGTCATCTTGTAAAACCCTGTAGAATAACTTCTCGTTCCTCTCCTGGATTCCCATTATGTAGATATACCTGAAACCAAGAAAAAAAACAACATCGATTTAACAATTTTCACATTTACGCTTATTTAAGACAAGGTGAAAATGATCAAAGCAAAAACTTCACGTTATTTCTTCACGAAATTCCTTTTTCTGCTCAAGCTGGACACGTGGATACACGTAGGCACGTATGAAACCAGTGCCAGGATGCTAAAAACATCCCCTTCGACACAAGAAACGAGCAAAAAAGCTTAAACACCAAGCAAAAAAGCACTCAAAAATAAGTAAGTAAATAATAAATGAACCAAATGAACCCCCCCCCACACTTTTTCATCCAACAAACAACCAAAGAAGGTTATTTTGGATATTTAACACCACGAAATATTAATTTTCAGCCATTTCCATTTACTTGCAGGACAAAAGAAGGCCGGCGGGGTGCTTACTTCTCCAAGGGGTCCGTCATTTTGGCCAAATTCTTGTGGAAGCGTAAGGCTTGAATGTCTTGGGTCTCTATTTTGGGAGGAAGAAGCCCTTGCAAGCCGAGCATCTGCCGTTCGTGCAACGTAAAGGCCATCCCCTGAAAACAAAAGAGAGAAAGGTCAGAAATAACGTGTCTGTTTTATTTTTTTCTCCAACATTTCCATTTCTCCTGGATTTATTTTTGCCATTATCCACTCCCGGGACATTCGTGGCTCGAATATCCCAAATGTTATCACACCAGGGTGTCTCTGGAGAGATATTTTGGGGTGGGAGCCCTGCAGCAGCTGCCCCAGGGCACAGATTTGGGCATTTTGGGCTCTCCTGCATGGGTTTCCCTCCTGAGCACGGCTTTTCCTCTGCGCTGAGTCCTCGGGTGCCCTCTCCCAGATGTCGTTTCCCTCTGTGAAACGGGAGAAGAGCGACGAGATTCCACCACAGATGTTTAGGACTCAAACAACAGCTGGCTCTTGAAACATTTCCCAGAAATAAAGGGTTGACCAGAGCATGGGGAGGTCACCCAGTCTGCTCCTTACGCTCACAGCCACAAAGAGGCTGCATTTTCCCACTTATTTGCACTGCTCCAGACCCCAAAAAGTGACCGAATCACCCTAATAATTCCGCTGAGATCACATTTCAACCCAAATCCTTCGTTTTTTGCTCCGGGCAGTGCCCGATCCCTTGGGACTGTAACACCTGACGACCAAAAAGCTTCGTTTTGTCACAAAGTCGGTTTCAGAAGAGCTAAATTGAGAAAAAAAAATAATAAAAAATCCCATTTCAGATTAGTACAAAATTAGAACAAAAACCATCAGCTATTTTGCAAAAAATACTTGCAAATGCTTAGATTTGAAAAGCATTTGACCCTAAAATACTTTATTTTATTATTATTTATACGATACTTTAATTTTGACAACCGTCTGTGGAATAGTTTTGATGATACTGAACTCAATTTCTCCTTTTTTTTCTATTATCTGCAGATGATTTGCGAACCATTTCATCCTTTTTCCTAGATCTGTTTCGGTTTCACTTCCACATCCCTCGCACGAGATGTGAAAGGACTCCCTGGGAACGTGAAGCTGCACGAAACCGCGGGTAACCCAACTTTCTTCCCCTTTTCCTCTGCTGCCTCCGAGTTCATCGCCGTCAGCAGTTTATTTCTTCTCAAAACAACCACTTCTCTGCAGAACACGCGCTTGGAGGGAAAAGAATTCGGGATGTTGAGCTAAGGGCAGCTGGTAAACAGCTGCGGCATTTCTCCCATCCCTTCAGGCTCTGGGAATTTAAAAATGATGCCGAAAGGATCACGACACGAAGGAGAAAAGAAAAAATAGGCTCGAGTTCTTTTCAGAGCACGCAAAAACCCGGGTGTTTTGTGTTTGGGGTTGCAGCTCGCTCCCTGCACAAAAAGAAAAAGAAAAAAGAAAAGAAAAAGCAGCACCCCCAGGTGTGAGGTGTCCTTTCTCTGCCTATTCAGCGCTGACTTTCACTCCGATTAATTTCCACAATCCTCTCAGCAGCTCAGGAAAAGCAGGTGGCCCTTTTAAGCTGGCCCAGACAACGCGTAGGGCACATCTAGGGGAACAAAACAGCACGCTTCGAAGACCCTAAATGAAATAATTCATACGTAGAGTCAATTTTTTCGCAACAAAACCAACGTACTGCCACGGGGGAGAGGAAAAAGGGAAGGAAACGAAGCGCCGACAGCTTTTTAGGATCGCTGACTCCTGCTACAAAGAGCAAGCGGCGCTATAAATACCACCCCAGACAAATTCCTCTTGCCCACTGGGCACAAAGGTGAACGGGAGACCATTCACCTCCGGGTCATAAACCTTGAAATCGTAAGCATTTTCAAAAGAAAAAGTGTTTTATAGCCCTTTGTGGACTTCCCTTTTCCTGAACTGCTTCTTTTGGCTCGATTCCAAAGTTCACTCTTGCACAAGGGATCCCCGGAGCAAATTAATGCAGTTCATCACTCGTACGAATCAAAGGTGTATTCGCTATCTCGGCCACGATTTCAAAGTTTGTGTTTATGGGCAGCATACGGCATTCTCCTTGGATTTCTTCCCTCTTTTTCAACTTCATTTCCTATCTTTGTGGTTTTTCCAGAAACAGTGGGATGCGATGGAAGAAGCCAGGCTGCACGCGTGCTAAAATCCGGCAAAAAAAAGGTATTTTGTTATTATGGAAAAGCTTTTCTCACTTTTCCCATCACTATGCCTTGAAATCCACGCTGAAACTACGAGAAGAGGGCTGCTAAACCCATCAGGCAGCCCCTCTAGGGCCCTAAAACCCCCTAAACCAGGCAGTTCCCTTCCTTCCCTCCCCCAGCCGCCGTGCCTCGGGAGCAGAAGAGCTGACGGCAGTTAAACGGGGGCGCACCTTTGGTACTTACACCTCCTCTGCAACCAGGAGATAATAATAAAAAAAAAAACGAGTTATATATTAAAGAGCTCCATCTCCTTCCACAGCTCAACCCCTTTTTAAAGCACGCACGCCTCCGGGAAGCTGATAAAAGCTGCAGAAGCAGCAAACACCCGCTTTTTATTTTGATTAGTCGGTTTATTTTCGTCCAGCCAGCTTTATTATCTGATTTCGTCGAAAACACCGAACCTGGGGGGTGTTTTAAGCGCCCAACGGGTTTAAAACCTGTTGAATTAAAAGGCCCCGAAGCCAATTAGGTGTCATCTGAATCCCTGGCGCCAGCGATTAAACATCGTGGCACATTTTAAATACCCACGGATGGCAGTTCCAGAGCGTCCTGCAATTGTTTGGCTGCAGCAGCAAGGGCATTACGGATATAGCTCGTGACCTTTGCCGAGCTGCCCCGACAAGAAACGCTTCAAATCGGGAAGTTTTTTTTCCCCCTTCTTCAGTATCGCTTCTCGGGGACGCTTAAAAATACAAAAATCACCTGCTGGGAACATGCAGCTCGCTGCTCTTCCTTCCCCCTCGAGAAAAAACACCGTGCTGTGCTCAGAGAGCTCCAGTCTTTAAAAAAAAAAGTAAAAACCCCACATTTAACACCAGGGAAACAATAAGAACTGCCCTATTGTTTTTGCCTCCCAACACCGTTGCGTAATCAGCACTGGGAAAAGCTTACGGGGCTTGAAATCATTTCCACTGGCACGGCGAAGTGTTTATAGCTCAGAAAAACTCTTGAGCTAATCTGATCGGGGACAAAACACGCCCCTCTATTCTTCCCTCCGCCCCCGACACGCCGAGCCCGGTTTCATTCAGCCGGCCTCCGACCTCTGCAGCAGGCAGGGAGAGTGTTTAGGGTGAATCGGGAATATAAAAGCATCACAGGGGGAAAAAAAAGCCTAAAATCAGAGGATAGGGAGGAAGAGAAACGACGGATATTAAAAATATGGGATGAAGTAGGTTTAGTTTACATTTTGATTCAATATTTTCAGCTTATTTCTGCCTTGGGGCACAAAAAATAAAGAAATTGAGGGCGAAATTGGTAGAGAAAAGCAACCAAACAACAAAAGGATGTTTTAGGAGTTCCTCCCAACGCAGGGAATTGCCATAACGCCTCTCCCTCTCCGCTAGCTCCATTCAAAGCTTATTTTTAGATGCTCTGCGTGCCCCTGCCCAGGGATGTTTCGCCTTGATATGGCTCCGGCCCAACTCCCGGCAAAAGGCAGGAGCAGGACGGAGGAGCCATCGCTTTTTACAGAGGCAGGAATTTCAATTCCCTCCTGCCAAGTCCGAAACCCAACTCCCCGGGGGTGGTTTCACCCCGGGACAAGGTCCGCTGAGCTGGTAGGAGGTGGAAGATAAGAAATTTGCTGCCAGGGTGCCACCGACCTTGTTTGTCCGGGGGTTTAACATCAAGGGTTTGCCTTTTTCTTTCGTGTGCGCCCCGCGGCGCGCCAGCGAGCAGGGAACGGCGGCCGCCCTGATCCGGGAGAGCATGGCTGGGGGTGCTGCACCTGGAAAGGAGGAAAAGATATTAAAAAAAAGAAGTTGAGATACTGAAAAGAGCTGAATTGATGCTCCTGATGCGACGCCGGCTGTTGGAAGGGAAGTAGGTGTGTGTTTAGCGAGTCCTTTCACTGGATTTACCCCAGTGATAACCCCAAATTGCCTCGTGGCAGGCAGGGAGGAGAAAAGGGAAGGGTTCCCAACGCAGAAAGCGCACGATGAGAGGAGAGAACACCCCAGGAGAGCAAAATAACTTTCTTATCATCTTTTAGCTGCACTATAAAGCCACGGGAGAGCTGCTGTGAGCAAATATGGACCTGCTGTGACCCCCCCTTCAACCGGATTCTTCATTTGTCCCTAATAAATACCCTAAACGAGGAACTAAAATGTAGTTTTACATTTACACCTTATCTTCCTCTAATTAAATTGAAATTCCGTCCTTGCACCTAACGAGCAAACAAGATCGTGGCCCGGATTTCTCCTTAACTTCATCAATTAAGTCTCTAATCAAGCAGAGCTAGGTTTTATTTTCTTCGTTAACCGAGGCCTCGCCTACCCCGGCGTGACACAAACCAGGCACCCTCCAGCCGCCTTCATCACTTCGGCAACGCTCAAGCAGTCGAAAATGATTCCATCAGGCAAATTCCAGCTCCCAACGCGCCTCCCGGCGAGGGTTTTGCTTTAAAAAATAGGAAGTTTCCCATTCTCCAGCGGCGCAGAAGGGGTTTTGTGGGGGATGAGGGCGCGATGTGATGAGGGGAGCCCCAAAAAGGAGGAAGGAGCAGGGAATGAGACTGGGGTCTCCCTAAACTGACCTGAGGCTGGCGGGGAAAATGAGCAGGACGCCTGGTGTGGTTCTCTCCAGCAAGGTGCCAAGCGAATGGCATTCCTCAGGCACCTGGAGAGCTGCAGATGAACTGGGAGGTGGCCCCGACACCACGCCCAGCGGCGAGCTGCTCGCTCCGCAGGCGTCCTTTGCCATCCTCAAGCCTTTGCTCCTCTTCTTTCGAGGCCAGGCGAGGAAAAGTGGGTGGCGCAGAGGGCTCCGGCAGGGTGAATTCCCTCTCTCAGCCTCAAAGCGCTCGGCAAACAAAGCAGGGAGAGAAATCCAGCACCCGGCTTCGTTGCTTGTTTGCAGAAAGCGCGGCGTTATCTGAGCGACTCGAGCCCGCGCCGCTGGCAGGCTGCCCACAGAACAAACAGAAAACGGGGCTGAAACGTTCAGCGTCGGAGTCTTGCCTCGTAAAAACCCTTCACACACATCACAGAGCTGCTTTCTGGACGTTTCGGGGGACAGATTTGCCTTCAGCATCACAAAATCCTCTCTCTTGTACCCGTGGAAACCGCAGGAGCGGTACTTTCGGCTTAATCCTCCACAAAGATTTGTTTTTTTCCTGGATTTTATTTCGTTTGTCTTGCTGGGAAGGCTCCTGGAGCTTTATTCCGGAGAACAGGAACACGGATACACGACGTCTGCTTTCTCTTTTCCAAACATATGGATTATTTTATATAATTTGAGGGAGGAACAAGGATATCCTCACCACCTGCTGCTTCCACAAGGGAATTCCTCCTGGGAAAGTAACTCAGCAAGCAGATAGGGCTGCTGGCTATTAAATAAAACACCTTTAGTGGATGTTTTATCTCACATAACTCGCCCACCTCTTACAAACCTCGGCGTGCAGCAAGTTTGGACTGAAAAAATCATAATTATCAATCCACAAATCCTAAGAGGATTCTGGAAATACGCACACGTACAACGAGCTGCCAGCCCCGGCAACGTTGAGGCGTCCCTTCTGTGGCAAAAAAAGGTGCAGAAAAGGATTATAGCGAGGATGAAAGTGTGAGTAGCAGGCGCCCAGGGCCAGCACCTACCGCGCATTTTAACACTTCCTCAGCTTGCAGGAGAAAAAAAAAAAAAAAAACCTTCAAGTGTCGCCTGCGCTGCCGCTGCTGACTCATAACGCCGCTGCTGGGGGTTAGCAGAGGCTTTGTCCTCGGGCTGAGGCGTGTTTTTGGCCTTAAATTAGACGCCGGGACCGTGTTTTTGTTCTTTTTTACCTCAGGAGAGCAGCGCGGGAGATGCTCCTGGCTGCCCACCCACGAGTTGCTTGCGGGGCTCTTTGCATCGCTCCGGCGGATGTATCCTGTTTGCCACTAACTTTTTGGAAGGAAGAAGGTGAAGATACCACAAAAGGCTGCTCGGCTGGCTCCTTTATGGGCCCTTCGTGGCCACCATGGGTGTTTTAGGGGGATTTAAGCAGCTGGACATCTCCGCCACCACGACCAAGGGGCTCTGAGGAGCCTTCACCTCACAGCGCTCGGTGGTGAGCGCCTGGCAGGACCCGTGAGGCTTCGCACCGCCGCTTCTTCATCCCCGAAAAGCCGGAAAGTGAAAAAAATAACCCCAAAGGATGGGAGAAGAAGGCTCCGGGCAGGCCAGGCGGCTTCCTCCTGAGGAGCCGCGGCGCTGCCCGGTTGGGGCCGGGAAGCAGCGGCCGCTCCTCGCCTCAGGATGGACCCAGGGGAACCGGGGGAAGGTGCCCGGGGGGGGGACACGGCCTCGGGGCCGCCCCCTGCCCGCGTTACCCCCGCGGCTGAGGCGATGCCCGCCCCGCCGCCTCCCCGCAGAGAAGGCTCCCGAAGGACGGGCTGGGAAAGGGCCGGAGGCCTTCCTAGCAATTGGAGAATCGTTACCGGAGCGCCGTCCGCCTCCTCCTGCTGCCCTCCGAGCGATGCCGGCCGAGGACCTGTGTCTATTGTGCGACAGCAGTTGCCATCCGCCGGAGCTCCGCCCGCCTCGGAACCCGCCACTGAATGCGGCCGGCGGGGCTGCGCCAGGGAGGGACACTCCGGAGGGCGGGGCGTGCCTGTGACTGACATCGCACGCAGCCAATGAGAAGGGAGGAACCTCGAGCAGGCGGCGGCGCTCCACCAATGAGCTCGCTGCTCCGCGGCTCCTCGCGCGGAGCTGAGGGAGGGCGGGCCGGGCGCGGCCGGTAATATGCAAATGAGCCGGGGCCGGCAGCGAATGGGAGCGCGGAGCCCGCAAGGGGGCGGGGCTTGCGTGAGGGGAGGGGGCGGCGAGGGGAGGGGGCGCGGAGGGAAAAGGGCGGGAAGGGGCCGGGGGCTGTGAGGGGACCCCGTGAGGGAGGGGACCCGGTCATGGAGGGGACCCCAAATGGCTGTGGCAGCCATAAGGGGAGCCCAGCCCTGAGGGGTGGCAGGCCAGGAAGGAAGGGGAGGCAGGAAAGGCACAGCCCAAGCCACCAAAAAGGGTTTTTTTGGGGAGCAAGATGGCCCCCGGGGTTGTTACTTGGGGTGAGATGCTTCCAGCAGGGACGCCTCCGCTCCCCTGGGCAACCTGTCCCTGTACCTATCCACAATTTCTGACAGAAAATCTCCTCATTTTCAACTTAAATCTGCCCTGGCACAACTTGAGGCCATTCCCCCTGGTCCTATCACTAGTTTTGGGTGAGAAAAGGCCGACCCCAGCTCCCCAAACCTTCCCTTCAGGCAGTTGTAGAGATCAATAAGGTCTCAATAAGGTTTCCCCCAACCCAAACAACCCCAGGACCAGTTAAAACGCACGCACATTTCATTAAAACAGAAGGTTTGGCAGAATCACCACATATCTCCAGAGAAGATACTCGCTTAATCAAAGCCTCGCCTCCTAATCATGATTTTGAGGCTTGTCATGAATTATATGTCCTATATATCTCCCCCTCTCCCTGTCGGCACGGTTGTGTTGGCTTTGAAACGTTTCCCCATAACACGATGCTGTGCCTATAAACAAAGAAGATTGCTAAAATACCATGCAAGGTCATGGCTTTGTGCCTGGCTAAGAATAGCCCGAAGAAGGTCTGGACCATGCTTCATGCCTATGTGGTGGCTAGCAGCACGTCTTTCTTTGCTAAATCTGACTCTTCCTCTTTTATTTTCCCCATAATCTCCCTTACTGCCCCTTCCCAAATCCCCCCGATAAATGAAACAGAAGATTTTTTATTTTTTTTCCCCATCCGGGAGATCGTTTTGGCGGCCCTCTCTTTAACAGCTCCATTTTTTCAGCCTATTTAAAGCACAAGCACCAGAGCTGGACTCAATGTTCTTGGCTTTTTATATCACCGATTCTTAATGGGAATTAAAATAAAAAAAAATAACAGGCGGGTTTTTAGGCTGAGGGCTCAGGTTAGGCTCAAATTCGCAACTGATGCTTTTTTGCGAGCTTTTCCTTCTCGTAAAAATACCTCTTTGCAGGCTGAGGACCCACACAACCTCACAGATGTGCCGTACTTTGGGGTCAGCCGAGCCCCACAGCCCTAAAATTCAGGCTTGCAATTCAAACAGGCACCTCATGAATAAGCTGTTAATGATTAGATGTTGCTAATTGTTAATATTAACCTGGAAATTTGCATCTGTGGGCGATAGATTGACATCTTGGCCGGCGTAACAGCTCTGCAGCGTCCACTTATGGATTTGAGGCTGTACAGAGTTGAGCACAAAGCCAGAAAAACACAGAGGGGAAGCACTGCCCTCTCCTGACCACTCGCTACCAGTTGGGATTGCTCCTTTAGCTGATCTAAAATGGGAAAAAAAAAAGCACCGAACACGAACTGCATTTTTTTTGCAGTGAAAACTCAGCCTACAGCGGAGGAGAAATGGCAGGGGGAGAAAAAATCGAACACCGTAGGCATTGCGACACATTTTTTAATTTAAAAAAAAATTAAAAAAGGGGGGAAAAAATAGTTTTTAGGGACAGTCTGTCCTGTCCAAGCTGTAAGTGGGTGTATTCTCTCCAAACCCTAGCAAAAATTCACACAAACTCCCTAAAGCACCTGCTTGTTTGCCCTCTACGATTAATCCGAGCAACCCTTTCAAGACCCTTTTGTTCCATCTATTCTGCTGCAAGCCAAGAGACAATGGAATAATTTATTTATTAATTTTTTTTTGCAGAAATCACCGTGTTTGTTGAAATTCACTCCCCGGCGCCAGGGTTTGTGCTCTGGAGGCTTCTGATTTTCGAAACACCGAGGGGGTCGGATCTCTTCATCCCGGAGCTGCCCCCCCCCGGCCAGTGAAAAGTGCTGAGCTTTAGTTGAGGTATATAAATCGCGGCACGCCCTGCAAACCCAGCCCTCTGCCTCTCCCTCCTTTCTTCTTTTTTTTTATTTTTATTTTTTTGCAGGGCAGCAGCCTGAACATCCTCCGGGGACCTCCGAAGAGCGGAGTCCGCTTTGCCTCCCGCCCATCTCACCCGTTTTGCTGGAGCAGCAGCGGATCCGGACAGCGTAAGGTGAGGGTTTCACGAGGAGAAGCAGCTTGCTGGCTTGTCAAACGCTAGCAAAAGCTCTCCTACACCTAAACCTGCCCCTAAATCCGCCCCCCCAGGAACAGAAAATAGGGTTAATGCAGCATGCACTGTTGTTAGTCCTTCCCCCGAGTCTCGCACGCGTTTTCTTCACAGCTCAGAGCATTTAGGAGTTAAAAGGGGAGAAATAATTGGTATGGGAGCGATAGTTAAATACGGACCTTGGAGTTTTAAATACAGGAGTTTCTCTTTTACAAATGAAAGTCGAGGCGCAGCGCCCCACCAGCAGCACGAATGGAGGCTGGCTTCTACGCTATTTACAGGTTTTTGATTTAAAAAACGGCCGAGTTTGGTCAAATAGAAGTATAGAACATCTCCTCCCTATACAAACCCTCGTTGGCTGATTCATTAGTAAGGTGCTCGTTAAGTGTGAACGAAAAGTTAGAGTGGATTCATTTGTGTCCGCGTCTATTTACAAACCACGCTTGTTGGCCCGCCGGCGTGTTCCAGGGAAGCTGAAAGCAAAGTGCCTTGGAGAAATGTGAGTACAATTTTTTTATACATAAATTCATCCGGTTAGGAAAGCGATGCCACAGGAACCCGGCACCAGGTGGTGTCTCCAAAAGAGTTCAGAAGCACCCGGCTCCAACGGGAAGGAGAAACCAAACGAGGAGAAGGTGCCCAGAAAAAAAATTAAGTTAAATAAAATTATCTTCCCGTCGGGAAAAGAAAAATAAAATCCCGAGTGGTCAAATTCTTTCACCGTTGACGGTCTTGAGAGGTTATTTTCTGCCTCCCACGAGCTCCAAGTTTGGAAGCCGTCGCCCCGGGAGAGGACCTGACCAGAATAAAAAGCTGATTTTGCCCTCGTCGTTTTCAGATGCTATGGAAAAAGGAAGGAGAAGTTGATTTGACCTCTGTTTGCAAACTTAGCGTGGACCAGCACCTCTCTGCTGAACGTTGAAGTTGCAAACAGGTCCCAGAGATTGCAAGGCAAGCTTGTTAAGGCAGTGGAAGAAACTCAAGACTCCGTTCACGCCTCGTGATCCCCTTCAGTGCGCTTCTTCGGCGTCAAAAGGGGTCGGAAAAACCTGGTCGGAAAAAAAAGGCATTCGGAGCAGCGTAAAAAAAGGGCTCAAGGAGGGGCAGAAGCCGGGGTTCCTCACCAGCGCTCCTTCTGGTACACCTCGCTTTGCACCATCTCGCTGGGGTGCTCGGAGATGCAGGCCCCGTTGATGTCGCTGAGCTTGTTGTCCGGCAGATCCTCGGGTTTCGTGCAAAGTTTCAGCGCCCTGGAGATGAAGACGTCCAAATTAAACTCGGGGTCGGTTTCGGCGCTCACCTCCTCGGATTCCTGGCGGAGGTGGGGAGGAGGAGAAGGCTCCCGAATCTCCGGAAGACTCGCGGGACACTCGAGCCCCACTTGGGTGCTCTTCACCCACTGGGCGATCTCCAGGAAGAGGTTGGAGGGTTCCTCCTCCAGGGACAGCTCGCTTTCGGGCGCGATGGCTGCTCGTTTCCAGTGGGATAAATCCAAAATCAGCTTGGGTTCCGAGTAGTGGTGGGGCTTGTTGTCTCTCCACAGCAATTTGTCCAGGTAAGAGGGCGACCCCACTTTGTAATCGCAGGATTTGCCGCACTCGGCGTCAAAGACGCGGTCCATGGAGGAGTGAGAGAGCTCCAGGAACCTCTCCGAGCTGCTCTGCGAATATTTCCGGGGATCCACTTGCGCCTCCTCGGCGATGGATCCCGACCCCGCCCGCGGGTCCCGCTGAACCTCGTCCATCTCGTGATATTTATCGTGCCGCCAGTCCAAATCAGACGAGAGGCTGACGTGGTACCTGGGAAAGACACGAGGTCGGTAATTTGAGGTCGGTAATTCGTGGCTACTGGGTTTGTCCCAGCTGCACCAGTCCCGGGAAGGACCTTTTTAACTGGGGTGTTCGTCTAGGACAGGGAAAATCTGCTCTAACCCTCCCCGTACGGGTTTCAATCCATTTAAAACCAACGCCAATATGTTTTAACGCACTCCTCTAGGGCTTAGGCACCTTGAAACGGGATAAAATCGTCCCGAATCTTGTCCCTGAAAGGATGACAGGGTGTTATAGGGGCGGAGGATAGAAGGAAGAACCCCAAATCGATGGCATTCAAATGACAACGTTGTATGCTGTTAAAACCGAGGGCAGAAAGATTCCCAGTGACTTCAAGACACAGATTCAGCATCTCCTCCCTTCGGATATCAACGACAAAACTCCCCAGCTTGAGTCAGAATTAAAAAACGGCATAAAAAAGGCAAAACAAGAACCCTTTGTGGGTCCAGGGAACGTGTTACCGAACCAAATCGATGCTCAGAGACTCACCGGTCCAATTTGGCCTAGAAAAATCCCAGTATCTGGTCTCCCGGCCAGCCCCAGGCACCGTACCTGTCCCAGTTCGCCATCTGGCTCTGGTTGGCTTCCATCAGTAAAATGTCATCGATCTCGTCCTCGATCCGGAACGGCTGCTGCGACACCGGCTCGTCCTCGGGGCAGGAATAGGGGCTCATGTAAGGGTGCTGCAGCCCCATCTCGGCCGTTAAGCGATCCATGGGGTTGAAGGTCAGGATTTTCTCCAGGAAATCGATAGCTGGGAAGCACACAGAAGCAAACTCCCTCAGTCCTCAAAAGCACCGCTCGCTTTTGTTCCAGAAACAGCTCCGGGAACCCCAAACCCCCCCGAAGGAAGGAAGGAATTAAAGGTCAAGTCCTGTCGGCGGTCTAACACGGGTGCATTTGTCCTGCCTGCTTCGGGGTTACGGGGCTAAGTCCTCGGCACGACAAACGCTATTAAATTATTTTGCACGTTAAAATTTCAGAAATGTTGGGCGTCTAAAATTATTTCAGAAAGACTGTGGAGAGTGATGATGAAAGCAGAAATTCAGTGCAATGAAAGTGACTAGAATTAAACTTAAATATGGGATTTATAGGGATTTTTTTGCTGATTCCTTTTATGTAGGCTACATAAAAAAGATCAAATCCTGCCATTAAAGATGCATTTGTTATTATTTATTATTCATTTAGGTCTTGGTGCATGGAAGAGTCCCTTCAAGTCCCGTTAAGGTAACGAGAATTGGGTTTTTACCTTGGCTGTCCACCTCGGGGAGCAGCTGGCGCAGCGGCTTCCTCACCTCCCAGGTGCTGCTGATGAAGCTGGGCATCACCTTGAGCAGCTCCTCCTTGTCCTCCTCGTGGACGACCGGGATCGTTTCCAAAATCAGCTGCATCTGCTCCAGCTCGTGTCCCCCTGAACGGGGCAGAGAGAGAAAGGCGGGGAGCTGAGGTGCCCAAAATCCCGGAGGGAAAGAGGCGGAGAACTTTTGGGCTGCGATGCCTGCACCTACACGCGTTTTTTTGGCAGATTTAGGAACATTTGGGGTTTCAAGCCTTTTATTTCCCCGTCTATTCCTAAGCTCCCAGAAAAGAGGAACGCCGCACCCAAATCTCCCCAAAGCAGAGCTTTCCGTGGCTCCAAACACACGAGCAAGGAGAAAAAAAAAAGAGGAAAAAAATTAAATAAACGGATGGGGACCTACCTGCAAAGAGCATTCTCCCCGTCAGCATCTCCGCCAGGATGCAGCCGGCCGCCCACATGTCGATGGCTTTGGTGTAGTCGTTGGGCGAGAGGAGGAGGCGAGGCGAGCGGTACCACTTGGTGACCAAACCTTCCGAAAGGTAACCCTGGAAGAGCAGAGAGAGAATTGTGACGGAATGCAAAAAAGCCAAAGGTTTGCAATTTTTTTGTAATTTTCAAGCCTCGTTTTGCTGCTTCTCTTCCTAAGGCTCGCGTAAGAACTACTCAAACGACCTAAAAAAAAAATAAATAAAAGGGATAAACCTGCTGTGGGTAGGATTAGTGTCAAGTTCTCCCAAATATCATAGTAAAGAAAGTGAAAAGTGAAGAAAATCGAGTGCAGGAGGGAGCGAGGGCTCGCCTCGTCTGGAGAACCACCAAGATTCAGGATCTGGCTCAGCCCCTCAGCCCCTCTCCTGAGCATCCAAGCGTGCTGCACCCCAAAATCCAGCGTTTTGCACTCAAAAAGCTGCGACGGCGAGTAGCGGGTGCCCCCAAATCAGGAACTGGGCAGCACCCAGCACAAGCTCCTGGGTTCCTCTTCCCTCGAGGCTGCAATTTCTGCCACTGACTGCTGGCGGAGCTGCAGCTCTGCGCCGTACCCCAAGCTCTCCAGCCCTGCAAGGGCGCAGACGTGAGGATAAACCCCAAAACAACCAAAAAACGACGCTTGTTAATGAGGTGGGAACCCTTTCACGCGCTTCTCCTGTGGGGATAAATGGCAACTGGCGTTTTATACAAGAAGAAGGGCGTCAACGGACGAGGCCGCGGCGATTTCTCGATTTCTCGGCGCCTACCTTGTGGGAGTAATGCTGATCCACGATCCTGGCGAGCCCGAAATCGCCGATCTTCAACACCAGGTCCTCGGTGCTGATAAAAATGTTGGCCGGCTTGAGGTCTCGGTGGAGCACGTTGGCCGAGTGGATGTATTTGAGCCCGCGGAGGAGCTGGTACATGAAGAGCTTGGCGTGCTCCTCGGCGAGCTTCCCCTGCTCCAGCAGGCGAGCCAGGTCCGTCTCCATGTACTCCTGGACGATGTAGACCACGTTGAACTTGAAGAAATCCCCCCGCAGGCTGCTCCCCTTCGGCCCCAGCACCTCGTACACCTTGACGATGTTGTCGTGCTCCAGGCGCCGGATGATCTTCACCTCGCGGAAGGCGTGCTTCAAGCTCCGCGCGTCGCTGATGGCGATTTTCTTCACCGCCACCTTACGGCAGCTCCTGCTGTCCAGGGCCGACAGCACCAAACCGTTGGCCCCGAAACCCAAAGGGCGGAAGTTGACGAAGCGGCAGCCCAGGTCGTAGCCGTAAACGCTGGCGATGCAGTCGCACTTCTCGGCCATGGCTTCTTTATCCTTCACCAAAGCCTCGGGGGCCGTGCCGAAGCGCTGCCCGACGTCCCCAAGGCTTCAGTCCCGGGGCAAGCAGCCAGCACCGATGTCCCCGCAACGGGGCAGAGCCCGGCGCGCCCCCATGGCCCCTCCGCTGCCCCGCAGCCTTCCTCCTGCCCGCGGGTCTCCACAGAGCTTCTCCACCCAGCTACGTGCATCGAAGCTCACTCTTTCCCCGCTGGACGTTTCCACGGGTGCATTTCCAGTACCTCACGTGTCTTTTCCTCTGATCTTTAGGATATAAAGTCCAAGAGTCGTCCCCAGCGCTGGGCAGCTCTCAGCCCTGCTCCTGGAATTAAAAAAAAGAGATGGAATCACTCAAAAACACCACCAAACGCCGCGTAAAGGCTTTCCTCCTGGAAGGAGGGAAAAAAAAAAAAGGGTTTTGCAGCTGGGATGTCAGCCCCAGAGCTCGGTTTGAAGTTTGGCACCGCCACCTCTTCCGTGCAGCTGGGCTAATCGCTCCGGAGGATTGCTAGCCCGGCCCCGAAGAGCCTCAAAACGAAAATGCTAATGGGACGGCGTGTTCCCAGAGAGGAGGAGAGCGTCCTCATTAAGATGGGCGACTCGTGCTGTCCCCAGCTCGACAGAGAGCGAAGATTTCGGAGCGGCACAAGGGAGATCCGCGTGCCAGCTTGGCCCCCGCACCCCAAGCCTGGGAAGTTTGTTGCGCCCGGCGTGGAAGGAAACCCTCAGTTTTGCTTCGTCAGCTTCATTATTAATAATTAGTGAAGCACTGGAGGCGCCGAAAAGGGAAAATGTGCCGCGTAAGACCGGGAGGGAGGAAAGTTCTGGCTGATAAGCGCGCACGGTAGCTGCACTTTTGTCCCGGGAACATCTTGGCGGGGGCACAGAAAACAAGAAAAAAATAAAATCAGAGCCTGAGAAGCCCCAGCTAAAAAAAATTAAGCTTGCTTTTTCCCATTTTGGGTTCAGAGCACGAAAAAACCTGCCTAAAAGCACGATAAAACGAACGCGTCTGATTTATTTACGCCCCAATTTAGGTCGAGGGCTGACTTGGTTCCCATCCACGCTGCCACCTCCTCCCTCCCTCCTTCCCTTAGCAGGGGGAATTCATTAAAGCTCGAGTGCTGTAACGAGCCGGCTGTTATTAAGGGAGCACCACGGGTGCTAATTAAAGGAGGCTGAGAGCCATCTCTCGCTTGAAAACGCTCGGAAGGGGCCGGATCCTGCGGGTTTTTACATCTCGGCAGTGATGGGAGCAGAGATTCAACAGCGGGGCCGGCACCAGGGACTGAAAAATAAGATGCTCACGTGCACACAGCTACCTGGGGTCTCCGAGAGCCACGTAACATCCTCAGGAGTCCACTATACACTTATTTTCCCCCCAAAAAACTAATATTTTTCAGATGTTTTGACTGCCAGGATGCAAATGGAAACCATTGGGACTTTTAAACGGGGCACAAAAGGCGCTGGGCTGCCCCCGGCGCTGCTAAATCAGCCGTGGCCGGGGCTTCGAGTGGCTGAGCACGGACAAGAGGTGAGGGAAAGCTTTCCCAGCGGGTCCAAGCACACAAAACCGCCCTGGGCCCTGCGGTTTCCAGCCGGGGAGTTGCTACTAATGCCTCGAACAAACACTGGCGGGCTCCTAAAGGAGAGAGGAAATAAATAAACGGCGCTCACCCGCACCCCGTCCACCAGCCCTTCGCTCGCCGGGATGCCACAGGTCAGGACTTTGCCTGCGTTATCGCTGGCGGGGCCAAACTGAGATAAATAAAAGCAGGAAGGGGATAAAAATAAAAATAAAATCAAACAACAAGGTAGGAATAGCCCCGGAGGTTTTTCATTCCAGCCCACAGCAGGAATTTGCCCCAGAGGAGGAGGCAGGCACGGCACGCACACCGGGTAGTAAAATTACACGGGGCAGAGCACCTTGCCCCAAAAAGCACCCCGCTGATCCTCGTTCCCCTCCTGTCTGCACACAGCAGAAGTTTGGGGTCCCTCACCTGCAGCTCTCATCATTTTTGGGAAAAAGTTGTGAGTTTTTGTGGGGTGCCAGCAACTGAACGAAGCGGCTGCGGACGAAATGTGCTGGCGCTGTCAAAAAAAACACTGGAGAGCTGGAGAATTGTAAGAAAAAAAATGTAAGTCCTGGTCCTAAAATAGCCCGAGGGAAAACAGAGCGCGTTCCCAGTGACTTCTCCCCCCAAATAACCTGGGTGGAGGGAGACAGCAAGGCGATGCTGGGGACAAAAATAAAAAAAATAAAATAAAATCACGCTGCCCAAACTCTTTCACTCTTTTTTTTCCAGAGCAGGAGCCCCTCGGCAGGTAAAAGCCTCATTTTTCCCCCTTTTTCCCCCATAACCACCCCAGGGCTGGGGATGCCCAGGTGCAGAGGGGGGGTTCTCGGCAGCCAGAGCTCTGAATCAGGAGCTGTGATCAGGCTTTTTCCTCTTGCTTTACCCCGCTAATTGCTCCAGGCCTATCAGTTACCAGGTAATTAACGCGGCTGTAAAAATCAGGTGCCACCCAGAACGTGTTTGCGCAAAGCGGAGAGGGACAGATGGACCCTGGTGGTTATTAACGCGGGGCTTGGTCGCTCTCGGCTGACTCCTGAGTGGACCTGACACGAGGCTGAGCCACTTCACGAGGATTTTGGGGGGATTTGGAAAGGCTCCTGACCCTTGGTAGAAGAGTAGGGCCGTCCTCCTACCCATCCCAGCAGAAGTTTTGTGCTCCAGAGCAGCTGCGTGCCCAGAAAGATGCCCAAATATCCCTGGAAGCGACCCACAAACAGCACCTGGGTGCTCTGGTCACTGCTCGTGGGCGATTTTCTTCCACGACGGTGGCAGAGACGCTTCACCTCCCTTAAATTCAGACCTCTGAAACACAAATATCGGAGTCTGAACCAGTGACGGGGGTGAAATTCATCCCGTCTGGGCCTTCCACAGGGCGAACGGCTCAGCCCAGACGCGTTGGGGCGCTTGACCACGGGGCAATGAATCACGTCCACCAACGCGCCTTGGACTGCCTGGAAAAGTCTCGGCGGAATTTGGGATCAAAAATCCAAATTTTGGCCTGGGAGGAATCAAAATGATCGCTCCCGACGCGGGTGTCTGGGCGCAGCTCCTCCTTTCTAGGTTTTAGGTTCAGAGGGGAGCTGAAGGAGGGAATACCCGCGTCAAGCGGCCAACCTGCAACCTGGAGACGCTGTGGGATGCTGGTTTGGTGTCCTCCTTCCCAAGCAGGGGTCACCTGCTTGGGATTTTCTCCCTCATGAGGGCTGAGCCCTTCCAGCCACCTACCTGGGAGGCTGTCGGTGACACTGAGGTGACGCTGAGGTGATGCTGAGGGGACGCTGAGGTGACGCTGAGGGGCTTCTCCCTTCGCCCTCACATCTTCTCCACGGCGGACACGCTGCCGACGAGGCAGGTGGCGCCCCCGTTCCTGCCTCTCTCGATGTCCCCCGAGGGGTTTGGTGGCACCCGGCTGTCCCCAGCGCTGTCCCCAAAGGCTGAGCCCTGAGGCGCCCCCGACCTCCTCGCCTGGGTGTGGAGGGGAGGGGGGGGGGGGGCTCGCCGTGAGGCGGCAGCCCCCTGAGGCGCGGCGGGAGGCTGCTGCGGCCGCGGGGGTGAGGAGGATGAAGGGGGAGGAGGCTGAAGACGAAGGAGGAGGATGAGGAGGGTGAGGATGAAGGAGGAGGAGGATGAGGAGGATGAAGCCGGGGCTCGCTCGGCACCGGCACCCGCCGCCCGCCCCCGCCGCTGACGTCAGCCCCGGCCTCAGCCGCCGCGCGGGAGCCACCTGCCGGGGAGGGGCCTCACGGGCAGCCGGGGCCGCCCCCCCCCTCCTCCTCCTCCTCCTCCTCCTCCTTCCCGCTCCACACACGCAAGCCCTGAGGCAGCCGCTGTGGCGGCACCCCCTGTGGTAGCCCCCCTGATAGCCCCTGTGGTAGCCCCGGTGGTAGCCCCCCGGTGACACCCGGCAGTGTCACCACACAGCGACACTCCCCCAGCGACACCCCCAGTGCCACCCCCCGGTGCCACCCATCAGTGTCACCACGCAGAGACACACCCCCAAGCGACACCCCCAGAGACACCCCCAAGTGGCACCCGGCAGTGGCACCACACAGCGACACCCCCCCCCAGTGATATTCCCTGTGACACCTCCAGTGCCACCCATTAGTGTCACCCCCCCAGTGATCCCCCCAGTGCCACCCCCCGGTGCCACCTGTCAGTGTCACCACACAGCGACATCCCCCAGCAACACCCCCGTGACATCCCCAGTGCCACCACACAGTGACACCCCCAAAGTGACACCCCCAAAGTGACACACGGCAGTGTCACCACAGAGCAACAACCCACAGTGACATCCCCTGTGATACCCCCTGGTGCCACCCCCACAGTGCCACCCCTGAGATACTCCCAGTGCCACCCCCAAAGTGCCACCCCCATAGTGATACCCCCAGTGCCACTCCGTCAGTGTCACCACACAGCGACATCCCCACAGTGCCACCCCCAGTGCCACCCCCTGGTGCCACCACACAGTGAAACCCCTGTGATACTCCCAGTGCCACCCCCAGTGCCACCTGTCAGTGCCACCACACAGTGACACCCCCAAAGTGACACCCCCAAAGTGACACCACACAGCAACATCCCCACAGTGACACCCCCTGTGATATCCCCTGGTGTCACCCCCAGTGCCACCACACAGCGACACCCCCCCAGTGCCACCCCAGTGCCACCCCCCGCCACAGAGGCGCTGCCATGGATGAGGCCCCCACAGCTCCTCGGGGCAGCCGCCCTCAGCATTCCCTCCCCGTGCCTCCATTTCCCCCTCCCAGTCTGAAGTCCTTGTCCCATCGCTGCCCCCCGTGACAAAATGTTTCCCTCAAACCTTCCTCCCGTGAGGTACGGGATGGCCACCACTGATTTTGAGTGTCTCCAGAGAAGGAGACCCCACAACCTCTCCGGGCAGCCTGTCCCAAGGCTCTGTCACCTCACAGAAAACCCCCCTCATATCCAGCTGGGACCTCTTGGCCTTCAGTTTGTGCCCCTCTCGTCCTGTCACGGCGTGTGACTGAGAAAAGCCCGCCTCCATCTTCTCCACACCCTCACCTCAGAGATTTATACACGTTTATGAGGCCTCCCCTCAATGGAGGCGTCCCCCTCACGATGAAGGAGGTGTCCTCCTCATGATGAAGGAGGTGTCCTCCATGATGATGGAGGTGTCTCCCTCATGATGAAGGAGGTGTCCTCCTTGTGATGACGGAGGCGTCCTCCTCGTGATGGTGGAGGGTGTCCTCCTCACGATGACGGAGGTGTCCTCATGATAGAGGTGTCTTCCTCATGATGATGGAGGCATCCTCCTCACGATGGCGGAGGCGTCTCCTTCACGATGACGGCGATGTCCTCCTCATGATGACGGAGGCGTCCTCCTCACGATGATGACGGAGACGTCCTCCTCACGATGATGGAGATGTCTTCCTCATGACGATGGAGGTGTCCTCCTCACGATGATGGAGGTGTCTCCTTCATGATGATGGAGGCATCTCCCTCATGATAATAGAGGCGTCTTCTTCATGATGACGGAGGTGTCCTCCTCACAATGATGGCGGAGGCGTCCTTTTTTCCAGGCGGGGCATTTTTATTGTCTAATCACAGCATTTACAGCAAGAAGAAAGCAATGGGGGTTTTCTTGCCTCTCGTATCCCACACGTTCCCGCTGCTCACCAAATTTCAGCTGCCCTCAGCACTTCCAGCTCGCCGCCCGATTTCGTTCCGTCAGCTGTATCATTAATCAGCGGGCTGCAAATGATGTTTGCCATCACCCACGTACTTCCCACATTTTCGACTAAAAATAAAGCAAATCGGCCCAGAGCAAACAAATCCCGGTCTGCTGGGAGAGCCCGCGAGCAATCCTGACCCCAAAACAGCCCTAAGGGCTGGGTGACGCGGCGGAGGACATCGCATCCCTGCTCCATCCATCAACCCAGGAGCAAAAACGTTCGAGAGCAAAGCTTCCGAGATCCCAAACTGCCACCAGTTTGTCATTAATTTCCTTTAAGGTTTCTTTATTTTGGGTTTTGTTTTCCCTCTGCTTCATTAATTTGACCTAAAACTGCCAAAGCAAAGAAAAAAAAACAACAAAACAAGACGAAATCGCTCTCCTCTCTCTCTCTCTCTTCCCACCTTCCTCCCGCTGCAGATTTCAGGAGGATCCTATAGGACAGGCAACCAATTAATCCGTATTTTGATGTTTTTGGCAAAAATTTTCTTTATTTCATCGGCACAAGCCCTCCGTGTGCATTTTTGGAGGGTGCACATCCTGGAAAAGCAGGGACTCCTGCTTAATATCCGAGACAAAAGCTTGGCCATGGTAAGAGAAAATAAAAAAGTGCGTTGTTCTAATGGGAACAAAATAAAAAATAATTAATAAAAAGGCTTGGACAGGCCGGGAGCTTTGTATTTGGGCTGTCATTAATCAAGCTAATTGACAGAAGCGAGCCGTTGGGGTGATATTAAGCACGGTGAGAGCAGCCCGGGTGAAATCATCAAGGAGAACGAAGAAAATACAAAGCAGATTTCTGGGTGCACCTGTACGGAGTCAGAAAAAGAGAGGGGCTGCAGGCTGGGAAGCCCAGGATGTGCTTTTTGGGTCAAAACGTGGAGAATTTGGTGGCCAAAGCAGGCGAGGAAGACCCCTCAGTGCCTGGAACCGGGCAAGGTTTGGGGCGACGGTGGTGCAGAGGGATGATGCCTCCATTTTAATGTTAACCCGAAGGGAAAAAGGGGAAAAAAACCTCCTGGTAGGAGCTGGAAATGCCTTACCTTGGGAGACGGTCGCAGGATGAGGCCACCGGAGCCTCCCTGGAGGCTGCCAAGCCTGCAGCCGCGACCACGCCGCTTCCAGATGGAAGCAGACGGGCGCTAAAAGCGCTCTTCGTTAAACATTTGTCTAGCAATTACAGACTTCCGAGTCATTATCGCCGGCAAGGCAAACACCAACTGGATGGCGCAGGAATGAGACAGACGGGAAAGGTTCACGGGGGCTGCTTCTGCCTCTGGGGCTATCCCAAATTCTCCCTGCAGGACGGGATGCCCAGAGCTCCGGGTGGAAGGGCTGAGGGGCAGATTTTGAAGCTACAGGGTTGAAAAGACGATTCCAGCAGCGCTGTCTCTCCTTAAATCCTCGTTTTTTACATTCAGGAACCCCAATTCCTTTCTTTTTGCCCCTACAAACCTTTCTGGCTGGCCCTGCCCTTCTGGTTTCTCTTCATTTTGGCCAGGTCTCCTCCACCACACCCCCGCGGGCCAGCTCAGCCTCTGTCTGCCTCCGATTTCTCCTCCTTACAGACACCATGAAAATAAAAAAAAGGACTTAAATCAACCAGGAAAATAGAGACTAATAGAAATGCACTTGAATCGTTGCCACCCTTGCTCGCGGCTGTTTTCCCCCAAACAAACCGCCTCGAAAGAAGCGCGGCCGGCGAGCGAAATGAATCACCCTCCTCGGTTCTATTTTTAAAAGCCTTTCTCCGTTTTAATTGCATCCCAATTCCCAGGAAAACGCCGTACGACAATTTAAAGGCTGCTTTTTTTTATTAAAAAAATCGTCTGTTTCGTAAAAAAAACCCGTTTAGGCTTCGTGCTTCGCTGTGGAAAACGGTGAGCCTAATTATTAAGCTCTGTAGCTGCTGGTATCTTCTCCTGGTGGTCACACACCTTAAGGGGTCCGCTATAAGAACCAAAATGCTCAAGGAAACTTCTTATAAAAGCAAAACTTGATGACGAATAATTGCTTAAATATATCAGGGAGCAAAATAAAACCCCGGCGCTGAGCTCCCACCACCATCATACAAGGTGGGAGGGACCTAGATGAGAAGGTTTTCATTTTAATGATGAAAATAAGCTTTTTTTCCCCTTTTTTTCAGGGCTCACAACTCCACCCGTTGTTCTCTGGGGATGCCTATGTCGTTTTTATTTCATGGTGTCGATATTTGGGCCAGGTGAGCAGCCTGGCACTATCAGCGACCCCTTAAAGCTGCAAAAACCACTTCTGAGAGTCACTTGAGGAAGGTGTGCGCGCCCCTGAGACCTTTTTGCTTAGGAGATGAAGCATCAGAAAGAGGAAAAAAAACAGAAGCTGATGTTTGGAGGAGGACAAGTCCGCACTGGAAAGCTAAATTCTGGGGGAGTATTAGTAACGCGCCGCGACGCGCAACACGATTGCCAATTGTGCGCTGCTGGGAGAGAAGGGAAACTCCAGCCAAAGAAAAAGAAGCGAGCGCACGGCGGCAGGAGCTGGAGAGCCAGGTTTTGAGGTGACTCAGAGCTGAAAAACTGTTTGGAAACACCAGCGTGGCGTTCGAGGAAGGAGACGGGAGTGTGGTGAGCACCTGGGGCAACACAGGCTCTTTTTTTTTACTTCTTCCCCACATTTTTCAAGTTAAAGCCGTATAATCCCGATATAAATCACCCAGGAAACTAAATCATGCTGTAAATTAAGAGAAAAGTTACAGAAATTAAGATAAATTCTCATTTTGCACATCTTCCTATGCCAAAGATGAAATAAAATCGGACACTACGCAGAGATAGCAGCTCAGAGCATGACATCCCAGGGCAAAAGACACCAGAAAAGGTGATTTGGTACTCGCCAGAATCTCTTTATTAACCAGGTTCTGAGTTTATTCAGGCTCGTTTGCTCATTAAATTGTCAGCTGACAGGGTAAAACAAGAAGGATTTTCAAATAGTTGCTGGGATAACAGCAGATAGAGACTCAGGAAAGAAAAAAAAGACTAAAAGTTTTCTTATCAAAGCAATTTTCATCACTCACAGAGTTGAAATTAATCACCACCTTTCAAAAAACTCTAAAAACGTGGAGTTTGGCCAGTATTTTTAAATGTAATTCAACGTTTTCACTACAAAAGGGAAAAAATGAGTCCTGTTCTGCTCTTTAGTGTGTTGGTCTGAGCAAAAAAAATCTGGATGCATGAAGTATGAAAACCATATGGGCAGCAGAACCACCCGAGCATCGGTCTGGAAACGTTTAAACCACCTCAGATCTTCCTGTTCGAATGATGCAAGGAACTCCAAAACGCACAGTTAGGATAGGAATTAAAAAAAAAAAGATTAAGGAAAGGAAATCTGGGAATTGGTTTGAGGCATTAAAAAGAACCCAGTGCTTCTTTTGGGTTTCTGTGGAGTAGTAACTCCGGTCTCCACCTCGTAAACACGAAAGGAAGGTTAAGAGGCAGAGAATTTAACATTAAAAAGGTGATTACAGCTTCCTACGACTACAGGTGCGCCAATTTCACCTGGTTTGTGGTTGTATCTGCACCTGGTTTGTGATTTTAAGGTACCAAGAGACATCAGTGCCTCCCAGGTTTCCAGAAATTAAACTCAAATGCTTCAAGGCCCTTTGATATCGCTGCTCTAAACGTGGAAGAGATGCTTGGAAAACACTTTTTGGTCCTGAATTATTGAGTTTTAGAAAATGAGAGCTTAAGAGGAGTGCCCACACATGAAATCTCCCTGCAGAGGACAAAATCTTTTCGTCTCTCTGCCCTCCACGTCTTTTGGGTGAGCAGAATCCAGGAAGCTCCCTCAGCAGATGACGTAGCGGACGAGGCGCGCGCCGCGGACTTCTCTGACCCGCTGGCAGTGGCGCAGGATGTTGAGGATCCTGTGGAAGCGCTTATCCACTTTCAGCTGGGTGAACTCCTTGATGTCGGCCTCCACGACAAAAAACTCGCCTGGAAAACAGCAAAAAAAAAAAAAAAAAAAGCCACCTGAAACCAGGAGCAGACTGATTCCAAGGAAAGCAACACCCAGAAAAGTAGGAACGGGGAAATAACGTGTTGCTTCTAAGACTGGAAGCGTGATATTATGAAACAAGAAGTCTGCGTGCAATTTCTCCCTTTTTTTTTTTTGCCCAGAATTCAGGGCAGCAACCTTCATCTTATTTGAAGGTGAAGCGAGGATTTCAAGGCTAAAATGAGCCACCGTTAGACCGGAGCAGAGCTGGGCTGCACAAAAACCCACCCAACCCAAGAATATTTAAAGGGAGAACGTTCTTGCCTTCTGCCCAGGGCAGGAATCGAGAGGCAGACACCGTGGCGTTGTTCTCCAGAGAAAAGGAACGTCAAAAAATAGATTTTTAAGATGAGAGATTTGCTGTGCCACGTACATTCGGAGAAGCTCGCCCGTAAGCTGAGCGACAAAGACATCTCAGGGCGTTTTTGCTCATCTGTGCTTCACAGACGAGAAGGCTTCTTAAGATTTTCAGACAGCCCTGTCTCTTCCACAAAGCCACCTCAACGTGAGTGCTTTGCTAAATTTCAGCTTACTAAATTTTGGCTCTTTTTGCTAAATTTCAGCTTGGCAGGAGCGGCCAATGGGTTTTACAGTGGCTATTCCCTGTTCTCCTCCCCTTACGTCAAGGGAGGACCAGAAATTCTATGGCAAGGTGTTGTCGGTGCCTCCATAGGGAGTTTTTGTTCTTTTTCCTTTTTGTTTTTCCTGTTTTGAGAATAAATCAGAGCAGATTTACCCTTCGTATCCTTCGTTTCCTCCCCCAGGAATCGGTGGTAGAGATTCCTGACCGACGCGTTCATGGATTTCAGAGGCTGGTGCAGGATCTTGTACTTGCCCACCACGGCCTTGTTGAGATCTTGAACGACGGCGTTAATTTGATCGTACGTCAAGCGGCCTTTCATGTACCTGCAATTAAAAAAAAATAAAAAAAAAAATCAAAGTCAGCAGCCAGAAAGTCCAAAACTTTAAGTTCTTCGCTTATTTTTCTTTTTATTCAGCATAAACTGAACGTGCTGCTCCTAGTTCGAGGCAGTTTCTGCTGCCTCGTGTTAATGAATAAACCTGGTGGTTCGTTAGAGCGCTTAATAATGCTGCAGGAAAAAAAGCCATAACAGATCTTGAAGCAGAAAGAAAGAACATTAGAAAGCCAAATCAAGAAATTAAAAAAAAAAATATCCTGGCCCTAAACTTTCGGGAGCATTTCAAAAGTGGAATAAAGGTTGCATTTATAGCCTAACATTTAAACTAGAAACAGAAAAAAATCAACCTGCTTGGCAGAAAACAATGCAAAGATAAAATTGAAATGAAATGTTTCTGCCTAAGAGTGAAATTTGGTTCACATTAAAAATAAAAATTATGTAGGATTATAATCTTGTAGGCATCCCTTAGTTTTTTTGAAGAAATATCAGTTTTGTTTTCTGTGTTTCCTCGTTCCCTTGTTTTATTTCAGAGAAATCCTTCCCTTGTTTTATTTCATATGAACGGAAAACCACAATCAATAAAATACCCTTAAAAAAGCCAGCAAAACTCAGCTCACCCTTAAGCAGCAGCAGAAAGGCACGATTTATTTCCCTAAACCTGTTTCTGCCTTGAATCCGTAGGTACAAAACCCAAAGCAGAGGGCTGCGTTCTTCAAAAGAACAGCCTAACAGCAGTCTGCCACAAAGATAGAGCTGGAAAAAAAAAAGAGATGAAACTCCTAACGGCCAGCTCCCTAAAAAAACGTTCAGGCTAAAAGAAATATTCCCCTAAGTTACTGTCCGGGAATTACAATGAAAGCGCACGTGCTAAAAATACCTTTGGCGGTGAGAATTTGGAGAAAGAATTAAGCCAGCATTTTTGTTTGCCTCGAACTGAACGTTGAGACATCCACTGTGCCGTTTCTTTTCTCCTTCCTCAAAAAAAAAGTGTCTTTCTGGAATGGATTTGAAGGCTAAAATAATTTGCAGGCTTCCCACCGTGCGAGACTGTTCTGTTTGATCCATGATCCTTCATGCCTGCGCCTGAACACAGCACGTGCCTTTGTTAAATACCTGCTGCAGAGCTCAAAAAAAGCCACGAAGCCACCGAAGACCGCATGAGCTGTGCTGCAGATCTTCCACTTTTAAGGATAATGAAGCACTTCAGGAGTTTATCAGGGAAGATAACAGCTTTTACTGGGGGTTAAAGCAACATTTGGCTGCGTCTGCTTCTCTGGCCCTTGATGAAGGCCAAAAATTGTCACGGTCCAGCTCTGTCCTTCCTAAACTCCATCAGAAGTACCCAATGAGTAAATCTGAAAGTTGAATTTCTTCACCCCTCTCAAAACAGACTGAGAAATCAAAAGAAATAAATCAATATTTTCACAAACCGATTGTCAAGGTCAACTAAAAACTGCCTTTTTCATCATTTTCGCTTTTTTGTGTAGCCGTACTGCATAAAATCACGTCTGGAGCTATTGCTACGATGCTTCACACTGGAACGTTTACAATTTCAACACATCTGTCAGTTGCAAGAGCTCGTTTTTCCCCAAACCTCTGTTTTCTGGCCAAATTGACGTGCGAGGGAGTAAGAAAAAGAGGTGTTTACTCACGCGGGAATGCTTTCAAATTCTTCTGTGGTTATTAAAGATGCTTCTTTAATAAATCTTGGCTCCTTGGCAGGTTTTTTTGCATGTTCAGGTTCTGCAGCTTTTGTTTGGTCCTCGCTTTTCACAGCTGGCCCAGCGATACTGGAAAATGAATGAATATTAAGCACATAAATAGCAGCTAAGTAGTAAGGGGAACACCAGTACATTTTCTGTTTATTCACAGCCCTGAGTTCCAAGCCATCCGAGAGGCCGGGTGAATACAAATCACGATCTCTCCTAGAGGAAAAAGAAATAACTACAGCACACGCTCCCTTTTCAAACGGCACACTTCAGCTGACTTCATTAGGGCCCCTCGTTTCGCCGCCAGCAGGTGAATTGGAAGCAGCCCAAAGCAGTTAAAAATTCAATGTCCCGTTCCATTTCGCAGAACAGGAGGCCTCGATTCGTATCCGATGAAGCAGAGCGCGGAGCTCCAGTCTAACGGGCAGCTTTAAAGCACTTTGAGATGAGTTCAAGCCTTGGGAAGCCTGACTCATCCATTAATCTTTTGGAGCAAGGAAACTCGGGCCAGCTCTGCAGTGTTAAGGATGGTGAGTGCCACCTGCTGGACTCCCGAAACGGCTGGTACACGAAATTGTGACAACAGAAGCTCTGCTCTGTGTTGTTTCCATTTTTTTTTTCCATTATTGTTTCCAATAATGGAAAAAAAATAAAATAAAAATCAGGAGCAGATTCCAGAATCAATACGTAAGAACCTCAGGGTCCTAAAAGTTCAGAATTAGCTCCTGGGGAAAGGATGGGAGCTGTAGGACGCAACATCTCCACGCTCACCCACCACGTACCAGCTCCGAGTCGGTTTAGGCAGGTGGAGGGGAATGTTTTCGCGGAGGTGCTGGGCTTCGCTTTGGTCTCTCTCAGCAGACTTCTGGAGCTCCTGAAATTAATGGTGGAAACCATCAGAAATCTGAAACTTTAACAACATCGTGCAATTAAAATTAACTTACTGTTAGGATGATGTTAAAGCAATTCTTAAGAGGTGTTTTTTGGGCTCTTCCCGTTGTTTTATATCTTTACTGCCTCATTTTCCAAGAGTAGCAAGTAAAGCTCAGGAAAAACAAAGCTAAGAGAGAGAAAACACGAATCTCCCTGCCCTTGCCCTCAAAGTGTCAGAGAAATTTGAGCGGGCAGGAAGTATTTCACAATGTACCGTGGCAGGTTTGGGTAGGGGAAAGGTGGTGGTGACTATAGGAAGAAAGCTACAGGAAACTCATCTGCATTCCTCAAACACTTTCAAAAAAGACCTACAACAAATGAAGGCACTGAAAACGCACACTAAAACGGATAAATATATTCTAATTAATTCATTTGTGTATCTATTGCATGGATGTAAAAATAAATCTACTCTTTAGACCACAGAGTTTATTCTGATAAAGGCATACTTGCTACGTATAGAGCTTGAAAAACAGCATTTTTAATCTTCTGTGCCTTGATAAACCAAATCTGCTTCATCTGCTGGTTTTATAAAAGATTCTTACTTGTAAATTTGATGGAAAACTAAAATTTCTTTTTGCCTTTAATCCTCTAACACCAGCTATGTCGATATCAACAGGTTCTGCAGGAGTATTGCGAATAGAATCCCATTCTCACCTGGGAAAAAGGTTTTTGATCAAGAAGAAAAAGCAACGGCCTGTTGAGAATCCATTTTTTGATTCTCTCAAGCCTTCTGAATTAGCAATAAGGAACGGAAATAACTACATACTCCCTTTGCAACACCCTCGACAAGGCATTAACCTCCACTAAACCCCAACCAGAGACAGGGAAGAGTTTCAAGAACAGCAGCTAACACTTTGCATTGCTTCACAAGTTTTTAAAAGTATTTGTTGCCCTTTCATTTTGAAGTAGCCTCTTGCATCTGAAAATATCACTGAGGATCTCGAGAGCAACAACTAAGCACAAAGATTCCTCTGAGACTTTCAGTATTTTACAAACAGAAAAACAATTACTTTGAGCAAATTCTTCAGTTTTTCTTGCTGTTGAACTTCCATTTCCATTTTATTCAGGAGATCGTGCAAGAGAACCATCTCTTGTCCTATTTTGCAGAGCATAGACTTGAAGGATGGCTCTTGACCTGTCAAAGAGAGAATGTGAGAATGTTACTCCAGAAAACCAAAGCATCTCTGACACAAAAACAAAATTCAATTTCCCTCCTCTCTGCACAGCGATTTTCTCCTTACTCTATGCTCCCCAGCCAGCATCTCCTCCCAAGAGAAGCAGCAACATTATCCCCTTCACCATCTCCCTCTGCTCTTCAAACACCAAAGTTAGCCCAGATGACCTCTCCAAACAACATTTCTACAATTCTCTGTAACATCTGCATTTAAGAAAGGATAAGAGATGAGCCTAAAATATTTACATCAGCTTCACCATGGCAGATTAAATAAGTTTGTTACCCACAGCACGTTTACACCACAGAGATGCACTCCTGTAACGCAGGAAGAAGACACTGGTATTCACCTCCAGCTATTCCTCTGCATATTTTTGCAATTAGGCTTAACTTATTTTGTAATTAGGCCTAACTTAACAAGGTATTTTTTCTCCTTTTCCCACCAGTTGTAGAAATATATGGGGTATTAACCACCAGCCTACGAGTCTCTCAGAGGAGCATCCTCTCTCTTGCTTGGCACCCAGCCCACTGATTTTCTGCAAGGAGGTATGAGCCCAAACCAAGACAAAACCCAGCCTTAATTTCTTTTACCGATGCTCCTTAACTGCAGAGTCTTTTTAATAGTTGAAATCTTCATGTTGATGTGAAAGCACAAGTCCTCCAGATCCGAAGAAGCCATTGTCCTCTGCTGTCACACTGAGGGAGAAAAGTCAAAAAGCACTGAAAAGAAAGACTTTAAGTAAACTCTAAGTGCACAAGCAGTATTTTGAGAAGGATAATAAACTGTCAAAGAAGCAAAGGGAACTTAAACAAGGCAGAAAGTGCAGCAACCGCTCCTTTTTCCACCAAATGGAGAACGCGGCAGGCAGCACGAAGTAACTGTCACTAAACAAGGCAATCTCCTAAATTTTAAAAACAAATACAGAGCAATATTAGTGCAGCGATTCCTCAGGAAACCGAGTTACTTACCCAGCAGAACAAGGGACGGAGCCGCCTCCCCTCAGCCCCGTTCAAACCCGCCGCGCCCGCCCACGGCGCATGCGCGGCAGCCATTTTGTAACGCCCCCCCAGCCCCGTTGCCACCAGGGAAAATTTAAGTTAAATAATAGAAATCGGATAAATTGGGACAAATAAAGGGTTCATAAACACAGAAGGGGTTATGGTGGAAAGGATCTTAAAGCTCACCTAGCCCTAAAGCCTTTCTACAGGTCAGGTTTTCCTCACAAGGATGGGACAGGCACAGCTTTTCCAGGCAACCTGTCCTGGTGCCTCACTGCCCTCAAAGTGCAGGATTTCTTCCTAATACCTAAATCTGCCCTTTTTTAGCTTAAAGCTGTTACCCTTTAGGATATACACGTCTGCTCACTGCCTGCTTACTACTTTTTTTGCAGGATTTCAGCCCAACCGCCTCACTTGGTGACACACAGCCCCGCTCTGTGCCTCACCTCAGAGCCAGCTTTCCCTCACAGCGCTTCCACCCTCCCTTGGGGTTTGGCCCAAATTATTCAAGGTTTGCCTCTGTTTGCTGTTTGTTTCTCAGACCCTGAAGCTGGAGGTGAAAGCTCCAAGTGCCAGGGAGAACTGGATGTTTCTGGTGCCCTCTGCCTTGCTCTGGGGTGGGCTATAACCCCACAGCGAGGGCACGCTGCTTCTCCTGCCAAGCTGCTGTGGTTATGTCGTGTATACCACACACAACTGGGATTTCACAAAAAAAATATAATAAAAAGCCAGCACTAATTAATTACTTAAAGAAATTTGATTTATTTTTGGCATTAAACAGAAGACAAAGCCCTCATATTAATTAATTCACCTTCAACATATACATTCTTATATTGGTTTCTCCCACACATCAATTTCTTTCAGGAAAAAAAAAAAAAAAGATAAATAAACAGCTTACACTTACCCCAAACTCCTTTTTTTTTTCTAAATAGCTACAGATATAAAGGTTTGCTGCTCCGAATAGACTGCTCATCTCTCCAAAGAGCAAATATCCAAATATGCTGTTCCTTTTCCACAATTCCCTACCCAAGAATAGCTCAGTTTTCTCCCTCCCTGCATCATCTAAAAACCCTAAAGCACCAAGACATGGATTAGCACACAGACGTGTTAAAGAAGGGCCATTTGTAAAGAAGTGGTGCAATCCAAGACAGGACCACATTCACCAGACCTTCAAAGAGAAAGAAATCAGTTTCAAACAACAAACAGGTTAACAACATTGCTTGGTGAACTAACAGGGTACGAGAAAGTTTTATATTAATATTTTTAGCTGTGAAAAGCAGCCAGATGTGTTCAGTCACACAGAGAACTCCGCAGTAGCCCTTCCAGTCATCTTTTCTGCATAACCACGCTGATCCAGAGTTTGCTCCAACTCCTGAATTCACCTGCATCACTCTTGCAAAGAGACACGGTCTGTCTTTGGGTAGACAAAGCATAAATGCAAAAGCAGAAAAGAAAAGGGAAAAAAAAAAAAAAACTGCTTCATAAGCAATTTTTATTGTCAAATTAAAACCAAAAAGACAAAATGAATCAAAAGAAGACATGTCCCAAACACGCATTACCTCCTGGCCTGGGGTTGTTCACATTTGCTAGCTGCTTCACCAGACAACTCAGATTTCTGTTCCGGACTTCACAGTGTTTGTCTCACTCTAACAACCCCCGCAGTAAACTGAGTTTCAACACATGACCATGACAAGGAGAAAAAATTGAACCATCAGACAGAGAGAAAACACATTCCATCTCCCCATGCTTATGAAGAATATTTGAACCTTGCATCCAGCTGTTTCTTAAGCACATCAGGGGAACGATCTGGTGTTTTCGCAGACAACTGAATCCGCTCCTGCAGTCTCAGTCAGTTTAGTGATTAAAAATAACATTTCTGCTGCTTGTTTTGAGGGAAAGAACTGGAGAAGTAGGCTTCTTTCTGGAGCCCCTTCGCCATCTGGTGCTACCTAACCCAAAATCCACAAGAACCTTACAGAAAGCTGTGGTACGTGCGACCAGGGTTAAGTTACCGTAGGGTAACGAGTATCGGAATTGCCATTTCACATCACCCACAAGAAACTTTTCCCAATCAGTACAAAATGTTCCTTCCGTTTCATGTAAATAAAGTCAAACATTTGACAAGGTCAAGAAATTGTCCGTTAGCGTTCATCTTTACAAAGCTATTGTATCATCAGGAAGCAAAAGAAGAGTGATCTTTGCATTTTATTAAGCGAACACCCCCGAGTAAAGAGGCTGGTATCCGCTGTCTTCTCGCTTGCAAGTAAGCACGCAGACGCTCAGCATGCCAAAGAACTGAAAAAGAGGAAAAACACAAGAAATTGAGTTATGCTGCATTTTATTTAACTTTTCGGATCCAATGTTTATGTTAATTTTTCATCATAGCAAGGACATTCTGTTCATATTAAAAAATATTTAAAAAATGAAAATAAATCTATGGAAAATATTTTATTTTTTTATTTTTGCCTATCACTTTTCAATAATAGTTTCAGTTCAACTTTTTCCTCTTTTTTTTTTTTTTTCCCCATTAATTTATACATCAACATTAATTCTTAGTTATGTTAATCCAGGAAAAAATTCAGTGAAAACACCAGATTTTTCTGGATTTAGAAGTTCTGTACATTTTTTAAGCATATAAAATAAGGAAATGAAAGATTCATCCTAGATAAATTAAAATGGGACCTGTAACAGAGTGCACAACTGAGCATTTCATTGAGGGAAGGGAAATGATGGGAGATTCCTCCCTGAGCAATTTAAGGATGTTTTAAGTTTTATATCAGTGCTTTTCAAATCCAGTTTTCATCCCCTACATGATTTGCTTTCACGTTTCATTTAATTCAGTGTTGTTATTCCATAAATAGCCTGGCTGGTTTCATTCCTTGTCATGTTCCTATTCGTTGACTTGTACCTAAAACAAACTTCACTGAGGGGTTTAAAAATCCCAGTTAAATACAGAGAAGTTGTTTTTTCAACAAATTTGAACAAATGCTAGATCTAGGCCTTTTAGCACACCTAGCTTTTTGTACTTGCTACTACAGGACCAAGACAGATTATTCATTTCCTTGCTGTTTAAAACTACTTTTTGGATCTCTCCCCTTTTTGTCATGCAAATGAAATGCAAAAGAGTTGGCAGAAAACCAGCGAGGAACAAAAAACTGTGTTTATTTTAGGCTAGTGGGACACTGTGGAAAAAAAAGCTCTGAGCTCAAAGAGGAAATTATTATTTTCCACGGAGAAAGAGATGGAAAGCTTTACCTTCACAATGGCAAAGCCCAGGATTACAAGCATAGCGTAGCTGATGACACTCTGCAGCCCGGCCTCCAGCTCCCCTGAACAGCCCTGGCGTGGAAGAGAAAACCGAAAACAAATCAAAGACAATTCAGCTGGACGGGTTTTTTTTCTCCCTGACCCTTTAAAGGCAGCGGGACGTGGAAATGAGCAGCTAGGCCCTTTATCCTCACCTGCGTGTTGAGTTCCTGCGGCTGCTCCAGGCTCCCCGTGCAGTTCTTCAGATTTTGCTTGCAGCAGCTCAGGGGGACGCTGTTGTTCCCGGTGGAATTAAACCACTGCGTGGTTGTCCAGTCGCTGTAGTTCTTCACCCCACAGCAGTGAAGCTGCCAAAGACAAGACACCCCTTTGATCTAAATGCTTGGAGACCTGATCTGATGAATTCCTCTTCCCCAGCCCCAATTCCTCAAATCGTTCTTTCCTACACAGCCCTCGGGAGACTTTAAAGGCTTTCTTACATTTTCTTGCAAGTAATCCATCACAGCAGACTCTGAGTTTTTCCCATCGTACTTGTCGAAGACTGCGCGCATCGTGCCTTGAACGTCGCTTTTTACCTGTTTAGAAAGGGAAAAAAAAAAAAAAAAGACAGATTTAAGGTCAGAATTTGGATCTGTATCCCTAAAAGTCAGAAAAAAAGGAAAAAAAAAAATTAAAAAGTGAGAAAAATGGATATAGTGGAGGTCTCTAACAACACAAGTTCTGGCCTTTAGCTTTATGTTAGCACTGAGATGCGAATTCTTTGCTTACCTTCTCCCTGTAAACAAACGCCAGGACGAAAGCGGAAACCTCTGCGATGAAGATAATGAGGATAATGGCCAAGAACTGGAATTAAAAGAGAGACGGGGATAAGGAGGAGGTCCACAGCACCTGAATTCATTTGCACACTCGCACCACGTTGCTTTATGACTTGTGAGAAGAGTTCTAGGACACCCAGATCATTGCGTGGGGTTTCGGCAGGCTGTTCTTGAACCTTTCTCTTTTTTTTTTTTTTTCTGGCTTTTATTTTTTTTTTTCTGGCCCCGCACTCACCAGCCCCAGGCCAACCCGAGATTCCCGGAAGGTGGCGCAGCAGCCGAGCAGCCCGATGATGAACATCACGGCCGCCACGCAGAGGATGATGACGGCGGGCAGCAGCGCGTACTTGTCCTGCAGGAAGTTGTCGTAGCTCCTGTAGGTGTTCATCACGTAGCCCCCGACATAGCTGAGGCCAGCCGCCGCCGCCTGAAAGGCAACGCAAGAAATTAGCAGCAGGGATTTAATTGATTTAGCGAGTTTTCAGCTTCAGAAGTTAACGACTGCGATGTGCAGATCCAGAAAAAATGTGTGTGCATCTGAGACTTGCTACACATCAAAACTTTAACCCAAAGGAGGGAGAATTTATCACCACAGGGTTGTTTTGTTTTGTTTGAGGCTTTTAGCTGCAGACGAAGCACCAAAAGGCTCAGCGACTGCCCTAAAAAACTGCCTTCAGCTCGTCCCCTCCTGGAGGAAAACCTTCTGGTCGGAGATGAAACGCAGCCAGGCAGCGAAACGAGGTAAAACTAAAAGATTTGGGGTAAAAACCGGTCTTAAAGGAAGCTCAGGCTCGCACACACCCCACACCGAGACAAAGCCAGCCAGGGCATCATCCAGGCTTTAGGAACCGAGGTTGGGAGTTTCGTGGGTGTTTTTAGAGGCTCCTCCGAGCATCCCTCAGCTCGCAAACCTAAACCCACCTCGCGCAGACTCTTTCCCTGCGTTTTCACACTTACAGTACTCATTTTCCTGACCGACGGATCGATTACTGCCACGCTCGAGGGATTCAGGACCTCCTGGGATGGCCGGCGGCCCTGCCAGCGCGCCCACCAAGCGGCCACGGGGGCAACGAGCGCTCCCGGTCCCCACGGAACACGCTGGAGCCGCACGAGGTCATAGAAGCCCGCCGCCCCGGGGCCAGCGTGCTGCTAAGCAGAATCATGGCACGTCCGGAGGATGTTTTTATCCTTGGGAGAGGAAAATCCCAGGATTTGGGTTGTTTCTCCCCTCGTTTCAAGGCAGCTGGAGGTGCACGGATGGCTCAGCAGCCGCTGCCAAGGCTGTTTTCTCCGGATTTCGCACCCTCTAGTTCAATATTTGCCTGCAGGACCGCCCTGTTTCCTCGCTACTCCGCTCCTGGCTCCTGCTGCTTTCACCTGCCGAGCTGCGAACCGAGTGGCAAAGAATTGAGGCAGCCCAGCTAATCCCAAAGCACTGGGAAAATGTCTTGTAACAGAGCAGATCCCGCTCATCTGTCCCAAAACGCAGTTTTAATGCTGAAATCACAGGCACGGAGCCGTCGCCTGGCTGAGACCCGGCTGCATTTCGGAGCTGCTCCAGAACCCGCGAGGATGCGTGGCAGCCTCGGGGAGCGTCGGAGCAGATCTTGTGTTTTGCTAAGGATCCGCAGCCTCCGTGCTGGTAGAAACCCAAGTGTTATAAAGAAATAAAGACGTTCGGAAAGGGCACCGAAGTCGGTTCCTCCTTCTTCCCCACCCTCTTCAAAACCTGAATTCCAGGTTCTGCTGGCAGGAATGTAATTACCCCACGTTAATGGGTGCTGCAGTGCATAAATGCCACGGGCTTTTGGGGCTGCACTGCTCTTCCTAGGAAAACAAACAAAGGGCTGGCAAGGGTCACCCCAAATTCAGAGGCAGGGGAGTAATTATGGACGGTCTGCGGAGCCAAATGACCTAATGGCTTCAATCATGAGCAAAGAGTTCCTCGAGGGTGGCAGGGAAGGTAGAGAGACACTTCTAGACGGACAAAAGGCTGTTGTTTGATGAGAAAACCCCGAGTCCCAGCAGTGATGCAAAGCCGGGGTGTACGTGAGCCACACGAGCTGAAGCCGGGGGAATTTCCACATGCACACGGCGAGGAGTCTCCGGGTTTCTCTGCGGGTATTTCAGAAAACCACCACAAGATGAACAAGCCCTGTGAGAGCACGGCAATCAACACGGCTCAGCACGGCAGTGGGAGGTCTTTACAACCCAGGACACAACACCCCGTGAAAACTCAGGGGTTTAACTCAATGTTTCCATTTCCTTTTTTTATTTTTACCCTTGCATCTCTCTCTGCGGGACTTCTTGTTCTTCTCTTTATGGGATTTCTTGTTCTTCTCTGTAATTCTTCCTCGCTGTCCCAGCCTGAAACCCCCTGGCTGGTGAAGGGGTGTCGTAGGCACCTGATGTGTCCCAAAACCTATGAGGCCAGGGATTACGTCCCCCTGTGGGTTGGTGAGGCTGTCCTATAGGACATGACTGGAAAAAGGTGACTATAACCAGGTTCCCAGCTGCGGTTTTTCTACAATAATCCCAGTTTAAGGCATTTTGCTCCCTGAAAGAAAGCCCTCCTCACCAGACTACTTGGCAGCAGCCCCCGGATGATCCCCCACAAACGGTCTGCAATCACTAAATTAACTTAAAACCTGCTTTTTTTTCCACAAAATAACGTTCGATTAAGACCACTGAAGAAAACACAGGCTCCGACAGCGCTTTTTTTCCCTCATAAACTTAAAAACAACCTCCCCCCCCCCCTCCCCCCCGCGCAGCTAAGCGGCCGCCAGGCGTGAGGCGCTGAGGGCTCCGGTCCCGGCTCCCCGCCCCAAACCCGGTTCGCCCCCAAAAATTTAGGGTCGGAGCCCTCCCGCCGCCCCCCTGCTCACCCAAAAGGCGAGGCTGAGCAGCAGCAAGACGGTTTTGGAGGTGATCACGCCGCAGTCCATGGCCACGACCGGCCGGGAGCCTCTGAGAGCGGGGCGGCAGCGAGCCTCTGAGCCCGCCCTGGCTGCGCTGAGGCGGCGGAGCCCTGCCCTGAGGGGACGGATGGGGTGGACCCGGGGCTGGGCTTTTCCCTCGGTCCCACACCCCAAAAAGTTTGGGGACAGCCACGGTGTGGCTTTGGAGAGATAATAGAGTGTCTAAAAGGCCAGGCTGGGCGGCCAAACGGGGACGGGCTTCGAGTTGGGCGGCTGCAGAGGGCTGAGGTTTCGAGTGTGGTGGCTGCAGAGGGCAGAAAAGTTTTCTTTTTCCATCTTCCCTGCTTCACGGTATTAAAAAGAAAAGTTTAAAGTGTTTAAAGTAAAAAGTTTTAATGTGTAAGTTGGCGAGGCAGGCATTTGTTTTGTAAAGAGGACGTGTGGCAGCCTGAAGATGACAAAGTGCTTGGCTGCAGCACACAGTGGTGGCAAACTCCTTGGCAAAATAGTCATTAACCTCTTTCCTTTGGGAATATCGGTTTTGTAGGGTTTGTTTCTGGACTGGTGCTCGAGCAGGAATCATAGACAATCTGCTCTTAGCCTAGAAGTCTATCCCAGATAAAACATTGGCAGAAGGACCCACATCTGCACTGACAGACCCCACGGGTGACCATACCCATCGCTGCCACGTTAGAATTTCTATTAGAGCAGTAAGTATTAATAAAGTCTGTAAATATGGATTTTTTCTTCCTCAAAAACAAACTACAAAATCATCTGTTTCTCGTCCTTGCAGTGTGGCCAGCTGAGGTCTTAATAAAGACAAGAAACGGCCTGGAAAACTTTTAGCTTGTTAACGATCTGTGGTAATGACCGCTAATCCGGGGAAAATATTTCAAATTAGAACAAAAGGGCAAATTTTGAAGGGAAAAGGGCAAAATGCACTTGAAGTGAAATGTAGAGGAATAAAAAAAACGACCAAAGAAACAACCTCACCAGCCAGCCAGTCCAAAACTTTGTTTAATATCTTCATAGTGTCCTTTTTGGTTGCTTGTTGTCTTCTATTTTATTAAAGAATAAAAAGATCTAAAGATATTTAACAACGAGAAATTAAATAGTGTTAATCAAGATGTTACGGCACGTATGCTGTTTGTATTGGAGCAAAATGTTATTAAAATCAATTTTGTATTAAAGGTGGGCTGGAAAGTAATTTGGATACAAGGATAACTTCTCAGGTAACCACCTCAGACAGGTTCTGGACCATCCTCCACCGGATCAGTCCTAAAATCACCGTGTTAAAAGCTTTATCAGTTGATATTTATTGTTTCTTTCCCCCCAGGGCCTGTTACCCATCGCAGAAGGAAATGAGATGAGAGTAAAACCGTTTGTCCTTGTCAAATCTACGTGCCTGGTACTCCTCTCCCTATTTCCTTCTAGTTGCTTACAAATGATTTTCTCATTACCTACTCCATGGGCTCTTTGATGTTGTTTTTCAGGAGCTGAAGGTAATTCAGTTGCAATTTCCAAGCCCTTACCCTTTTATCCTTTCCTTTCCTTTCTTTTCCTATTCTTTTTTCTTTTTCCTTTCCTTTCTTTTCCTATTTTCTTTTTCCTTTCCTTTTTTTTTCATTTCTTTTCCCTTTCCTTTCCTTTCTTCTTTTTTCTTTTATCCTTTCCTTTCTTTTCCTATTTTCTTTTTCCTTTCTTTTCCTATTTTCTTTTCCCTTTCCTTTTTTTTTTCCTTTCTTTTCCCTTTCCTTTCCTTCCCTTTCTTCTTTTTTTTCTTTTTTCTTCTTTTTTCTTTTTCCTTTCTTATTCTTTTTCCTTTCCTTTCCCCTTCCTTTCCTTTTCTTTTTTTTATTTTCTTTTTTCTTCTCTTCTCTTTTTTCTTTTATTTTCCTCCTCTTCTCTTTCCATTTCTTTTCTCTTTTCTGTTCTTTTCTTCTTTCTCTTTTATTTTCTTTTAATTTTCTTTTCTTTGCTTTGCTTTTTGTTTTTACTTTATTCTTTTATTTTTTTTTCTCCTCTCCTTGATCCTATATCCACCCCTTTTCACTCCGAACTCTCCAAACCCCTCACCAAACAGCCCTGCCACCCCTGCAAACAACTTTTTCAATCTTCTAGCACAAAGCCCATCACACTTCACAGGACCATCACCGCCTTAACCCATCTTAGTGGAACCTGCCCTTTTCTCCTGCTCCACTTTTATCTAATCTTTCCTCAGCATTTCTTCTCATGCCAGCCACCAGATTACGAGTGACATTTTGGTGACCGGCGGTGCAAAAGTCACACTGCCTGTCGCAACGGGGGCGGCTGGGGGCAGTTTCCTGCGCTTGGCATGTGAGGATGATGCAAAAGAAGCGTGTGATCTTCTCTCTCAAATCCACTAAAACAGCTCAATCTCTGGAAAACCTTCACGTAAAAAGCATCGAGGAGGAAAATGCGGAGAAGAGAACTTGTTAGCTACAGGGAAGGAACCTTTGGATGATCGCTGAATTAGCAAAAAGTCCCACAACTCAAATTTATTTTCGGTTCCTCTTTATTATTTAAATTATTTAAATATTATTTAAATATTTCAGCTGGGTTAAAGGCTCAAATCTTGTCCCAGTAGATTTTTTAAAAAAAAAACAGTATTTTTTCAACAATAAAAAATGACATTTTCTCCTTTTTACACTAGGGAAATTGTCCTAGACCTGTCCTAGGTCCTGTGTGATTCCAAGGGGAGGCAGATCTGGGAAAGAAACAAGCGTTTTAGGAAAGATATCCCTGAATAATTATGAGAACTGACACTAATTACAGCTGCACGATTGAACATCTGCAGAACTCATGGGCTGCAGAAATTACAACCAGCAAAACTTCACAGTTTGGTAGTTTGGGACTAAAAAAAGGTTTGATTTTAAACTTGCTCCTGAACCACGTGCTAGTAAAAGTTCTGATCTCTGCTGCTCGTGCTCGGTGTGGTTGTGTCTCCTGTCTCTGACTCACACGATCATGTGGATGGGAGCGATCAGCAAATCCCTCCGGGAAATTAATAAAGGAACCTGAGAGACCTTAAAAAAAATAATAAAAAAAGGAGTTAGGATTTTTTTGAGCACGTTATTTCGAAGATTGCCTGGAAGCTCTGGCAGGAGGGATTAAAAGGAAGCGTGACCGGAGGAACTGGAGACGGTCTGGAGTGTGATCAGCGAGGAAAAGCCAGGGGAATTCAGAAATGGGGAGGATTGTGAGTGGGTTTTCTCTCCTGGCACAAAAAGGTGCCGGTTAAAACCAGAATCCCGTTTGCCGAGTAACTGCCACGTGGTGCTGCCCTACCCGCCCCTCGCCGAGTGTAAAATGTTTTTATTTTCTTGTAAAGTTCTCAGCGAGAGGTGTTTCAGCAAGGAGGATTCCTCTTCAGTGCCTTTGACAAGAGTTGGTGCTGTGCTGCGGGGTCTGGATTAAAAACTAGCAGGTTTTAGGACCAGAACGTCTCCTGTGATCTACTCTTTACAGGATTTATAACATTTTTGGCTGCATTTCTGCCCAATGGGAACTTGGCCACCCAGAAAGTCCCCACAAGATCCCCTTTTGCTTCAGGGCTTGCGTAGATATAAGGAATTTTAATGTTTAGTTAGGACTAACCCATTAAAGTGACTGCCCTGACCCCATAAAGGCGTTCTGACAGTGCCAGTCAGATTACAAAAGGGGGTGGCTCCTGCTGGAACAGAAAAAAGCCCCCAAACTGTTTACACAACCCCGGAGCAGGCAGTTACAACACTCCCTCAGGGACCCAAGCCAACAAATAAAAGACAGAATATATGCTATATATATCCTATATATGTCCACCCCATGGGGAAACCCTGGAATATGCAGTGACCAGGACCCCCTTTGGCATGGGAGCTAAAAACAATCTGATTTCTCATCAAACGTTAACGTAAAATAAGAATAAAATCACGAACTACCCATGCCTTAACGCTAAAATTAGGAATAAATCTTTTTTTACAGGTGGTGGAGGGGCTTAAAGAAAGAATTAATAGTGGGATTGGAGGCTCTGCAGCTCCAGTGTTTGTTTAAAAATTTAAAAGAGGTGAAATGCTGCACATTTCTCTACTGTATTATACATAAAATTGATTTTTTTGTGTGTTAAGTGCTGACTAAGGCATTTCCTACTTACTTTTCCCACAAATATTAATCAACACTACAGCGTAGCAAGAAATTCAGCCCTCTCATTTTCACCTCAGGGGAAAACAAACAAACAAACAAACAAACAAAAAAAGCAGCACTGTTCACTGAAGTTGTTTTTCTTTCCCAAACGCCTCCAGGAGTCAGTCAGATTCGGCTGATAGCGCAAATCTCTACCAAACCAAACACTGAAGATTCCTTTCTGCCTTCAGATCATTTTTTCAATGTTTTATCAGCCCGGTCCCGATTATCTGGAGGGAAGCGAAGCTCTTGGCAGCAGCCCTGTCCCGGGGCGAGTTCACTGCGGGCAGCGAACCTGAAGCGACCGCAGCTCCTGAGGCGCTGCCGAGAGCCGCGCACCACCCCCACCCCCTCTCAGGAGCCGCATTCTCGCCGAAAAGCCCCCAACCGGCGACGTGTCGTGGCGACAGGCGACATCGCGACATGACGACACCCCCACCCCCAGCCGCCATTTTGTGCCCCCTCAGGCGGCGGGAGCGCACTGCGCATGCGCACCCCCTGTGGGGTTCCCGCCCGCCCTGAGCGTCCCTTGCGTCGTGACGTCACTTCCGCTTCACCATAGCAACGGGAGAGGCGGCGGCGGCCATGACGGCGCGGAGGGGCCCGGGGTGGCGGCGGGAGGTGCTGGGGCCCTGCCCGCACTCTGTGGCCATGGTGAGCGGCCGGGAGCCGCCACAGGGCTTGGAGGCTCCAAACGGGTGCCTCTTGGTGTTGGGGTTGGTCGTGGGGCCAGCAGGAGGCGGGGCCGAGCCCGGGCTGAGGGCGTGTGGCCAGGTCGGAGGGGGGTGAGGCCGTCAGGGGGTGACAGCTGAGGTGGACGGGTTGAGGTTTAAGCTGTGAGGTGGGTAAACGGGCAGCTCGGAGCTCCTCGAGGCCTTTCGTGATGCTCTTGTGCCCGTTTTTGGCTAAATAAGAGCGAGCAGTGTGCTCAGGTGGCCAAGAAGGCCAATGGCATCCTGGCTTGTATCAGAAACACTGTGACCAGCAGGGCTAGGGAGGTGATCGTCCCCCTGTACTCGGCTCTGGTGAGGCCGCACCTCGAGTACTGTGTTCAGTTTTGGGCCCCTCGCTACAAGAAGGACATCGAGGTGCTCGAAAGAGTCCAGAGAGAGGGGTCTGGAGAACAAGTCCTACAAGGAGTGGCTGAGGGAGCTGGGCTTGTTCAGCCTGGAGAAGAGGAGGCTCAGGGGTGACCTTATTGCTCTCTACGTACCCCAATTAAATTAAAAAAAAATAAAAAAGTTGTAATTTCATCGCTGCCATTCTTTCTGTTACAGAGAGCCAGGCCTCCTAAAGAGCGAAGAAATGACAATTTTGTCTTGGCCCGCAAAGACAGAGAAGAGGAGCTCCTGGAATACGCCGCTCTCCTCAAGCTCTACAACCGCTGCCGCAGCGTCCACGAGTGGCAGCAGCGCAACGAGCAGAAATGGCTGCACAGAGCCGTGCAGAGAAAGGTCGAGGCAGCGATGCAGGAGTGTCAGGCAGGGATTGATGACAGAAGAGAGAGGTAGCAAGGAATGAGCCAAAATCTGTGTCTGCCCGGCTGTTTTCCACTTAACTCTCTGCTTAGAGGGGTGATTATGGGGGGAAAAACACTCGGTAGGGCTTGATTTTAGACGTTACCTCAGGTGTTATGGCGTGGTCTGTGTTATTAAGCAACATAAAACGAAGAGGAGCTTTTGGGCTCTTGTCACCAGTACAATTCACAACAACAAAACCCTAAAAACCAAAACCACAACAGCACTGCGCTGTGCATAGCTTCGGAAAGAAGTTTTCTCCGTTATTCTTTTTATAGTAAGCGGCTGTGAGCTGCGAGGAAGCCGCTGAGATCTTCTGGCCCTGCTCAGCGGGGCCACCTAGCGCGGGCTGCTCAGCACCGCGTCCCCTGCCGGGCTTTGGTTAGCTCCAGGCACGAAATTTCGGGGCAGCCCGTTGCGGTTTGGGGCCATCCTCGCCATAAAAAACTTCCCCCTTTTTGTAGAGGTGGAATTTCGCGTTTGAATTCGTGCCGATTTTCTCTCGTCCTGTCACAACAGATAAATTATTCTGGTTTTTATTCGAGTGTTTTCTTCACTTCAGGCTTCGCGAGCTTCTGGAGGCCGAGGAAAATAAATACTTTGCTGAGATGGAGGCGTTTGAAGAAACCCTGCTGGAGAGGCAAGCAAAAATGAGGGAGCGAGCGAAATTATTGCGGGAGGAGAGGGAGAAAGAAAGGCAGCAGCTGGTGGCTGAAAAACGGGAGCAACAATTCAGGTGGGTCCAGAACAACATAAAACAGAGTTGGGGGAAGGAAATCCTAAAAGGTGATTTAACAAGAAGGTGACAGAAAGTACAGAAATCCTTGTCCTGTGTGAGAATCCCCTGCCAAATTGGATGTTTTTGTAGTTCTTGGGTAGAGTTTTAGCTCAGTGTTATGGAAAGAGTTCCTGGAAGATTTATTTGGCCTAAATCCTGCTTCTTCAGCTCATATATGGAAAGCCCTTGGGGAGTTAGGGTTGCCCAAGGCTGCTGGCTTTATTTATTGCCCGCTTTTCCAGAATAAAGCTGTAGTGCAACCTGAAATTCCCTGCCCAATCCTCCTGGATGCCAAATTTGGCAACGACCTTTGAAGTCGTTGAGATTTGTAGGTGTTCCTCAGGTCCCGAGGCCTTGGCATCCCATCTGACTTGTTCAATTCTTGGAAATCTGTTCAGTTGACGGATGAAAATCGCGTTAATGTAAGCGGAATCATTTGAAACGTCGCTTCTAAGTCTCCCACAGTGGTAGGGAAATCTGCAGCACCTGCTTTTTTGTTTTTTTCACCTAAAAACTGGGTCCTTGTGTGCCAGCTGTGACCGAAATCTGCTCTATTTGTGGTGCCACTTGTTGCTGGTGTTCTTAGGTGCCAGATAAATAGGGAACCTGATGTGAGCCTGCCCTTTTCCTGTGCAAAACTGAACGTCGAACCTTGTGGGAAAGGGTGGAGCGTTTCATCGTGGGCTTGAGCGGGCTTTTCTCTGCCCCACGTTGGTATCTTTAACAAAAACCAACCTGCAACATCTTAACACTGGCATAAAAACTCCATCACCTCCTTTTTTTTTGTGGTAACATCAGAAGTATTCATGCAGAGGATGTTGTTATCACAGCAACTTAATACAACAGCCATAAAATGAATAAATAACTGGGAGGGGTGGGGAACAAACGCAGCTTCTGTCTTTGGGAAGCGGCTCCAGGCGGGCAAAATTGGGACGTTAAGAAGCTTAGGGTAGCAAAGTGAGGAAGCAAAGCAGCCATCTGGGAGAGCAGATGTTTATACGTCGCTCTCAAAGCTGCTCGAAAGGAATTTCTTTTGATGAAATCGCGCAATTACAGAGGGATTTCGTAGTAAAACTCGACCCGTGCCAAGGTTTGATTGAACTTCTCTTCTCCTCCGAGAATTCAATTAAATTCAGATGAGTTTAGAAAGGTGAAAAAGAAGAAATCGTTCTTTATCCTTTCACTGCTGAGAGAACTTTGAACCCGTTGCGTTCAGGTAACACAGTTCTTTCTAACGGTGTGTTTCCAATCTTAATTATGGCAATGTTTTTCCTCAGAACAGTTGAAAAACATTTTTCATGAATCCCAATTAGTCCTGTAGGCCGTAATCACCATTAACGACTACCTGGGAGTCAGAGGAAGGATCCCAGGGTTAAAAATATGTCCTGGTTTGAAAATGGTTTGAAAAACACATTAAAGGGGTTTAAAAACACATTAAAAACACAAAATGGGTTTAAAATGGGTTTAAAACCACATTTTAAAAAATGTTTGTTCATGTTAAATTTAGTTTGGTCGTTTCTTTTCTTGCAGCTTCTACGAAATATCCCACAAAACTTCAGATTTAATGCAATTCGAGTGGTTCTTGGTTAACAGTGTAACCTAAATTTCTGCTCTTAAATAGTTTTCAGATTGGGACTGAGCTTTCAAGCGACTAATAAACCAGTCTAGGGCTTTATTTGAATGAAGAGCAACCTAAATGTTTGAACAAGTGTGTTTTATACGTTAAAAATATGCATGTGCACGTAAAAAAAACCACATAATTCATGCTCTGACTCTATATATGCACATATAATGTATGTACAAAGGAATATCCGGTGAGTATATGCATATATATTGTGCATGTGTGGGTTTTTTGAAACAAACAGCAATGCAGGGCCTGCTCTTCAAGTCCTTAATGCCAAAATCTCCACGAAATCTGGTTGTCAGTTATTCTTTCTGACTCAGAAGGAATCAGCGCCAGGCCAGGTGGAGAAATCAGCATCCCGAGCTGCAGTCTTCCGCGTAGTTAGGAGCTGGAGCCCTCCATCCATCGTGGATCTCAAAATTTGCTTATTATTTCGAACCCGCTCACCTCCTTTTTCCTTTTTTATCATTTATGTCGCCATCCAGAGAACAATGCGATGAGCTCCGCACGCAGCGGATGAAGCAGCATCAGAGGGAATTGTGCACGGACCGGCTGGCCCAGCTAACTCTGAAGGAGGAACTGAAAAAACAGCGGAAGGAGGAGGAGGAGATGTTCGCAGAGCTTTGGAAGGAGGACAGGTTGGCTAAGGAAAGGCGAGAGGCGGTGGATATGCAGAAATTATCCAAACAGAATCGGGAAATCCTGGACGTCCTCGGCGCCCAGGTAGCAGCGCTCAGCGCTCACAAAGAGGAGGAGAAGCGGCTGAAGGAAGAAGAGGCTCGATTGCTGGTAATTTCCAGATCATCCTCAATTCAGTACTCTTTGAAAGTCCCTTTTCACGTTAGGCTTACAAGACGTTGAAATTAATCCACGCTTTATTTGTATCTTCGCTGATTCCGTTACTATCTGAGGCTCTCCTGTCATGCTAAGCCTCTTTGCCAGAGCCGTGGCGAATGCGTTCCTGTTGACAGAGGGAAAGACGGCCTTTGAAACCTAGCATGTCGTAGATTTTAGCCTTCAAAGCTTCTAAAAGCTTTTGTGGGAGATGGAAACGGTGGGGAGCTTTTTTTATTCTCAGCCCCTTCTCCCACTGCTCCTCCCCAGCGCTCCGATCCAACAGAGCTGTGAGCACTGGCAGCCAAACCCCTGCAGGGGGAGCTTGCAGTGTGGCTGAGCTGACTTCGGTGGAGCAGCATTTAGCATTGACTTCATGATTTATTTCAAATTTCATCTTCATTTTGCAGCTATTTATGCGTAGCAATTGACTGGTCGTGCAGGGCACCGAAAGCTGATGTTGGCGAGATAAATATCCCACTGCTTTTTTTAAAAATAATGACAGGAAGGAATCGGAAGCTCTGAAAATCCTGGTTGTAAAACATCAAAGTTCTTATTCCAAGCTAGATTGCAACGTTTCACTCATTTAAAATCATGCAGAAGAAAGCTCTTTTCTTGTAACGACTTCTAAGGAACTTCCAGATCCTCCGAAACTAAAACCACTTCTACTTAACTGGCCTTTTGAGAGAAAAAAATAGAAGAAACGGAAATAGAAAAAGAAGTTAGAATAGGAGACTTCGTAGCTTCCCCTGAAGACAGCTGTCTTGAGCTCCATCAAGAACAGAAATTTCTGGTGAAGTGGTTTAATTTCTGGAAAAAAAAACAAAAAGCTTTTTCTGATGCGTTTTAGGAGATTTATTTACGCTTTGAAGGAGCCATAATATTTAAAAACAGGTTAAGAAAAAGCAGCGTATACCTCTGAGAAAGCTGAGGCCTTGTTTTGGACACCTGTAGCTAAGTTAATGATGGGCATGTGCTGCTAACAGCTTGTTCAAGCACAGTTATGCTTGTAAACTTAGCATAATTCACGAGTATTCATGATTAAGTTACTTTATTGATGCTGTTTTGGGACTTTTTTAGCTAAATAATCTTGAATACACATTAACAAGTTAGAACTTGAGTCTACATTTTTAATTTTTTATTGGTTCTTTCTTAAGAACTCAGCTTTATTGTCCGTTTTTCTGTTCTTTCCCGTATAAAGTGGAATGATTTGAGGCCAGGAAAATTCAATAGCTGCCCGTTATTTAATTACATTATAATTAAAAGATGCAATTACTTACTTTATGCCCAACAGAGATGTGCTCTGAACAGATAACACGCAGAAATGGGAGGAACACGTGGTTCTGTTACTGGGTAGTGGTTGTGGCTGTGTTTAAATAGTTGGATATAGATTAAACGTGCTGCAGGGATACAGATTTCTCTGAAGTATTCTGCCTGAAGTATTTGGAGTGTGGATGTCAGGCATTCCTGTGATAATTAAAGAGAAAATCCTGAATTCTAAGGAACAACGTGGTAAAACGTTCGTGTTCTAACACCTTTAATGGACGACACTAACTCCAAAATTCTTTCTTCTTAGAAATAAATGTTTTTTAATATTTATCTTTGCTCTTTGGTGTTCCAAATAAACTCATCCTAGCCGTTGCTTTGCTTGAAGTTACGAAATGATTTTGCAAGCTGGCTTTTTTTTCCCTTTGTAGGAAGAACAGCAGCAGCTGCTGAAACTTGAAAACGAAAAACTTCAAATGGAGAAATTACAGAAGCAGAAGGAATGCAGGGAGATGTTGCTCGGCGCAGCAGAGGACAAGAGGAAGCGGCTTAATGAAGAAAAAGAAGGCGAGCTTGCCCTCGAGATGAAAACCTTAGAAAAATCGCCTTGGAAACCCGAGGAAGACCCCGAGGAGAAAACCAGGAGAAAAGTAAGGGCTACAGGTTTGAATTGTGAAGTTTTGGAACAAAACCTCACCTGGATTAATTTTGTTGCTCTTTGTGGAGCTACACAGTGTAAATGAGATCAGACACAAGACCTTTTCTGTGATCAAGTCGATTCTTTTGTCACATAACCTGTTTTCTCTCTTCCTGCCAGCACTCTGCTTCTCTAAAGAACCCCATTATCTGTTTAAATCCCGTCTTGCAATCATCAAAGATGAAAACTGGGGGGTTTATAGCAAATCCTGGCTTCCTGCCCCTCCACACTGATTTCCTTCTGCATAAACCACGTGAGGTTTTTAGTCCTTATGCTGCATGGATGTAAGGGAGATTAGGGAAGATTTTGTCTGTCTCACGGACCTGATTTATTAAATATTTGTAATTGCAGAGGAAAGTAAATATTTGCCACGTTCTGGTTTATTAGACTGCCAAGAAACAGTTTTAGATGTTTTATTACTAGCTAGATATATAGATGCAAAATTTCCCATAGGAATATCTCGGGGAGGCTACGAAACCATGGATGTGTCTCACTTTTTGCATTTAGAACAAGTAGATTGCCCAACTTCGAGGTGAAAAATGACTTCAGAGTAACTAAGACAGAGCAGGGAGCTGTGTTCCTTACTCTGCACGAGGTATTTGGAAGCTCACGTGGGTTAGGGATGTTTTATAAACTTTTTCTGTGATCAGAAAACACATTTCTGCACAGCTCTTCTGGGCTTGGAACGCAGCTCGAGGCTCCTGCTTCCCACAGGGGCCACAAACCACTGCTTCTCTCCACTTTTTTTGAAGTGTATCTTTAAACTCTTGCACTCAGATCTGCAAATGTGTGTGTGTTTGCAGCAAGAGCTGCTCAAGGAGCAACAGGCTTACCGGGCGCACCTAGCTCAGCAGCTGGAGGAGGAAAAAGAGCGAGAAAAAGAAGTGGACAAGCTCCTCGAGGAAGAGAGGGCGAAGGTTTGGGCCAAGAAGGCTGAGCAAACGCGGTTGGAAAAGGAGGCTAGAGAGCAGCTCCTGAAAAACGTCCTGGATACGAGACAGCTACAGATTGAGGAGAAGAGTAAGTGATAACAGCTGCTTTTGCACCAAACTTACTGCATGAATGTGAAGCTTCCTATTTTTTGGGTGCCTCCTTGGAAAGGACAAATCTCAGGCTTGCTGTTTAGGCTGAGACTTTTTAGACTTTTATCTTCTAAAAGTCTTTTTGTGTTTTTTTTTTTTTTTTTTTTACAGTGCAGAGAAACGCGAAGGAGCAGGAAGAGCTTGCTCAGGAGAAGAAGTTACTGGCTGAGGCCGTCGCAGAACTCAAACGCATAGAGGAAGAAAAATATGCAAGGTATTTTTCCTTCTGCCCGCTGGCTCGTTGCATTGCAGATCAACCTTTTTGAAGTTTGTGGGTTGGAGAATTCTCATAATTAGCTTTGTAGGAACACTGGGGAGGGTTTTTCTCCCTTCATGGAGGTTCTGCCATCAGACATCCAGCCTCTGGGTTCCCAACTGCGTTTTTCTGTTTATCAAACGCATCCCCTCACGTTCGGAGCCGCTGAGACGCGAGGAGGAAGGCTTAATGAAAGGTTAGGTCGTTGCTTACCCTCCTCAGCTTATTGCTAAACCCCACCCACACTCCTCCCTTCAACAATCGTGGCGTCAGCCAGCAAAACACCAAAAACACCAGACCCCATCACCCAGCTGCATGGGTTTTCCCCTTACCTTGCAGTTCCTCGGGGCTGGAATGTTTTCATTTCGCAGTAGCCGCAAGGTTCCTCTGGGTGTCGTGCAAAACCCAGCACTGAGGGCTTTATTTCTCCCGTTCCTTTTCCCTTTTTGTACTTCTGCCCTTTCTCCACACCCATTTACGGGACGTGACCGAGTAAACTCCTTCCAGAGCAAGTATCTCTTGCTTTAACTGATAAATTTCTTGATAACCATCTCCTGGATGTGGCAGATATCTCACCCTCTGCCAGGAAACATCCCAATCTTCACTTTGAATCTGTTCCACTAAGCAAAGAGGGCGTTCAGTGGGTCAACAACTGCTGTGTCGCGCAGATTTTGATTAAATTGTTAGTTTTTGAAGAATCTGAGCGACTCCTGAGCACGTAGGTAGGCTTCCAGCGCTGCTCCAGAGGATGGTGGAAGCAACGTGTGAATCTTGAGGTAGAGTGGAAGCGTGATTCCTTCTGACAGCCATTTCCTCCGGCGTTAGCACAACGAGCCTGCGCCCTGCCTTGCCTGTTGGCAGAAACCCGTTGTTATCTTCGCAAGGAGGGAGTGGAAACTGGGCGTAAAGCTGCTTCAGCAGTGAGCCAGAGCTAGGGGAGGACTGAAACCTGACGCATTTTCTCCTCTTTCTACCACTGCGAGGGGCGGAGAAGGCGTGCTGATGGCAAGGGGTGCTTCTTGCTCTTTTATTTCTCATTAAGCACGAATTTTGTGGTCTGCTCTGTAATATACAACAGAATTTGTAATATACAACAGAACTTGTGCTCTGAACAACAATTAGTTTGCTTGTAGTCACACAAGTTAACTCTCAACTCCTAAGACGAGTTTTGAACCTTCCTTTGGTCTGAGGTTGAATGATAACAGATTAAAAAAATTTGTTTATTTTTTTTTAACCCAATACTTCATAAATAAGCTATTTACCTGTCATTTCCAGAAAACTGAAGGAAGCAAAAGAATACCAGGAGCAGCTCAGGGCTCAGATTGCCCATCAGCAACGGGCCCGTGATGCTGAGGAAGAAGAGAAGAAGCAAGAACACGAGCTGGGCCTAGCAGAAGAGCGAGCTTACCAAGAAAGGATACAGGACGCTCTGTCAAGGCCTTACGAGAAACTAGCAAAAATTCACCCTTTGAGAAGAAAACTCACGTCTAACTCCCAAGATCACTTAACTCTGACATTTTAGCTCACTCTGGCTTGCCTTTAAAAACCTTTTCTAGGCGTGTTTGTAACTGATTTGGGTTTGACCCTTCTCCACTGTGACACTCAAAATATTTTATTTCACTGGCAAATACAAGAAATATATTTTTAATTTTTTTTTTCCCACTGTGTTTTTTTTAATACTGCATGTTCTCTGCGGTGTAATTATGATGATGACGTGAAGGATACGCAGACGTTATTTAAAATCAAAAAAATTAAAACTTTGTAGAGGAGTTTCAGCAAACTTTTATTAAAACACCTTTCGAGCTGCAAATATTTGCCAAACCTTTTTTTTTTGTGTCGAGACAAAAGGTGCTTGGCGATTTCTCTTCCTTTTCCTTGTTAAATCTATGAATCCATTTTACTCTGGCTAGACAGCAGAGGGTTAATACTGCCTTGTGCATATTCTGACAGCTCTTGGACGACTTGTGGAATATCAGAGCCCCAAAACTGGTCTATGAAACCTCTTTTTGGACAGATATAATTGTGTAGGTCCGAGGTTATCATTTTTTTGGAAAAAAAAAGGTGATTATTTATCCTTTTGGTGGCAACTCTGCCTCTTTGGACTGTCTTGGATCGCCTCCGGTGCCCCAGTCTGAACATACAGGTGCTTGGTCCCACATTCTGTAATCTTTTAAGGCAAAGCAGCCTTAAAATTAATTAATTAATGGCCAGATTGTGTTTTTTTATGCAGGAGGAGCGGTGGGTGATGCAAGGAGGACAGGTGGGAGTAAGCCAGCCCCATGACATTCCTCTCAGCCAGCTCCCCGGTATGCATTTCATTATTTTTTTCCCTCTTGGCTTTGAAGAGAAGGGAAGAATCCGTTTCTATCCTCGTGCCCTTTCTTGCTCGTGGGCTTTGTGATTCAGAAATGTTTTCTCTGCTTCCTCACATTTTTCTATTTGAGCCTTCGTTGCTGCTTATCTGCAGATGTTTCTCCTCCTTTTCGCCTGCTGCCATCTCTCCTCCAGTCTTTTTCACCCCTTTCTTCAACTTCCATCCCTCCCTAAACGTTTCTTCCACCTTTTCCTTCCTCCTCACCTTCTGTTTTCAGTCTTTAGCTCCCTGTTGGCTGCTTGTTTTGTGGGGCTATGAGCGGAGAAGCTGAAAAATAGCTGGGATTAGAGCTCAGGAATCCCTGCTGAGGTAGTTTCATCAATCCAGAGAGCCCGGGCAGCCACAGGTCTCTGCTCTCACCGCTAGATCAAATTGGCAGGATGATTAAGAGATTAATTTCCTTGACTGCCACGGACTCCTGGTACGGCCCCGCATAAGCAATGCAGATTTTATTTACTACCCTGCCCCGTGTTTGGAAAAAAAAAAACAAAAAGCACATAATAACACATTTGCAATTCCAGGATTAATTAAAGCGCGTTATTAAAGGCTGTTGTTGGGTACACGCGGTGCGTGAGAGAGGCAGGGTACCACGTTTGTGAGCCAGCCAGAACAATAATAAATCTTTTTTAATAAAATAACTCCGAGGAGGTGATCAGAGCTATCAGAGAGGGTCAGAGCTCCTGCTCCCGGAGGCGAAACTCCTCTTTGCGACGAACGTGGAAATAAAAGAGGAGGTTTGGAGCGGCTTTGCCTGCGGCAGAACTGAATTCCTGCTGGATAAATGGTAACTCCTTTCCTTTTTTAGAGAGAAAAAAGTTTTGGGGCCAAATACCCCATAAGGTGCCTGTGGGAAGGGGTTGCACACGTTTATGTTCGCTATGGAGGCGATGAGATGAAAAAAAAAGGATTTTTCTTCTTGCTTCCTTTACTTTTCCCGGGCTGCTTGCGGTTTCAAAGGGGGGATCTGAATTAGGATTCCTATTTTTCAGGTGTCTGTAGGCAGAAATTCATCCCAAAAGCACCCCAAAAGCCTTCCTACACCTCCCTAAAACACAGGGGAGCGACATTAACTGGAAATTTTGCGTCTTCACCCCCAGCTCTTCCTTTAATGACCCCCTAATAATGGCAAATAAACGGACTCTGGTTATGGGGTGAGCGAGGACGAGCTGCTCCGTGCCACCCCGGGGAGGACACGCATCTCCTGCGTGCTTCCCAGGAAGCTGCTAGCTCTGTTTTTGGGGGAAAAAGAGGGAATCTGGCTCACTTTCACACCTTTGATGTGAATGGGAGAGGTTTTATACCACCAAGTGCTGTTTTAGGGTCGCTTCCCCTTCAGTATTAGGGGTTTCCGTCTCCTGAGGGGATAACCTCTGGCAGGAGGAGGGAGAGGCTGGGGGAAAAAAGCTTGAAAATGGGAAAAAAGCTTGAAAATGGGAAAAGGGGGGTGATCATTAAAGGGGGGTGGAAATAAAGGGGCGATGGAGATAAAAGGGGGATGGAGATAAAAGGGGGGTGATGCTAAAAAGGGGGATGATGATAATAAAAACGCTGATAACGATAACAAAAACGGTGAAAACGATAAAAACGGCTGTGACAAATAAAAAAATAAAAACAAAAAAGTGTGGAAACCAAGGTGGCATCCCATAATATGGCCTGGGGTGAGGAGCCGGCCCCCAGGAAGTCCCGCGGAGCAGCCGAGCCCTTTACCTGAGTGGGGCGCGGCGGAGGCGGTGCTGCCTCCTCCTCCTCCTCCTCTTCCTCCTCCTCCTCCTCCTCCCTCTCCGGCAGCGGGTGTAAAGGTCGCTCCGTCGCCTTGTCGCCCTATCGGGCCGGCAGCCCCCCTATATCCCCTAAAAACCCCAAAAACCCCCGCAAGCTGCCGGCCCCATGCCCCGCGCCTAGCGCTGCCCATGCCCGGCCATGTCCGCAGCTCAGCTCTACACCAAGGTGAGCCCAGGGCTTTTTTGGGGGAAGATCGATGGGTTTTGGGGTCGTTTCGCTCTGGGAAAAAGGGGGCAGCAACTAAAAGGGGGCAGCAACTTGCCTGCCCCATAGACCCCCCCCCTTTATCCCTCTCCATCCCTCCCCTTGCGCCGCATCCGCGCCCCGACGCGCGGCTCCCCCCCAGCTCCCCGCGGGGTTTTTGGGGGCAAAAAAGCCGATTTTCGCCCCGTCGATCCCAAAAGGGGCTCGAAAGGTGCTGCTCCGAGCCTCTCCTCTTCCCGGCCGGGAACTTTTTAGGGGAATTTTTCCCCGCCTTGCCTGAAACACGGGGGTTTGGGGAGAGGCAAGGAGGAAACCTACCGGCAACGGAGCGCTCCCGGCTTTCCTCGGTGGATTTCCCTCCGGCTTTGGCAAATCCCAACAAATCCCAAATTGTTTCTTTTTCCTTTTTTTTTCGCTTTTTTCCCTTTTTTTTTCAGCAGCGGGCGAGGCCGAGCCGCTTCCTCCTGGCAAGCAGGGAGGGGAACATGGCCGATGGGCGAGAGAGGAGCCCAGATTTGTGCCCGGGGGCTGCTTTTAGGGCTTGGAGAGGTGGCACTTGATTTTTTGGGGGCTTTTCTGCTCTTTTTTCCCTTTTCTTTTTCTCCTTTTTTTCCTTTTCTCCCCTTGCGGCTCGCTCCCAGCAGATCGGTCACCGCTCCGGCTAAGCAAATGGCATTTGCATGCCAGGGTGGAGGTGAGGTGCAGGGGGGAAAAACAAAAAAAAAGGAAGAAAAAGGGGAAAAAAGTGCCCTTGGGATTGACCCTTTGACCTGCAAAGGGTTTGGGGTGATGCCTGGTACCTTGTGGGGTCCCCTACTAACGTGGGGACATGGGAGGTGAGAAAAGTTGTTGGCTTTGAAATCTTTTTTATGCTGGCAGACGGAGAGATGCCTGCTGTAATAACGAGGATTTTAGGGTTTGAAGGAGGATTTTTAAGGGTTTTCTTCCCCTGAGCGTGGTCAGGGTGGATGGGGGGACGCTGCTGGGCTGGCAGCAGCCCTATCAAGGAACGGCTTTCGGTCTCCCAGCTCCAACTTCGCTGCGGGTCCCTGCTCCTGCACCCAGCTCAGGCAGCCCTTATGTAATTTGGGGTCGGGCATCGGTTATTTTCGGGTTTATTTTTGGGGATCCCGAATGGAGATGGGATCAGATACATCTCCATGGCCCCGGGGAGGAGGCTCGCGGCGAGCGCTGCTCTGTCCCTATCTGTGGGCAGGTTGTAATGGTCAGGTTGGCTGATCCTGAACTTGATCATTAGATTAATTAGCCCGGGTTGGGTGTTTTTATGCTAACTTGATCGGGTTTGTGCTCCCGTTTGTCTGTTAAAAGGGTTTGAGGTGCCCGGGGGTGATCCCGTGGCTGTCCTGGGGTGCTACAGGGATTCGGTAACCATCCTTGTGCTCTGGTTTCAATTTATTTTTAATCATAACGAGATTCCTAATGAGCTTCGGGGCCGATCCTGCTGCTGGCGTCACGGGGAGGTTTTGGGGTAGGGTTTGGCCGTGCCGCTGCCCATCAGCGGGGCAGGTTGGAGCCCTTCTGGGACTCATTTAGTGCTCGTTAAGCCACGCTGATAAACATATTACCCTGAGGAGCTTATGGGGCAGGAGAGGAACCTGCCCTGGAAACATCAGCAGCTGTGAACTCCCGGGGAAGGCCCTTTTTGCATCCTGTGACCCTTCAGAAGGCAGGACTGGAGTTTATGAGCGAGATAATTAGCAGCTGTGGCTAATTAGGAGCAGGTGAGTGGCTCCCAAGCAGCTGGTGTGCATCAAGCTTCAAGCACGTGGGGCTCCGTGGTGGTAAATAGTTTGGGGGAGAGCCCGAGTGGGTTTTTCTTGTTCCCATTCCCGTGCCCAACAGGAATTCGGTACCACTGGGTCCTAGTGGAAGAGGGAAGCGAGTAGAGGAGGCGTGGAGCCACGGAGGGATCCCTTTTGTATAAAAATAATGAAATAAGAAATAAAATAAAACGTGTCCCAGATGGAGAATGGCTGGAGCTTTGTGGGACCGAGCGCTTTGTGGGACTGGCACCTTGCTGGGGCTGCTGGCACGCTCCCACCGCGGCCCCGGCTTCTTCTTGCCCTCTTGCTGATGCTGCTAAAACGCAGCCGAGGCAGCTCAATCCCTCTAAGCCCGGGCAGATGCCGGCGTCGTCCCGTAATGGGATAAGAGGGGAAGCGTCCCTCCCTCCCCGAGCTTCGCCTCGGATTTGCAGCGTGGGGCTCGCTCACGCGCCCGCCCTTCCCCGTCGAAACTCCTTTGAATTTCCCCGTGGATGAGGTCGTAGCTTCGTCCCGAGGAAGGAGCAGAGAGCTGGGCTTGGCCTGGGGTGCTCGTTGGGAGCACGGCCCTAAAAGAGCCCGGCTTCAGCTCCGGGGTGGACTTTGCACCCTCCGAGGCGCAATAAAGGGCCGATAGCGTGGGTTACCCTCTGCTCTTCGACCTCTTCTGCAAACAGCATGGTTGGGATCAAGAAAAGGATTGCAGCAAAACTCGGAGCCTTGGTAGGCAGCGGAGATCTCTGCTCTTCTCCAAGGACGAGGTTTCTTGTTTGGGGTTGCCCGGCTTTGTCTTCTTAGGGACGGGCACGGCTTCCACCCAGGCGAACCCGTGTCCTCGCCCTGCCCCTCGATACCCTTCCGGAGGCGTGACGTGCTCCTGGGATGTGTTAAACATATTTAAAGGCTTGTCTGGTGGCTGAATCACAGCCCTCGTCGCTCCCGATGACATGTTGCATCCCAGGAATGCGCCCTAACGGGTTGCGCCTCTTCGAACCCAAAGACCCTCGGATGTATTTTAGAGTCCCTCTTCCAAATTTCCAAGGGCAGCGCTGGGAACGTCCAGCTTGGCGCAGAAACCCCACGAGGATGGTTTTTGGGGCCGAGACAAACCTTTAGTTGCGTTTTTATCCCAGGGAGCCGGAGCGCCGACGTGCTTCTGAGCAAATCGGTGTCAAAAAACCGTGGAAAATGAATAAAAAAAGGTGTGGGGTGGCACTTAGAGCATACAGGAAAGCTCGAGGTGAGGCTGTTTTGCCTTTTATTTTCTGTTTAACCCGGAGATGGGGTTTGGATGTGGGAAGAGGTTTGCCCATGTGATGAATTTTGTAGTTGGTGTCCCCGGCGAGCGGAAGGTACCGCAAGGCAGCGAGGGGATGCGGAGATACCGAGCTGATAGGAGCGGTGACTTTCAATTTAATTCAGTCTAATTAAGCCGAGTGCTTCCCTGGTGGGTTTCTGCTTCTTAATTAAACTCCGAGCTCTGCTACCGCGGGCTGATTTTGGGGCAGGGAGCGGGGCGGAGGAGCGGTACCCACCGAGAGCTCTCCTGCAGGGTTTTTATGGCCCTTGGCATTACAAACGCCCTGGCCAGAGGGATAGGAAGGCTGAAATACCGGGGTTGAAATGTGCTCGGTTTTCTTTTTCCTTTTCCTTTTTACGCCTCTTGTCATTTGGACCCATCCCAGGTGGGGTGACAACTGGTTCCTCCCTGCGCAGTGGCGAGAGGAGCGCTTACGTTCCCCCTACCCCGCTTTCTTTTTAAAAAGGAAATGAATAATAAAAAAAACAGGGTGTTTTAAGCATGTAAATCCAAATATCGACGTGTTTCAAGTGAAATTAAAGCTCTGCTGCTTTGCAGAGCTCAACAGCAGCCACCCTCCAGCCCCGCTGTGCTCGGAGGTTTTAGGGGCACGGTCCCGCGATGCTGGATGGAGGCAAGAGGCTTTGTGGAACCTAAAGGATCCCTTTGCTCAGGGGAAATCAGTTTGATTTTTGAGGCTCTCCACGCTCTCACGGTGGCATTTTTATTTTTTAATTGAGAAAAAAAAAATTGTTCTCTGCTCGCAGCCCGGTGCAAAGTTTGGGGTCACGTGGAGCGAATGAGCGGAAGGCAAGCCCTGCTGCTGTTGGCTAAACTTTGCCCAGCTCTCATCTAATCGCTCATTCGGGCTTTAAATAATGGCCAGGGTGACCCATTTTTTGCTGTCCCTGTGCTAGGGGATGACTGGATGTCGTAGCTGATGGAGGAAAGCGAGAAAATCCCCGAGACTTCGGTGTGCGAGTGTGGATTAAACTGTTGAATTCATAACTTGGTGAGATTTTGGCTTCTGGAGGAGGTTTCTCATCGTTACGCATTCCCAGAATCAAGTCTGAAGGTTTCCAAAGGAGAAACCTCCGAAAAAACAATTAAAAAAAAATAATAATATAATAATAAAACCGTTTCGTGTTCTCCGGTAATATTTTGGGGGCAATCCGCTTGGCAAGTCTTTTATCCAGCCTGCCATCTCTCGCCTGATAAACCCCTTTGATGTGGCTCGTTCAGGGGAAAAATGGCATTACACGCTGCCTCAATCACTCAGATGTCAGCGAGGATATTGCCTCGGACTAAGCGGGGGGAAATTTGGGAAGGTTCAGTAATGCCGGGAGACGTGACCCACTTTTCGGATAAACGCCTTTTTTTTTTTTCCGACCGCCGAGCTTGTGCCGCGCGACGGGGGAGGGCGAAACATTTCGCTGGGGAGGAATTAGGATTTCCTTCTCTTAATTGTGCTGGCCCTATTCCAGCTGGAGGCTGGGTTTCCCAAACCCCGTTCTTTCGACAGCCGCGTTAAAAGCTTCGAGCATCTTTACCAAGCAGAGCAGCGCTTTCCCCGGGTTGTTTTTAGCAGGACCTGGCTTCATCCTCTGAGAACAGGTTGAAGGGGCCAGGGATCAGGTTGAGCCGCTTCCCGAAGAAAAAGAGCCCTTGTGCAAAGCCGTCCCTTGGGGATTCTCCCCGGGACGGCAGCCGAAATGTCTTTTGGCAGCCGAAATGTGTGAGGGAGGCGAAAAGGCTGGGCACGGGCTTAAATTTGGAGAGCCCCTGGGCGCTGCCCGGCTCAATATCCCGTGAGGAAAAGAGGCCAGGGTGTGCATTATTTATCAAAATTAAATCTCAGCCTCTATTATAATTATTTACTCATTGGTTTGAGGTTATTTTATACTTTATATTAGCCTTATATTCTTTCTACCAGCCTTCTATCAGGTATATTTTATATATAAATGAAGTGTATAAATACGCGGCGGGCTTTTCTCTGAATTTCTGCAGGACTGCCCCGAGTTTCTCTCACATCCCATAGTTTTTTGGGGTATTTATCTGTTGGTTTGTGCGTCCTGCTGCTGGCTTTTTCTCCATCCTCCTGCTGGACACGAAGGTGCTGGTGGGTGCCCTACGAGCAGTCGTTTAGCAAGAAAACCAGGGACGAGGCGGACAAGTCTCTGCAGATCCACATGAGAGGCTTGGGGCAGGCTCGGGGCAGGGCAAACGAGTGCCTCGTCCCGAGAAAACACCCAAAAATACCTTTCTGAAAGCTCCCAGCCCATGGCAGGGCTCTTGCCATCGTGGGGAGGATGAGAAAGGTGGGGTGGTGGACGAAAGCGCGCTGATGGAGGGACGAAGCTTCAAGGGAGAGCTCTTGGAGGCACTTTGGATGAATTTAAGTGAAAAAAAAAATAGCTTTAATACGATTTCTCCTTCTACCTTACTGCTGGTATCCTTTAATTATTGCTACCAAAACGCCTCTTGCTCGAATCCTCAGCGATCGATGCGTTTCCCACCAGTTGTTTAGCAACGAAAAAGCCCCCGAGGCGGCCCCTGAGCCTTTCCAGCTCCGTTTAGGCAGGGCTGAAGAAATGAAATCAATTCATTTCCTTTTCAAAGCTCCTTTGGGCTAAGCACGTGCAAAAGTGATGCTCCGAGAGGCTTTGGGAAGTTGAGCGCTTTGAGAAGGACGCAGTGATTTGCACGACCCTCTCCTTTCTGCCTTTTGGGGTTTTATGGTGAGCAAGAAGCGGGGATCCTAAGGGTCCCCTCCTACAGGTGGGTGCCCTTTGGCCAGCTCGGGGACCCCGCGGTCTCCTGGGGTGGCACAGGCAGGGGGTGGCCCCGTGGGGCAGAAACCACCCCCAGGGGTGAAAATCTCCTTCTGAGAGGCTGCCATTGTTGGAAGTGAGCATAATAATTAAAAGGCAGTGATCCGCAGGTCTCCGAACAGATTTCCTTTTGGTGTGTCTTCTTCGAGACCGTTCGGAAATACTGAACCATCCTATTTCTTCCAACCACGTGTAATGAGACTGGCACGAAGCCCACTGCAGAGAGGGGAAAAATAGAAGCATGCTTTTATTTTTGAAGCAAAACACCCAGATATTTGTCCTGGTGCCCACCTTGTCGTTGGCCAACGTTTGTGTTTGAGCCTTTTTAGCTGCCCGGGAGGCTGCGTTAGCGCCCAGCAGCCGAACAAATCCCGTCCCTTCCCAGGTAATGCTGCTCCTAATCGGCCTCCTGCTGAAATCCAAACCAAATCATGAGGCAGGGATTGAGTTTATTCACCGAAACCTCTGCTTCATCTGGGTGGAATAGCGCGAAAGGCTCCGAGAGCGTTGGGTTGTTCCAGTTGTGGTTGGGTTGGGTGCAAATGTTGATTTTCCCCTTGAGTCTTGAGCCAGGATTTGGAGCCAGGCACCAAGCCGAGCACAAATAATGCAAAAACCACGTTGGAAAAGTGTCCCCAAGGGTGGGACACTTGTGCCAGAGGTGAGGTTGTAGAAGTAGAGGCTCTCCATCCCGGATGGGGACTCCCCTCGGGGCTCGGTTTTGGTCACCTGGTGGCTTTGGGCTCATCCATCTTCCCCGAGGGCTCCTTGTCTCCCCAGTGGCTATTCATTTAGGGTGGGAAGTCTTTGGGGTTTCCCAGCTTGGGAACGAGCTTGCGAAGACGCCTTCCCCTCTGCATGATCCCTTGGCCGTGCGTATGCACGAGGAAAAGCACTTTTATTATTGAAATTCCCTAGTTTTGCCATCCGGGTGGACAAAGGGACACAAAACCCACATAGCTTTTGATTTTGTGGCTGCCTCGAGGCGGGTACGTCCTGATCCCCGACTATTTCGGGCATTTCTGGAACGCCTTTGATCTCCGGGGCGCCGGGAGGAGAGAGCAGCCCGGGGAAACTGGGGCGAGGAGCAGGGCAGGAGGAAAGGCTGTGCCCGGCTTGTCCTGCTCCTTTCTCCCTAGCAAGGTGAAAAACAGGGCTCCTGGCCATACCACCCGGGGGTATTTGCTATATTTACATCTTATTTAACCTTTTAAGACAAGGACCAAACCCCTCTGTTTTGCAACGCTGTCGGCATCGCCTGGATTTGCCCCAAACTCTTGTGTTTTGAGCAAATATTTGAGGTCTCGGCCCCCCACTGGTTATTTCTTTGGCACAGGGGGGAACTTTTTGGCTGCCAGGGCAGAGTATTTATTGACGTTGGAATCGCAGCGTTTCATAAAAAGCTTCTCAAAGGTGCTTGGAAATTAAATTCCCTGCTTACCTTGAGTTCGTACCCTGCTTTGTTGGTAGCAAGCCAGTTGTATACCTTGTCCGGGAGAGACCTGATTGAAAATCTGCTTGGAAATCAGACTTCTGGCTTATAATTTACCCCCAAACCTCAAATTAGGACTTTTATTTCCAGGCTGACACAATGTTTTAGCAGCTCTGACTTTACAATGAGTGGTGGATTGTGTCCGCGGGGAATTAATTTATTTCTGACTTAATTTCTTGATGTTTCGAGCTTTTATTATTATTTTTTTTCCCCGTCTTTGAGCTTTTCTTTCTTTCTCCCCCTCCGCAGTACACCAGAGTTTGGATTCCTGACCCCGACGAAGTTTGGAAATCGGCCGAAATTATCAAGGATTACAAAGAGGGAGATAAAAGCCTCCAGCTGAAGCTTGAAGATGAAACTGTAAGCTTTTGAACGTTGTTATTCTCTTCGGTAATTGAAACTCTCAAATTAATGGGTGGGAAAAAAAAAATAAAAAGCCTGAGCCATCTCACATTTTTTCAGAAAACATTTTATATGCTTCTCACTGCCTCAGCTCTCGAAGCTCTCCCCTGCTTGTGTTAGAGGAGGCTGCGAGAAAAGCCTTTGACCCCCCTCAACTCCTTTCAGCCCCCGGCAAAGCTGTGATAGCAGAGCAATTTTATTTTTTCTGTAGCAGCGATGTTGTTAGGAATATCAGGCTCTGGGGTTTTGCTGCCGAGCAAATTGGAAGGAGCGAGGCTGGTGGCACCTCCTTGAGTCTGGATACCAATGGAAAATCAAATAGGACATGATCCTACATTTAAAAAAATACTTTTTTGGGGGGCTATATTTATTCTTTACGCGTTAAAAATAAAAAAATAAGCAGGACACGTCCCGTGCCAGCCGCCCGTTTCCACGCAGGGAATACTTTTTCCCGAAGGACTTAATGGGAAGACGGAGAGCAGGAATGAGGCACGCTTGATTAGGCTGCTCCTCAAAACAATTTTGCTTTCAGAGCAGCAAACGCGGGCCAGTTGCAGGACGTCAGCGCGCTGGGCTTGAAAAGGAAGGGATTTGTGGTGAAATGTGTGCCTGGCGTGCTTTGGCTCTGTTGGGGTCTTCTATGTTGGGTTTTCTCTTTCCAGCAGGAGGCACGCCGGTGGGTTGTCTGCAACCAAAAAGCACGTCAAAGCCCAGCATCCACACGTGCCAGTTCAGCCTCCTGTCCCCTTTATCTCTTTTAGAGCTGAAGTTGAGTTTAGGTTATTAAATTGAAGTCTTTCCTCCGAGTTATTTTGTGGTTTTCGACTGTAACACGTAGCTTTTTGTTTTAAACCTTGTACCCGTCACTCGACGTTGTGTTGTACCTTGAGTCAGAGCAGGTTTTTTTTTTGGTTGGATCACATCTGTTTCAAACAAGACACGAAGGGATACAGGAGCTGTTTCCTTTAATAATTCCTGCAACACCTTCTTAATGCCTTTCCCCACAAAGCCCTGCCTGGATCCACATCGAGTTGGGCTGGAGAGCATCACCGAAGGGGAACCGTGCAGGTGTGCATCAGATAAAAAAAATCAGAGTATAAATAATTTCAAGGGAGTCAAAGGTGTTGAAAGCAAGCCTTTTAATCCTGACAGCCAAAGTGCATTACCCAACGGGTTAATGCTTCCCTTTTGTCCTTGCATTTTAAGTGAATTTTCACGCGTTTTGTGGCTGCTGGCTGCATACAGCGTGCTCCTTCTCAACGACGAGCTCAGTTTTAAATATCACGGGGGATCCCTGGTGTGCTTGCCATTAAGATGGGAGGCTGAGTGCAAACTCTTGAAAATCGGCCTCGGCTGCGTGGGATTAGAGCACAAACCCACTGATTTATTTACTCCACTGCAAAGGGAGGAAAAAAAAAATACACTTTTTTCATTAGTTGGTGGCTCTGCTGCTCGTTTGGGGCAGGGCCAGGAGCTCTTGGCATATGGGCAGCCGTCTGGTTCAACGTTATCACCCGGCTCTGCAGAAATTGAAGCAGCAGGGACTCTGCTTCTCCCTGTCCTTCTCCGCCTGAAGGGGTGCAAGGATTTGAGTATTAGAGTAGCCTGAATTAAAGATGAGCTGAGATATCATGCTGCTGGCAAGAATGTGGTTTATTCCGAAATGAGGCTGTCCTTCAAAGAGCATGAAGAGGCTTGGATCAGCTGGGGTTTTCTTTATGGTTCCTGTTACTGGCCAAAGGCTTTTTGCCCCAAGCCTGGCCTGAAAACAACCCAGGTGTGCTCGGGTTGGAGTTTCTGGACCATCCCTGTCCCCTAAGACCATCTGTTGGCCATGGCCATCTCCAAGCTCTTTAGCAAAGGGGTTTCTTTTCTGGATCATCCAGGTCCCTGTAGCATTTACCATCAAAAGTCTTTAATTACAGTTAAAGTAGAAGGTACAGGCATTGCATTTTCTCAAGCTGGAGTTATCCGTGGATAAATTATAAGATATTAAAGGAGCTGTTGGTTTTTGTGTTCTCACGTCCCTCGTGCGTGTCTCTTCAGCTCTACGAGTACCCCATTGACCTCCAAGGCAATGAGCTGCCTTTCCTCCGCAACCCCGATATCCTGGTGGGAGAGAATGACCTGACGGCCCTCAGCTACCTGCACGAGCCTGCGGTCCTCCACAACCTCAAAGTCAGGTTCCTCGAGTCCAACCACATCTACACGTACTGTGGTGAGTATCGTGGTGGGGCCGTGTCCAGGTCTTGTAGGCTAAAGGCTCCTTTCCAAACTCTTCTTCCTTGGATAAGTTGGTCATATACTATGTGACCACCTGCTGGGGTGAAGGCTGCTCTCTGAAAATTGATGTTTGAGGACATCCGAGTGTCCAGACCATGAGTTTATCTCCTGGAAAGCAGCAGGTTAGAGCACAACTACTCAGAAACCTCTTCACACCATGAGCCGTGAGTAAGGTCCAGGACTGTGAATTTGGGGTGGGTGGAAAGCACGCGTGTGGCCAAAAAGCTTTGGGTTATATATATCTGGGGATAGGGGACATAGTACACGATTCTTGGTGGAAAAGCCTTATCAGATGACTTCGAGGCCAACTTTGTGGTCTGTGGAGAAAAAGTAGGACCTATCAAACCATGGGAGAACAGCAACGTGCCAGGAAGATGTCATCCAACTCCATGTCCATGGCGTGTTTCCCTCCCAAAAGAGTTTCCTGCTGTAACGGGTTTATAACGGGGACCAGATCTATGGGATTTGGAGTCCCAGAAAATTGCACAATTTATCCAGTCATGAGAAGAATTACAGAATATAATTCTGTAATTACGTTACGGAAGAGCAGACGATAATGATGTTCGGTTAGCGGTGTTGCCGAGCATTATTTTCTTTTCTGCCAGAGAAGCTCCTTTTTTGGAGACCTTTCCATCCAGCATTTGTGATCTCCAAAGAAAATGAATGTTGATGGCAGAGGTTAGCAGCATGTGGGTGGAAAAGACTGCAAAAAACACCTTTTCTTGATGATTTTTGGGGTCATCAGACTCTAAAATTCAGAACACGAGGAGGCCAACTGCAAACTTGGCTTTGTCATCCCTGGGGAGAGAGGCCTGCCAAAATCATTCGAGGCAGCAGTTACCTGTGGATGGATAGCAACAGCTTGCAACCCTTATAATAAAAATAAAATTAGGGAAAAAAAAAGCTGACTCAGCCAGTTTTGTGCAGTTAAGCGGGAGAATATTGAATATTGAACCCTTTTGCTGGCACTCGAGATCATCTTGCAGATTAAAGATTCCCCAAGCAGCGCATTGCAAGATTTCAGCCAAATTCATGGGGTTGTTTGCGCGGCAGGGCATGTAGAGCTGTCATGAGGTGGGGCATTGTAGGGTTGTTGAAGAAACGCTTGGCACGTTTCTGTAGAGCACTGCCCTTGAAATACATGGCTGAGTAAAACCCAGAAGGGTTTTACTTAGACGTTAAGCCAGGGGAAAGTCCGCCTTTGCACAACGGAGATTATTTTCTATTCATTTTCTATTTTCTATTCATTTTCTGTTTTCTATTCATTTTCTGTTTTCTATTCATTTCTATTTTCTATTCATTTTTCTCACCAGTTTCACGTGCCTCCTCTGTAGCTATCCTGCAGCTTATTCCCTTGCTATCAAAGCACAGCACTTTGATGGAGATGCCGAGATAAGACCTAGGAGTCTTTCCCATTCCTTTCTCATTTCTTTTCCCCAAGCATCGTATTTAAAAAAAATAAAAAATCAATTGAAACAACTAAGGAAAGCTCTAAATCCTGAAACATTAACTCCGGGCTTGCTTTGTAACCTATCTGTGTATTTATCTCTTCTAAGGCATCGTCCTCGTGGCCATCAATCCCTACGAGCAGCTGCCGATCTACGAGCAAGATGTCATCTACGCCTACAGCGGCCAGAACATGGGGGACATGGATCCCCACATCTTCGCGGTGGCAGAGGAAGCCTATAAGCAGATGGCCAGGTGAGGGCTGCTCGGTCAGATCCCACAGTCGGATCAAAAATAAGGAATTAAACGTGGCAAACGCACGGTTTTGACCTAGGAGGCACCTTTGGTGGTACCTGGAGATATTTACGGGTCCGCAAAAGCAGCGCCTTCCCCAGATGGATGCGGAGTTTTGCTTTATTTCCGTATTTATCGTGTTGCTGAGGACAGATGTGGGATTTTGCTCTTATCAGATAAGCCATGATCTGCTTTAGGCAGCTGGGACGCACATGAGCGTGGTGGGACTATGAGTGCCTGGGCAGGACTGGGGCCTCTGAGCGTGTTAAATTGGTGTGAAACCATCACTTCTTTGGGTTTTCTTAATTTTCACGTGATTACATGATGTCCACCAAGGGGGATGTCTGCTGCTTGGGGTTAGAGGTGGGACGGGGAGGAGGGGGGTGAGGCTTTGGGAGAGTTATCCCACAAGCACAGCAGTGGTGTAGGACCACAGGATTTGCAGAAAATGCTTCCCAGGGACTGAAGGAGAAACCTGCCCATCACAATCCCAACTTAAAAAAGAGCATCTGGGTATCAGGTAGCTGATAAAAGGTGAGTTTTTGGCAACTCACTCGAGACTGCACACCGAGGAACCACCAACCTTGTTCGTTGAGGATGAAGAAGAGCCGCATTCTTCACCCCAACACCTCTTGCAAAGCATAAATCCCAGGAGAAGGTCATCTTCCTTGTGTGCCCCCAGGAATTCGTGGACAGAGTGGAGACAGGTCGGCGTTTTGCAGAAAATCCCTGTGCAGCAAGCTGGAGCAAGCAGGATTTTCCTTGCTGCATTTCCAGCTGCCTGGGGAGAAGGTGCTGAAAGGAGCCACGAGGGATTTCAGATCCTTTGTGGGTGTAGGTTGTTGATGGAGGAAATTCTTTTTCCTCCCCCATCTGCAAAAAGCACTGTATAAAAGGGTTATCTACCCCCCAAAACATAAAAAAATAAAAAACTGTGGAGGTAACCCATGCTATTTATTGAAGATACGGCACAAAAAAAGACCTAGGTGAATGCATAGGGTCTTTGGGGGCTGTTTATCTTAAAAACGGGCAACTTCTGTCCTTTTGTTTGAAGGCAGGGTTGGCGATCTCGGTTTATTTCCTTGCTGTTGTTATCGTTTGGGGAAGTGCAATGCAATTGTACGAAATCCTTACATTTTTATATACTGCTACCCATGCAATTTAACACTGACACGTGCTTTCAGTCCCCACTTCGGGGCTTTAAGGGTGTTCTTGTTAAGCACAGGCTCAATTTGAACGGCGTACTTAAAACATTTTTAATCTTCCCCTTGCTTTATGGCCACTAATCCTCAGAGCATCCAGGAAGAAGGAGGTTAAACATCACTTCCCCAGCGGAGATGCGGCGAGTCATTGACTCACGCCGCGACGCGGAGAATTAGTGTCGGGCAGGGATTGACCCTGATAATTGCTCCCGGGGTCTGGCTCTGCCCTCGTTTGCTTCAGATATTCTTTTTTTTTTTTCCCTCTTTAAGGTTTTAGTGTGAGTGGCTTTGCTCTCACTGCTGAGATTGAGATGAAGTTGTTCAGCAGTTGGCTTAAAGCTCTAGCGATGGCTTTCGAAAGAGAAAACAATGAGGACAAGAATGGAAGAGTTCCTATATGACTTAGGGCTGGAGAATACTTCAGAAATATTCCCAAAGGCTCTTGGTTGTATCCATGTGAATCAAGATATCCTCCATCTCTTCTCAGCAGTCGGGAGCTGCTGGTGGTGGAAAGCATCACTGTCCTGGGGCTCAAACCCTTGTACAACGTCCTGGCCGTGGGATTTATCACTGGGTTTGGTGTCTTTTGGGGAATGTTTTGAGTTTTGAGTGAGACAAGCCAAAGGGAGGAAGGAGCCACACCGCTGAACGAGCTCCCCAGGTGGAACTGATCTTGGCCTTCTCCAACCAGTCGCGCTCTTGTATCTGAAAAGACATGGAAAAATGTCAAAATTGGTAACAAAAGGTCTTAATTATGAATCCCAGATTAAAAAAAAAAGCCCGGGGTACGAAATGTTACCTGGTGGCAGTGCTGATTGGATGCTAAATAATGCATAATTCTGCTCTTTTGAGCTTTATTGGCTTCATTCAAGTGAAGAGACTCCCTGCCTGGTGTGGTTTTCATCTTCTGGCTTAAAGGAAAAAGCCTGGGGCCAAGTTCCCCGAAATGTGCGAACTTGGGCAGTCCTGCTGAGATGTCAGAGAAGGGTAAGAAGCAATAATTACCGAGTGACTTCTAGGCAAGAAGTCCAGCACTGGAAGAGTCCAGACTTCCCTGTTTATTTAATTGCGCAGGGGATCAAATGACTTCGGCTATTTCCTAATTTTAGGGTGCAGGGTTTCATCTCCTGGTGTCTCTGTGAACGTTTGGTGATGTTCTGGAGATGTTTAGGGTGTCTTTTACGCTTTAGCTGAGAGGCATCACTATTTTCAAGGCAAGGGAGGCGGAGGCACGTGAAGACGGAGGCTGATGGCGTGATGTGAATGTTTTATCAACAAGAGGAGAGATTGATTTATGAAAGTTTTTCTTCTCTGCTGCCACAGGGACGAGAAGAACCAGTCCATCATCGTGAGCGGGGAGTCGGGTGCTGGAAAGACGGTCTCTGCCAAATATGCCATGCGCTTCTTCGCCACCGTCGGGGGCTCTGCCAGCGAGACCAACATCGAAGCCAAAGTCCTCGCCTCGAGCCCGATTATGGAGGTAAAAACTGAAATTTCCCTCCGTGCTGCTCGTAGTGATCCCCATTTCTCTCCTGATGTCTCTAAAATGTCAAGAGCTGTGCAGAGAGGCCATGGGACCTGTGCTTTTTTCTGGTGTTGGGTTTTGCTGGGGAGGAGCCTCTCCAGAGGGCTTGGATAAAGCTGGTGGTGAAGGAGGGTGTGGGTGTCCTGTAAGGCAAAATAGAAGCACTGTGGCTCTTTGGATGTTGGTGGTGGAATCACTGAAAACGTGGTTTTGCCAGGATTTTTGAGGAATTAAAACACACAGTGACAAAAATGAGCATTTGTACAACAAGCGAGGTCTTCCCCTAAACTGCACAGCTCCTTCATCAGCTCCCAGCGCTCTTCCTTCTGCTGCTGGGATTTCCTCAAATCCTCCCGTGCCTATTTATGCAAAGCTGATTACAAAATTAACGTTTAATTTCGTGTCACGCAGGCAATCGGGAATGCGAAAACAACGAGGAACGACAACAGCAGTCGCTTTGGGAAGTACATTCAGATCGGCTTCGATAAAAGGTACCACATCATCGGTGCCAACATGAGGACGTACCTGCTGGAAAAATCCAGAGTCGTGTTCCAGGTGAGGAGACCTTTCTTTTGGGGACTGTGCTCAGGGAATTCAATAGTCTGGGTCTTCTCTTTGTGTTAAACAAGTCACCTTGCTGAGGGAACATTTGATTGCGTGTCGGTTTTGGAGTCTAAATTCAACTGTGAGATATCGGCAAAATGTCCCAAGACTTTTTTTTTTTTTTGGGTTTAATTTTTCCTGAAATGATCGGTATTTCATACAATCAGTATTTCATGGCATTCCTTCTTTGAAATGCAGAAGTTATTGGAGCTCCAACGTTGTACTGATAGCCCCATTTGTCAGCGCAAGCAATCCCAGAAGCCAGTCTGCTCTTTTTTTCTTCCTCTTTTCCCCCAATCTTTCATCTCCACACCTTCCCAGAGGCCGCTCTATGGATTCGTTAGGTGGGATTAATGCAAGACATCCCTCCCAGGTTTGCATTACTGCAGGCAGATATCGCATATAATGTTCATAAACGTGTCAGTCAGCGGGGAATGCCCCTCTTCTTCATCCTGAAGGTTGGGAAAAAAATGCTGCAACCTCTTCTCCCCCCATTAACTCGTTGTTTTCCCCCCACAGGCGGAGGACGAGCGCAACTACCACATCTTCTATCAGCTTTGTGCCTCTGCGAGTCTCCCAGAGTTCAAAGACCTTGGACTCAGTGAGTATTTCCACCTCCCCGTGCTGCCTGAGGGCGACAGGAAAGCACGGCGGGGTTAGAAATTTGTAAAGATCTGTGTTTTAAACGAAACCTGAGCGTGGCTTGATCCGGCCGGCTTCTTGGCAGGAGCACTTTTGTCCTTTGAGTCTGCTAACCTCCCGGATCCGCTGTCAATGGTTAACCCGGGACGCATCCCGAGTTGTTGTGCCTTTTTTTCTTTGTTTTTGTCCCGTTTTCCCCGCTGTGATTTCACAAGCACAAGCTGCCGGTGGAAATCCGAGTCTTTTTCAACGCTGGCTTTTTAAAAAAGGAGAGCTCCCCGCTGCATCACCCAGGGGGTCTTGATGCTGCTGTGCAGCTCTCAACCTCAGCTCTCAAGGGAGAAGGAGAAATGGCAACAGCTGGCACTGCAGGAGGCGGTGGGCATGGGGCTGCTGTCCCACGGGGCACTTGTCTGGAGGAGAAGCCTTTTAGCATCATTTCTACTCAAAATTTGATGATGTCGGTGTGTGTAGCCTCCAGCTGTGCTTTTCCACGCCGCTTCTGCATTTGCTTAAAACGCAAAAAAAGAAATGATTCTCTGCAAAAACATCAAGCTCTGTCTTTGGTGTTTTCTCCCCTTTTTACTAAATGGAGCAGGATGTTTGCTTTCCCGTATCAAAAGCAGGATCTGATGCTTCTCCTCGGAGTCTCACACACACAAAGAAGTGCTGTTGCCCTGGTTTATATTGCAAAAGGCTGGAAAAAGAGTCTCTAAGCTTACTTGAGCCCAGCAAAGCGATCCAGTAAGCTGGTTCTTCAGGTAGGGCGATGCACGAGATGTGCCAAAGAGTTGAATTTTAAGCCGGCAAGTAAATATGTGACTTAGCACGTGGGAGCTGGCAGCATCACAGCGCCCTTTCCAAGCCTGGTGTTGCCCTGAAATAACTTCGTAGGGCACGGATGCTTGGATGGGGTCACGGATGCTGACTCTGCTGGCGTCTCTCCATGCCCTTTGCCCCCTGTGTCCGAGGCATTATGCTGAGAAGGTGCTGAAATACTTGAAGCTGTCACGAGTAGGTAAAAATATTTAAAAATATTTAAAAAAATATATCAAAAGGAGGAGATAAAGGTAGGCAGCTCCTAGGTCAGATGAAAGCTTTGATCCAGCAGGCTGGGGATGAGGCAAAGCAGCTGCGGTGGGCGAGTGCTGCTCGCTGAGGCTTTTTCATTTCTTCTTTTTTAGCCTGTGCTGAAGACTTTTTCTACACTTCTCAGGGAGGCAGCACGTCTATCGACGGCGTGGACGATGCTGATGACTTTGAGAAAACCAGGCACGCCTTCACCCTGCTCGGTAAGGGGCTGCTCGGAGGCTTCCCAGCAGCAGTCTCGGTATTTTGCCTGAAAAAAAATCCATCTCCTCCACCTTTTGTTTGATCCACTCCTGAAGGTGTTGCCAAAATCTCAGATCTGGGGGCCTGTCTCAGCCCCAGCCTGGCTCACCTCCAATTAATTAATGCCAAGCAGCATCCTTGGCTTTGTGCACGTTCACAACAGTGGTCAAATTGCTTTGATACAACCATTTCTGTAACGAAATAACAGCACGCGAGGGGCTCCTCTGGCATCTGAGCTGTTGTTTCGGAGCCATGGGGTGAGGATGAGTTTGTTGGGACACAAAATCAGTAGCCCGGGCAGGAAATAAAGCACCCCGAGCCCTTCAAAATGAAGGGAAAATTGCAGTTTGTGTCGTTTTGCCGTGAAAACCAGCTGTCGATTGCTCCCCTAGGAGTGAAGGAGTCTCACCAGATGGCCATTTTTCGGATAATCGCTGCCATCCTGCACCTAGGAAATTTGGAAATTCAGTCGGAGCGGGACGGCGAGGCCTGTAGCATGTCGGTAGGTCACCAGTCCTTTACCTCCTGCAATTATTTCCTGGCTGATCCATTTTTTTCTTGGGAAATGGTGCCTCATTTCTCCTCTTTAGCCTGCCCATAAGCAATACAAAGTTTTTTTGCCTCGCTATGTCCCAAATGAGCTTTTTGGCTTTCTTAAAAGTCTTGGTGCATGCCATACTGGGAAGGAAAAATCAATTTCCTACAACCACGTTGCTACTGGCAAAGCCACCAGGATCCAGGACTCAAGGGAGGGTGGCACAAGCTGCCAAGTATTTCAATTAATTAGCAAGAATAAATAAGTTTAAAGATGCCTTAGCAGGGATTTTTCCCTTTCTGTGTGTTGACTCAGGGTTAAAAATAAATAAATAAAGAGATGATACGGAGAACACTGTCCTATCAATTATCATTGCATCCCAGACTGGGTCGTTTGTTCCTAATTAAAGTATTTAAATGGGCTCTGCACACGTTTTAGCGTTACCCTTGAGATAATGCGGCGTGCAATTAGCGGGATGCTGGGGGTAATTTGCCTGGTATTTAGTCGTATGGATATGTAAAACTGGCCTGCTCCAACGAGGTTGAGTTGTGTAATGGAGTTCATGGTGTTTAATTGCCTTCAGATGGAACTGTGTGGTATTAAATGAACCCTGTTATGACTTGGAATCCGGGGTCCAAAATGTATCGCAGCAAAAAAAACCACCCCAGAGGTCTTTTAAAATGCATTTTGCTCCCCATTCTCAAACCCTTCTGTACCAACAAGTATCTAACGGGAAATAATTGCCTTCCTCTTGCTAGATATTATTACACCGAGTTAGAGGGAAATTGATTTCTCCTTGTCCAAGAGAAAAGTGCCGCCTTAGCATAATAAAGCCTCCCCACCGCCGTGCTTTATTGGGGGGAAAAAAATAGAAGGCACTGGAGAAAATTGTTTGCTTTTCATTTCATTGATCATGTAAAACGGTGCCTTCTGGTAATGCCAATTTTGCAGGTTTGTTATTCAAAAATTGAGTTAGTCCTTAAGAGGTGTTATGTGCCTAAGGCCTACCAGGGGGCTTGCTGAAGGATGGTTTTTTGGGTTGGGAGGCGCGTGTGGGTGGTACGGTGGGCGGAGGGTGGCCTCTCCTCTCCAAATTTTGGGTTGGAAGAGTCAGCCCCCGCTCCTCTTGCCTTCTGCTTGCCCGCAGAGCGAAGACGAGCACTTGAACCACTTCTGCGGCCTGCTGGGCGTGGAGCAGGGCCAGATGCAGCACTGGCTTTGCCACCGCAAGCTGGTCACCACGGCCGAGACCTACGTGAAGAGCATGTCGGTGCAGCAGGTGGTCAACGCCAGGAACGCCCTGGCCAAGCACATCTACGCCCAGCTCTTTGGCTGGATCGTGCAGCACATCAACAAGGCCCTGCACACCACCGTCAAGCAGCACTCCTTCATCGGCGTGCTCGACATCTACGGGTAGGCCTCTTTTCCGCTTCCGAGGCCCCAAAACGAGCACCCTTTGATATGTTTCACCCTTCTGACAGAGCATCCTTGACCTCGGCCTGCAGTAGGGGATAAGAATAATAGAAAGAGGTGGAAAAAAGCACGGTTGTGAAGTGCAGTTGGCAGTTTCAGCTGTTCCTGCTTTAGGTTGTGCAATCCCGACCCCAAAAGCGGGCGTTTAGACCTGCTTCAGCATTCAGGATTTCTCTCCTGCACCATTCAATGATGTTCAAGCTTAAAGAAGAGCTGGGCTGAAGGTGAAGATGTGGGGACAGACAGGCTCCTGTGCTGGGGTCGCTGTGGGGAGACGGGGACTTTCCAGTTGTGGGGTGCACAAGGAAAGAGGCCTCCTGGGTTTATTCCTTCTTCAACCTTGCCCCATTTCTGTCCCTTTGGGGAGCAAGGAAAAGGGAACAGTGGGACAGTAGTGATCCACTGTGTTCCCTTAACATACCGAGATGTTTGGTTACCCCAATTTTGGAGGTGGGGTGGGATGGACGAGCTGTAGCCACTCCAGGAACTGCTCCCTGACCCGTTGCCGTGCTTTCTCAACCCCACATCACCTAATTGCAGACTCCTCGTACAGTCTGTCAGACCCAGGTAAACCTGAAATTCCCAACGAAATCCTGCCCAAGGGGTTCTGGGCCAGCTACAGAAAGCTTCTGCGGCTGCAATACCAGTTGAGTTACTGGAATTCCTCTGCATGAAATACCACGTAGGGTTTCTACGGTTGCTGGCTTTTGGGATGGGGAGTTCAACCTTAAAAAAAAAAAAAAGTCCTTTAAAAATATAAAAAAACAACCTGCTCCTTTCTCCCTTTTTTTGCACTTAATTTCTCCAAGGGCTGACGCATTTTATGGACGTTACACCTGATAATGACTGTTTGATAATTGCTTCGTGGGGATAGCAGGTCTTGGCCTAAAAGTACTAACCACCGTTTATTTTTTGAGGGAAAAAAGGTTTATTTTTTTGAGGGAAAAAGCACTTAATTCAGTGCTTTTAAGACTCCTTTTTTTCTGGCTCTTACAGCACCTATTACCTGAGCAATTACTTTGCTGCACATTAATCACTGCAGCAGCTTATTCATTTAGCACAGAGAGCTTTGCCACTTTTTCCCTTAGGTTAATCCTTACAGGCATTTTTCAAAGACCTCCCCTCTCTCTCCCTCCCCACTGCGCCTTAGAAATAACATAATTCCCCGTGGTAGCTGAAAAATGCCCTTTTATAACAGCAAGCCCAGCTCCCCCAAGCTGCCCTGTGAAGAAAGTGTTGGATCCGGAGCTGGAAGCTCCAGTTCTGCCTTCGAGGGGTCTTTTGCTCACACGTATCCAGTGTTTGTGCTACCAGGGCTGCAACGCTGAGGCTGTAATTATGAATTTAATATCTCCTGTGCTCTGTCGAATTACACGGAAAATAACGTGTTGGCTCCCTTAAAACAGCAGCCACCCTGTCGCTTTTGCAGGAAATATATTTGGACTTGATCTTTAATATTATTTTTCCCAATTTTGTTAGATTTCTTACCTCCTTCAGCGCTGATGGGCAAGAGGCTACGGTTGTACCAAATATCTGATAACACCCTTAGACCTCTTGAATCCCTTGAGTTGTGGTGATATTTTGGGGAACGAGGACTAAAATGTAGATCTGGGATGCGAGTGACGTGAAGAGACGGGTGGCTAACCGGCCTTCCCTGTCACACAGATGATGCTGTTGCAGAGTGAAGTAGATTTTTAGATGAAGCAGTGCTTCCTGCTGATTTATTCATTGCTTTGCAGGTTTGAAACTTTTGAAGTGAATAGCTTCGAACAGTTCTGTATCAACTACGCCAACGAGAAGCTCCAGCAGCAGTTCAACTCGGTAAGGTCGGCTTGGAAACCTTCCACAGAAGTTAGCAGAAAATTTAGCAAGGCACGGCTGGCTTCCACTTAATGGCATTTATCTGCAGCCTGACGAGAATTCATGGCCAGCACGAGTGCGGTCCCTGCGATACCATCTCCCGGGCAATGATTATGCTAAGGAATTGCACTAAATATTCAGATCAAGTCGAAAATGATGCTCGGTTGGTTTATAAGATGGGTACTGGTAGCAGACTTGTAAGTGGCTTTTGCAGAGCTCCACTGGTTTTTGAACAGATAGAAAGTTTGTGCTTTTCCCCCTTATTCATTTATTTATTTTTGCATAGTTTCAGTCCTCACCCGTGCTAAATTTTTTTTGGTCTTGTGCCGAGTCTGGATTTCCAGTAGAAACCGTCCCATGAAGTGTCTCTTAAACCACTGCAAGTAAAACTCTGAGACTCCAGGACCGGACACACTTCCCATTTTTCACCTGACACAAAACCCCTGAGATTCTTCTGTTTTATTAGACGCAAGCACCTACCTGCACTGAAAATGATGAATCCATTAATGGGTTGTCATCTGCTTTTGCTGTAAGCAGGGAAAAAAAAATACTGCTATTTTCAGGCTATGAGGCAAAACTTGTTAAGTTTGAGCAGCTATGGGGGTAGTTTGGCACTTTGGACCTGTATCACATGCACAGACACGAACATTTTTTGAGATATCTAATGCATCAAATCACTGCTTCTAAAAATGAGAAGTAAATTAGGGATTGTATTTGCACTATTCATATCTTTCTTAGTATGTCCAACGATCACTTCTGAGGCTTATAAATTCAAACTCAGAGATGATATGTTTGAAGAGATTTTAAAAAGCTATCTTTGAAGAAAAAATGCGTTTGATTTTTTTTTAATGTGCTTAGAGTATCTCAGAAATAGCCACAGACAAATTATCTGCTTGGGCAGAGGTCTGAGATATATAAGCCAGGCAAAGATTTGATTTTTTTTTAAAATAATCTGCAGTGGAAACGTTCCTGAGACGGTCAGATACCGATGCTGATATCTCCTCTAGGACGATGGGTACATTTTGGGGAACTCTGCTCACCCATCAGGGCACAAGTGCTCAGCCCTGGCTTGCTCCCAGCTTGTGAATCTGCTGCAGGTCACTGGTTTCATCAGTGGAGCACCAGGAGAGAGGGATTTTGAGAAGCCCAACGTTTGTATTTCAATGCCATACCAGCATATGGCTTCCACTTGAGTGTACTGAGAGTTTCAGTAGTTTCCAACTGAAAAAAGTGCTTTTTTCTTCCTGCCTCATGGTTTCCTAGCATAATACTTAGGTTTTCCTTGCCAGAAGCTAGTTTCTATGAGTTGTTACAGCACTGAAGGAAAGCTTTGCTCGGGTGGGGACAAATGGGCAAAGGGGGAAGGGGCTGGGGTCACGGTCACTAACTCTGTGGTTTGTCCAACCTCAGCACGTGTTCAAGCTGGAGCAAGAGGAGTACATGAAGGAGGGAATCCCTTGGACTCTCATCGACTTCTACGATAACCAGCCCTGCATCGACCTCATAGAGGCAAAGCTTGGGATCTTGGACCTACTGGATGAAGAGTGCAAGGTAGAGAGGATGAATCCTCTTTATTTTTATGAAATGTTATTAAAGAAGGGCTTTACCTATGGTATTTTATGAAGTGTGAACGTGTTCAAGAGTTCATGGCTTGGGTAGACTGTTGGCATTTCCTTTGCTTTGGCACCATTTGGATCCTTGTTGGCAGAAGCTTGTGACCAACCTAGGTGCCTGATCTCACCGTGTGATGCCAGGGCTCATGCTCCTGGCCCAGGGACAGCCCTTGCTTGCAACTCTTTATTCCCTCGGTGTTGTTTAGGAGCTGGAGTTCCTCCTTGCCTCGACGTTTGTCTTGTCCCAAGGGAAAATCGAGTTTTCTCGTGATAGCTGTTTGGGTAAAGGCAATGGTATTTAGACTTCAGACTCTGGAATTTGTGTTTCTGTGGCCCTTGGTGCATGGGCAAAGTGCACCTGGGTCTTCTGTTTGGTTAACCACGTGTCCTTGAGGGACATCAGCCACTTAACAGCGACTTGCTGAAGGCGATGATGTGTCTGTTTTGCAGAAGACGGAAAATGCATGTCCTTTGTGCTCCTTTGGGGTAGAGAAACGGGATCTGGGACGACCTGTAGGAGTCCTGCTGCATAGGCTTCTTCTTTAGCTCTCTGAAGTTGCTTGTGGTGTTGCAGCAATTTCTATGCAACGGCAGTAACACGGGCAACTTTACTGTAAAACCTACCTAGCACTTCTTTCACATGTGCCTTTTTGACCAAAAACATGTGAAACACATCATCTACACCCCCCCCCTTCCTCACTCCCAAGATCAGACTCCAATTATCTTGGTATTTACCTGTCACCGGGTTATGCTGCGATTAGTCACAGGCACTTATTACGGGCCCTCTAATCGGCTCTTTTATAATAACCCTCAACCCTTCTCCAGCTTTATAAAAATTTCAACAAGCTGTCAACCAAAAGCACCGGTTTCTGGATGGAAACTTTCACCCCCGCAGCACCACTTCACCTTTCCGTGGGCTCGCCGTGCCGTCGCGAAGGAGCCCGGCAGCTTCTGCCACAGCCCTGCAGAGAGACGGGGGCAGCGCTACAATTAGGGTAATTGCAAGTCACCTCGTTAAGCACGTACCGCAGCCCGTAAATGTACTGCGGGACCAAAATGTCATCGAGGGGGTCCTGGTAACAGAATGAAGCATTAGCGCAAAAGGCGGAGGGTTTGTCGCTAGAGTTCTCACTTTGCTGTATTTTGGGTATTTATTTTTAATGGGAGGTTGGTGAGGGGGTGGCTGGCTCTGCGCTGAAGAAGTTCAGCTAACGAAGGTCCTAGACCTTTGATGGGTAATGAGAGACTTGTCACCATCTGGAGAAGGGACCCAGGAACAATAGAAATGGTAATCAGCAAGAAAAGAGAAGGCTCTCGAATCGTCATTGGAGTTTTAGGGACTCAACTTATCTCATGAAAGGAAACGATAAAACCCTCTGGCTGTGTAAAAACAGAGAGCTTTAGGATATGTAGTGTTTACTTTTTTTTTTGTTTAGACAACTCTGTGGTCTTATGAGTTGGAAGCTGTTGTAGAGTTATTGGTGTTGGAGGTGGCACCTGGAGATCATTTGGTGCAACCTCTAGTTATCACAGAATCGTCTAGGTTGGAAGAGACCTCCAAGATCACCAACTCCAACCTCTGACCTAACGCTAACAGTCCCCACTAAACCATATCACTAAGCTCTACATCTAAACATCTTTTGAAGACCTCCAGGGATGGTGACTCCACCACTTCCCTGGGCAGCCCATCCCAATGCCTCACAACCCTTTTGGTAAAGAAGTTCTTCCTAACATCCAACCTAAACCTCCCCTGGCAGTTATGTCCATGGTCTGCCCAAGAAGCCTTATTTCTCCATGAAATTGTGACCCTTTATCCTCTGTTAAGCTACTTTGGAGTCCTCAAAGAGTCTTGTGCCAATTTTATGCACTGGGGAGTCACTTGCCTGGATCTGGTGCTTTTAGGAACTCTTGGTTTTGCCTTTTTTGAGTAGGGAAGGCATGTAGAAGACTTGCTCTGGATATCTGGGACAGCTTTAGTGCCTGGTTGTCCTCGCTGTGCTGACTTTGGAGAGGACAGCGGACTCCCCAGGAAGACTTTGAAGGCTTTGAGGTTGGAGGGATCATGTGAAGAGCGACTTCAGTGTCCTGGAGAGGAGGAGCTGTGTCCGGACTCATTTTCAAGAGACTTAACTTATCCTCGGAGGAAATAGAAAATTCTCTAAGAAATGCAGCAGGGTCTCTGCATCAAAGCTGGATGAAGTTTCTTGCTTTTCAAGCTAAGAAAAGCAAGAAACCCCTTGCTGTGAGTGCTATCCATCCTCCACACGCTTCCCAAATTTCATTCAAGTGCTGTTTGGAGTTGCCGTGGGTAACCAGGTTTCTCTGGAAGGTGTCCCCCTACTTTCTTGCTTTTATCTATCCTGTTGGGATGGGGATGAAAAAAAACAAACAAACAAAAACACCACAGATAAAAATTCTGTTAGCATGACCCCATTTAAAGGGGTTTGATCAGGAGCAGGCTGGTTGGGAAGGTTGACGTGTCAATCCCGACGTCTGCATCCCAGTATTTCTGATGAATCTCGGTGAATTTTTTTCTGCTGAGCTGCGGTGTGACCCTGAGGCTGCTACAGGATGTGTCTAACCAAAGCCGTGAGCTCCTGCATGTTCTCCAACTCCCTTGCAGCTCCCTTTTTGTGTTTTGTGGCACGTTGCCATCACATTATGCTGTTGACGTCCCAAATGCGTCTTCTAATTCTGTTCAGAAGATGATCTTTAACCTTCCCCGTGTCCTTCTGGCGAGTGTTAGAAGCGTGAAGGCTGCTTCTAATGGACCAGCTATCAGCCCTGCTTGTCTCTCCGCGCTGCTGTGAACTCGGGGATCTGAGCAAATGCGTTTTCCTTGTCTTGCCTCGTTAGGTTCTTGGACATCAGAAACCAGCACGTCGCCTTCCCCTACCAGGCGGTTTGATCCGGGGGGGGAATTTCTGCTCCACGAACACATACACGTGGCTCCGGAGCACGGAGGGAGGCCCTTTCCAGGATTTAACATATGTCGAAGTGATAAAAAGAAAAATTTAAATAATTTGTGTTTTAAGAGTGGGACCTAAATATTTTTTAATGGTCCTCCTGCTGGAGGTGGTAGTGGTGGGAACCTCACCTTGCAGTCAAAGCAGCTCCAAACACCTCCTCAGCTGCCTCGTGGTCTGGGTAGGTTCTTAACCATGGGATGCCTCCGAAAATAAGGGGTCAGGCTTGAGCCTAGGCACTGTCCCATGCCTCAATGGCTAGGTTTGGGGTGGGTTGCACCAGCTCCTGGCAGCTCGGAGGATGGTTATGAGGACGGGAGGTGATGCTGCCAAGGATTCGGCCCCTATCAGGTGCTTCTCAGGCAGCTAAAAATACCCAGGCTGCACAACGGTGAGCAGGGAGCGGCGTGGAAGCGGTGAAACCCTCTTTCCAGGAGGCAGGAGGGAAGCTTTTGAAGTTGGTCTCTGAGATAAGCAGGTTTCTCAGCAGAGTGGCTGGCCTGGAAGAGAGCTGGAGCAAGGTAAATCTGCTTTCCACAGGGCCAGGCAGCTCAGGTGGCTGCGATATCCCTGCACTGCACCCGTGGCTCGGTCCCAGAGAGCCTAATAAATACTTCAGAGCGGGTGTTTGCATCAATTATAATGCAAATAAATATGCTAAAGATAAAGAAATAAAAAATCTGCATTTATATAGCTGCGTAGTTTAATTATGCACATCAACCTTGCATCAAAAAAACGCGCATAATTGCATAAATAAATGCTTTTTAATATTTATATGTGATCTAGACATAACAATTGGCTACGTTTACAACTGGAAAGTATGAAAATAGTTCTGGGATCCCATTTCTCACCGATGGAGTGGGCGGGAGCAGCTTGGCCCTGGGTCCCCTTCTGGCAGGTCTGGGCTTCAGAGAAGCATCAGGAAATATTCATCATCTGCCTCCAGTTGTCCTTCTTGCTTGCTGCTCCTATTTCCTTTGTAATTTGTCTTACAAAGGTCCATATAAAGATCTGATGGATGAGCAGAGCTTTTCCTGACTCTGCGCAATTGTTCTGCGTTTTATCAGCTTTGTCCTATCCAATTTTAAACGCTGCCTGACTCTTCTCTTCCGACAGCTTTTTCTAACATGAATAATTGGGATGAAGCCCCCCTGGAGCTTTTGGGTCAAAGATTTTGCTCTTTCCATCCCCGTTCAGGTTCCCAAAGGCACCGACCAGAACTGGGCGCAGAAGCTGTACGACCGGCACGGGGGCAGCCAACACTTCCAGAAGCCCCGCATGTCCAACATCTCCTTCATCGTCCTGCACTTCGCAGATAAGGTAACCGCTGGTGCTGGGTGCAGGATGCTTTTTTTTTGGTGAGAGGGATGCCCAGTTGCTTGAAACCTCGCTGCTGATCTGAATCAGCTTGGAGGACTTCAATCTCTGAGCTCTCTCACTGAGCATTTTTCTCCAGGAGAGGAAAATCCCCTTTTCTCAACGCTGCAGTGAAATGAGTTCCTGTTAGAGAAGCTTCGCTGCAATTATGTTGGCAGGGGGAGTTATTTTGAAGAGCAGGAGCTGGGAGCAGTGGGGAAAGGTGGTGGGGAGGAGTGCAAGAGGTGCCCATGTGGCAGGTGCCACCCTTTGGAGGAGAAGATGCTCCTTGCGCATCTCCAAATCCCAGGGGCTGAAGCTTTAGGGTCTCATCCATGGGCTATATTGAAAACCTGGCACGTCAAATCACTCCAAGAAGAATCCTGGAAGCTGGGAGTTATCCAAACACACCTGGGTCTGAAAGGGAAATGAAAGAGCAGCCTGGGGACGTGCCAGAGGAGCCACGCGACGTGCAGGTGCTGCAATCCCTTACAGGAGCTTCTCTGTCACCTGGGATGCGAGGGGCACTTTTCATGATGAAGGCTCCTATTTTCCTTCCCTTAGACACGTGATTTTGCACACACACACTTCAAAACCAATATTTCCTTGCAGGTGTCGCCTGTCAGCTTTGTGATAAGTTATTTCAGCTGACTTAAAATGCTTTTTTTTAAAGGAAACAAAAGTTTCCCTCTTTCTTCTCAAAACCCTTTGTGTTTCCCCAACCCTCTGCAAGCCGAAAACCAAGAGACCTACGGGAAACGCAGCCAGGAGATCTTTTTAGGTTCATTGATTGTCTTGCAAGGAGCCTTTTAAACGAAACATCCTGTTGAGGGACTGATAATCCTTGCATTTCTACCGCCGGCTTGAGTGGAAGCGCAGCTGCATCCAGAGCAATTTAATGATTTAATGCAGTCTGTGTTAGTGCAGAGGATTTTGTTGTCATTCAGGTCCATTTTCCTTAATAAAAAGCAACCTTCAGGTTCTGTCCGTTCCCCTGCCCTCGGGTTTTTCGGGTGGGCTGTGGGCAGAGCGCCTTGCAGCTGCGCTGTCGGGTTTTGGGTGGGCAGAGTGCGACCTCTGGGCTTTTTTTTTCCCTTTGTCCCGTGCCAGGTGGAGTACCAGTGCGAGGGATTTCTGGAAAAAAACAGGGACACGGTGTACGAGGAGCAGATCAACATCCTGAAAGCCAGCAAGGTAAGTGCAGCCCGTCGGGGCAGCGGTCTTGGCTGAAGCTGTTGGCGCTGCTGGATAAGAGAAATGGGAAATGGGAATGGGAAATTGAGAGTTGTCAGCGGCTTTCCCTGGCTCTCGGCGATGAATTCATACAAGGATGGCCAGACGTGCATTTTTCTCATCCATGGGGGCAGATGCAAGTCTCCTAAAGCTGAAACTGGGCTTTAACAACTGAAACTGGGCTTTAATGATGCCCAAATCAAAAGCTTTGATTTTTTTCCTCAGGAAGCTTACAGCTTTCCCAGGGTAAAAGCTGTGCATTATTAGGGCTTCCAAGAAACTCCAGGTAACCTGCGGGAATAATTAATGCTGTGTGATAAATCATTAAGCCAGTGCTGAGCTTGCTGTGGTGTCTGATGGGGGTTTGTCTGATTTTTTCCCCCCTCTGCATTCCTCTTTGCATTCCCACTACAGTGATGAGCAGGCAAAGGGGGGAGCGCAGTCACTTGCGCTTGTCAAGGACTTCAACACCTCCCTGCCAGCAAGCGCATCGCTGATGAGGAGCTCCCACCAAGGTGGAATCGCATCCCGCTAATTAGGAACGCAATTAGCGCGGTCAACAAGACGGCAGAGAGGACTTTTGATAAAGCAGCTAATTGGTTTTGCTGGCGCTGCTCAGCCAGAGCAGCTGAGAGCTGGTGTCCTTCGAATTAGGGAAAATGATGTGAATACTGATCGAAAGCATATGGGCGTGCTGTTAGGAGATATTTCAGTCCTCTGTAATTACGAGTGGGCACCAGCACTTTTGACTCTGCCCGTTGGGAAGGAAGGATCTGTCCCTTTTGCTTTGGATCGATGTCCTTTTCCCTAAGGATGATGCTCAGAGGAGGTATTTTGGATCTCGGAATACAAGAATTGCTTTCCCTTGATTGCTTTTCCTTCCCTTTCTGCTTTAAGATGGGTAAAACCCATCAAACAACGCATCTCAGGGGTTCGTTCAGCAAAGAGCAGTGCCCCGGGTGCTCAGTCCTTGTCTTGCCTTTCAGTACCAGATGGTAGCAGACTTGTTCCAAGACGAGAAGGATGCCGCGTCCGCCACCTCCGTGGGGAAGGGGACGTCCAAAATCAACGTCCGTTCGGCCAGGCCAGTGATCAAAGCTGCCAATAAGGAGCACAAGAAGACGGTGGGGCACCAGGTAACGTGAGCGGGCCGGTCGAGTGAGGAGACTTTCCTGTGACCCATATTGTAGGATGGGTCCATATTTTGTACGCTTTCTAGCAGTTTTTTGGAAGAGCAGACTTCAAACATCTTGATTAGAAGGAGCTGAGACACTGCTTAAAGGCACTGGACTTGTATCACAGTGCTCATAAATTAAGAATAGGGAGGTTCTGGTTTGAGAAAAAGCTTCTGCAGTGCCTTCATCCCTCCTAAAAGTGGGTGTTTTTTTTTTCCAGTTCCGCAACTCGCTGCACTTGCTCATGGAGACCCTGAATGCCACCACCCCGCACTACGTGCGCTGCATCAAGCCGAACGACGAGAAGCTCCCGTTCAAGTGAGTGGCCTTTCGGATGGGCAAACGTGCTCAGTTGTGTAGCAACAAGAATGTTTTGGGCTCTCTTTTCCTAAAGAGATCGCCCTTTGTAATTTGGTCCTGTAACTGGGAGGTCCAACAGTTTTTGTTGGGATCTCTCCTCTTGGATTTCATCAAGCATTGGGTGTTCTCCTGCCCCTGAAAAAGAGGCTAAAACAGATCCTAGGAATTCATTTTTACACTCTGTAGATACTGGGTATGCTGCAGCACATCCTCGCTTTGCAATCGTAGGGTCTTCGATGCAATTTCATCTTCAAATTGCTTTGATTTGAATAGTTATAGGAGCAAACACCGGGAAGCAGCAGGGAGAGAAATAAAAACGTGGGGGCGAGCGGTGTGCTTGCAAACTGGTTTGTAAAGTGAGCAAAAACGTCTCGGTGCTTCCAAAATAAACGTGGCCAAAGTAAAACCATGACTTGCATCAACTTCAGGCAGATTTCCAGGTGAGTGAATAGCTGAAGCAGAAAGCTTGATAGAGGCTCTGCAAGGAGAACTGGCTTAAACTTCCCAGGGGGTGTTTCAAAGACTCAATTTCCTTACTCAGCTGAACTTTCAGCCCATCCTTCTTCATTTTTTGGCCTTTAACTTCCCAATTCATTTTTTCACCTGATGCTCAAGATCACATCGTTAGTATCCCTTCGTAAATGCACAAGCTCCTGGTGGTCAAGGTGCAATAAATTGTCTGAACGAACGTAGTTGTGCTTCTAGCACCTTCAGCTTAGCAAGCACCAGGAGGATAATGCTGCTTGTGTCCGAGCAGTGTGTCAGGGTTGTCAAAACTCAGGATTTTGGGAACGAAGGGCAAGCCAAAATACAGACAGGAGCTGTTCAGGAGGAGCATGCAGGGGATTGTTTGCAGCCAGCATCATTGCAGAAATGTGTTGGAAATAGTGGAGGATGTTTTGGGTCATTCCTTCCCCATTTATGAGCCACAACACACTGGTGCAGGTATCTTATCCTTGGGGCTTTTCTTCAAGGCAGAGCTCTTCTCCTCACCCATCATGGATTGCTTTATTGACTCTTGCTTCTTGACTCCTCATTGCTCCTGCTGCCACCAGCTTGAGGAATTTGCATCCTTCGCACGACCGGAATAAAACCATTTGTTCATACGGAAAACTCACGCCTGGAAAAATCCAGCAGATACTGGGATGGCTGCGAAGGATTCTGCCTTTCATAGGCACTTGTGCTGAAAAATACACGGTGCCAGGAAGAATTAGAGAAATGAAGCATCAGCATTGCTGCACTGAGCTAGCATTGAAGCTATCTTGTAGCTCGCAGAGCACTTGATGTTATATGTTCATTATTCACTGCGAAAATGGAGACCTTCTTATCTTACTAAAGCACAACATTTTTCAGCTCATGGGAACATGTTTTTTTTTTTCCTAAAATGAGATAATTGAGCCTGGAGAAGAGAATGCATTTAACAGCAGCCAGGTTTGTGGTGGAAGGACAGGAGGCAGTGGCCACAAACTGAAACAAGAGGTTAAGATTGGAGGTTCAGAAAAAAAAAAAATCTTTCTTGTGCAACCTCTGTCCTTCGAAGTTTTCAGTCCTTGCCTGGATAAATCCAGAAGCAACCCCATTTCTGATCCTCACCCTCCTTCTGGAAACCCAGTGCAGCTCTGAGAGCCGAAATATCTTGAATTTTCAGGTGACCCCTACCAAAGCCCCTAGTCTAGAACATAAAGATCGCTCTTCTTGAAAAACTTAACGGTCTCCAAACCCATGGGACCTGTTACCTACTTGTTTTCATTTGGAATTGAATATATCAGATTTATTTTAGAGTTGAATTGGCTTTCTTTCTGGAAATGTCTCGTCCTTAGAGCTAAAGCTATCCACAGATGCATGGTTTTCTTCAGCCCCTACACCGAGGACGAGAGCAGAGCTTTCTTCCATAAATTGGAAACTAATTCATGTCCTCTAAAGAGTTAGTGTCAAGTTGATTGAAGTAATAGTAAGTTTTTTTTTTCTCGTAGCCTAATGCATCGATGGGTTGTAAAGGACTGAATTTCCTAATGTGCACCATGTGCTCAAAATTTGACGTATTGCAAAGTATTTTCTCTATTTTTTCTGTATTTCAACATTTATGTTTTTGTGATTGATGGCGTGGGTTGCCTTCTCACCGTGCTCATCTCCGTCCTTCGTATCGTTGCAGGTTTGACCCAAAGAGAGCAGTGCAGCAGCTGAGGGCTTGTGGCGTGCTGGAGACCATCCGCATCAGCGCCGCTGGCTTCCCCTCCAGGTACCGTGCTGGGATTTCGACATGGTGCTGGGTTGTTGGAGCGCTTTGCTCAGCGAGTTTACCCAGGGAAAGGGGGCAGAAAACGTCTGCAGGAATATTTATATTTTTCTCTGGCTTCAGATATCTGCTACAGTAGTCATTTCATCCAAAAAAAAAAAAAGAAGTGAAAAAATAAAATTGATTAATCTTGCAGAGAAGGAAAATAAGGGTTGACAATTCTTATTGCAGGGTTTCACACAGCACGTCCAAAGTATATTGGGCTCGAAAGCCTTGAGTCTTCAAAAATAAAGGTTACGGGAAGTGTGGCTCTTGCTGGTTGTGATGTGAAATTCGAGAGAGGTTTTTAGGGCCTAATAAATCAGAAAAACATAAACTGTAAATAATGCCTGAAAGCGGCAAGGGCGGATAATTCTAAAAATGCATCAGTAGCACTTTAGTGCCGAGCAGCTTTGTGTTAATGTCAGCAGAGCCATCAGCCCTTTTGTGTGGAATAAAAGGGTTATAAATACGCCTGGCAAGGAGCTGAGCGTGATGGTGAGTGCCACCAGAAATTCCTCCCCCCACAAGATTAGGGAAGGAACACGATGATTGCCTCCCATCTCCCGCAGTGTCACAGCAGTGGGGATCGTCTCTTGAGCCCTGAAACCCTCAAGGTGTTTGTGGAAGTTGCTGTTATTTTATATGATCCTAAATAATGTGATCTCTGAGCTCCTGTTTCTTTTTTTAATTTATTTATTCCCTCCTTCGTTAAAGTAGCTGTGGGGCCAAATCTGGCTGGCTGTCCTCTTGCGGTGAAAGTCCTAAGACTGCTGTGGCTTATTTTAGAAGAGGCCACGAGTTTTATGTCTTTAGGTTTAATTTTCCCAACGACTGATAGCATTTCTCCATCTCTGCCACGAAACTCCGGGTAGCTCAGACCCTATAGCGCTAAAATCGACGTGTGGTTAGTAACTGGAAAGGGGGAAAGGAGAAAACAGCAGCACTTGGAGACCAGCCAAGGTCTATTTATGACAAATACTTGACCAGCGTGAAGAAAAATTCAAAAGGGACCTCCAGTGCGAGATGTTTGTGTGCTTTTGGGTCTGCTTGTATGATTTTGGCTATGGGGTCTTTTTTTTTTCCCAGGACATTACGAGTACAAAACTCTTCCATCACTGCAACTTGTCAGCTGTTGTTCTTTCTCCAGGGGGAAAAAAAAAAGGTGTAAATAGCTATTTCAGCTTTTTGGAGTGACCTTCTCAAGATCAGTGTTTGGGATGCCTCAAGGAAAGATTTTTCTTTGTTTCCCTGTTTCCGCAACATAATCGTACACGGAAACTGCTCTACGCTACATAAAACGTTGACTTTGGGCTCTGGTAATTGCTTGCTCATCAAATTCTGGCCTTGAAAAGCCCAAACAAGGAATTTATACGTTGAAAAGTTCATCTGTGAAGGCTGTACATTTAGATCCCTTAAAATAATCCTGCAAAACTTGAAACCGTTGTGAGATTTTCTTTCACTCAAGTGTCTGTAATTCACTTTCAGAGCATGAGATGTTTTTTTAAAAGAAGTTTTATTGGAGAAATGGGAGCAAACGTCAATTTTTTGTCTTGGGGTATTTACATCCAAGTGACGGGTGACTTCTGAGATCGATGGGGCTTTGGGTTGGAGATCTCTGGACAAAGCCACCTCCTGCAATTACTTCCCACTTCTCCACCACTGTTATTTACGGGGTGAAGAGCTCAATATCACTGGAACAGGCTGCCCAGGGAGGTGGTGGAGTCACCATCCCTGGAAGTCTTTAAAAGACGTTTAGATGTAGAGCTTAGGGATATGGTTTAGTGGGGACTGTTAGTGTTAGGTCAGAGGTTGGACTCGATGATCTTGAGGTCTCTTCCAACCTAGACAATTCTGTGATTCTGTGATATTTTGAGGCTTCAGTCATCTTTTACCCGGTTCCTTTGATGAAAAACAAACCCAACAATATTTTAATACAGTTTTGAGCCTTCCTCAACCCGCACGAGATGTGACAAAGCTCCTCTGAAAGGCGAAGCCTCGTGCTCTCCACTTTGGGCACGCCTGGCTTTCTTTTCTCATTTCCACGGTGCGCTGCGTTCGGCAGCTACCGCGAGTAAATTGAAAATGTATTATTTGGCTCGAAATGTTACGCAGCAGTTAAGAAACGCATTTGTTAGCACGCAGAGATAGGACACTGATGAATGGACTGTCTTGGATGTGTAGATAGTCCATCTGTCATCATCTTTTAGGGGCAAAGCATGGAAGATGTCTCTAGTCTAAGCCATTTGTCTTCTTTTTGTAGAAAAACTAGCTACGTAAAGATCAGTCCATCGAAAATGAATTGGTGCAGGTCTCCATGAAGAGCAAAACACTCCTTTAAACGTGTTTTTCGCTTGCTTATTAGCAGAACTCTCAATCTTCCTGCTGGTTTCTGGTCAGTGCTCCAAGAAAAAGAGTTGCTTTGAATAACACTGAATCATCGCAGCCTCTCGGAGACGCCGGTATCGTACTCGTTAGGTAGGATCTTGATTGCTCAAGGATTCCTGGCGCTTGGCCGCTTCCTTTGGTGGCTGGAGCTGCCTGTCAGATGCTGCATCTTTGTGAGAGCTCGGTAGGAAATCACAGCTGCTAAACTCTGCAAACATTAAACAGCCATAATTGGAATGTTTCACGGGCGTCCTTGTACCCAAAATCATTTTTATTTTTTTTACAATGTGCCTTTAGCCACTTTACAGTCTTTTCAGGGAAACAAATCCTATAAATGACTTTGGCCACCAGCAGTTCTGTTTGCACACTCCCCCCAGTCCCAACAAAGGTAATATCTATAGTGTTTTTCTTCCTCGTTCTGCTCTTTGAATACCTTCCAGATCATTTCAAGCAATGCCAGCCTGCATGCTTTAGAGCTAATTGAAAGGCAAATCTATTCCGCTGCAGTAAACAAGGCAAGAGAAATTTTGTCCCTGCATCGGTTTCCAAAATACTTTTGAGTCCAGTCTTGCCTCAAATATTCCACCCCTGTGCCCCCAAACACTCTTCAGTTCCTACAGAAATTGAGATATCGGCCACCTCCTGTGCTGCTTCCCCTATTGACCCCTTCAACTCCTCTGCTCCCATTCGCTCTGCACCCCCTTGAAATTCACCATAAAGCCTCCAAGTCTCATTCTTCAACCCAATGGATACAGGATTTAATTTGTGGCTTGCATTATGCTTTATTTCATCTGTTTAATTCCAAGACATTGCTGGGTTTGTTGACCAAGGCTCCAACTCCTGGCTAAACCAAACATCCTCTTTGCTGCTCGAGACCCAAAGAGGTTTTTTTTTGCAGGTTTAAGCTATTTTCCTGTGTCCTTCCATTCATTTTAATGCCTCTTCCTTTAGTGAACTGTGCTAACTTCAAAGCCAAATTCTGATATTTGAGGCTGGTTGTGCTTAATCTTAGCTCCAAGATCATCTCCTTGGGAAGATTTGCGTAGTGTCTGTTCAGTCCTTTGTGTTTCCTTCTCTCAGTTTCTCAGTTATGCAGGCACAAAATTCCTCCTGGGTCCAGCTCTTCACCCTCACCTCCTGTAACTTCATAGTTTTAAGGAATTGTATTTATTTAGTGCCTTAGTGGTGTCCAGCTCCTAGCAGTGGGCAGTGCTAGGTGTGGGGCAGCACCCTGGAAACCCAAACCTGACAATAAATTGAGCTGAGATAGGTTCCTATAATCTCCCTGAACTGTTCTACTGTGGGGTAGCAGGGCACATCGTTTGTCTTGTGCTGGTAAGGACTTTGTGTTTTTTTTTTCCTTTTTTTTTCCTGATGGAGTTGTGTATCACGGATATACCATGTATGATGAGGTTCATTGTGAACCTTTAAAAAAGAGGAGGGAAAAAACAATCAACGTGTAAAAATACGTGCAGAAGACCATGGAGAAAGTCCACATCACCCAAAGCAGCAAGTTTCAATACTTCTGCACAAGAGAAACCTCTCGTAACATTGGGGGATCGTGTTCGTTTTCCTTGAAGCACGTAGTTGTAAGGTGATTTTATGCTGCTTTGAAGCAGAAATGGTTTAATCAGCCATGTTGCATGGAACCTAAGTGCTTTCATCGTTTCTTTCTGCGGGGAGAGCCCGAAACGGTGCCTGTGAACCTCTGCAGCTTTCCTCTGCTCATTAACCGGGACTGCAGATACCGTGGTGCAGCTCCTGATGGACCACCTGAGCCCGGCACAAGGGCTTTTCCCTTGCTATTCTGGAGACGATAATTAAAATGATGTGGAACTCAGGACTGTCATCTCCTGTTAAATCAGCCGGGATGGCAGGAGCAGCCTCGCTGCAGCAAGAGAGAAGCAGTGTTACACCACGACGTGTGGCAGCAAACCTCTGGGACGTGTGGCTGGGGTGAGGATGCTACCAGGCAATCTTAAAAAGTGAGTTACGGGGCCGACGTGACAGATGGAAAGATGGAAAATCACTTTTGACCACCACGTGAAGCGAGAGTGAGCAGCTCTGAAGACAGATCCTCTCTACGGTGATTTATGAACTGGCTTTAAGGAATCTCTGCAGGTGTCTGAGTTTGGGTTATGGGTCTCTGGCTAGTGAAAACCCAATACTTGCCCTCATTTTGGGGGCTGGCCCTTGCAGAATAGGGTGAAACCTGCAAATCTGGCTATGCCAGAGCTACCCAGAGCACTCTGAGCTTGGGAAATCCGCGTTTTTCTGACGCTCATCACAACTCCCCTCTTACTCCTGTCTCTTACCTTGTGCTTTAGGTACGATGCGAAGGACTCTAGTTTTTTGCTGCTGCCATGTTCTTTGCAAATGTCTTTTTTTTGTTGTTGTTTTTTTTTTTTTTTTCAGTGTGTCTGTGCAGGAAATTCATTGTTTTTATCAGTCTGGTTTTCCTTCCCTGCTGAATTTTCTGGACAGATGTGAAACTACTGGCTATGTGTTTTGAAATACGTGCTGTATTCCCCCCTCTCTCAATCCCTAGAATATTTTATTTTGGTGGACAAAAAAAAAATAGAATTAGGTGGAATAACCCCCAAATAAATGCATAGCCAGGGCTGCTGGGCTGAGGAGGAGATGTTTCTGTGTATTCTTCTCATTTTGGTGATGCTGTTTGCAGCCATGAGGGTGCAAACAGACTAATCCTGCCTATCTCTTGCTTTCAGGTGGACCTATCACGACTTTTTCAATAGGTACCGTGTTCTAATGAAGAAGAGAGACCTCTCAAAGAATGACAAGAAGCAGATCTGTCAGACCCTGCTGGAAGACCTCATTAAGGTGAGCTGGGACCGAGTCTTTAGCAGCAATTTTTACAGCACAGAAGCTCGTGGTTTTGGTATTTCTGGGCTAGAGAGTCCAGAGTTCACCTGCCATGACTGTAGGTGAACCACTGGCCATCTCCAGAAATCTCATCCCCCAACCTCTCCTCCTGTATGTGGCTCGCCACACAATAACTTCTTTATCTTGATGTATGGGAGACTCCTGATAGCCACTTATATGTTGAAAAAAATAATAATTATCAATTGGAACCTTTCCACTTTACATATTTAATCAAAAAAGTTTCCGTCACGTCTCGCCAACATGTTACTACTCAGACTCACGTGCATTATTTTAAATTGCAAACATGCAGACTGTTGAGCCCAAAATGCACGCAGAACCTTTGGCAGGTTTTAATTTTTCACCCCTGCTTTCCTCATAGGATTTTGAGGAATTTACTCGCTTGGGTTCCTCTTTCTGCAGAGGTTGTTTGCCTTATACACCGGGCGTTTGGCTTCTCAGCTGCGGAGTCATTTGCAGCATGTGCAGAATTTTGCAGATTTAAGCCCTAAATTTTTTCTGTAAAACAAACCTTTTCTTGAAGTCTCCTGCACTTGCCTTGCTGTGTAAATAAACGCATTCAAAATTTGTGGAAGTTGAGATTGAATCCTAGTGCTTCATTCCTCAGTGGGTTTTTTAGAAGCTGAAGTCGTTTGGAGTCTAATATTATGTTTGTTACCCAGCTGAGAAGAGACGTTAGCTGATAAATTTGACTCCAAAATTTTGTAACCTGTATCTAATGAGCAAGATAGACTTAAAAAAAAAAAAAAAAAGAAGAAAAAGAATCATGTTTGCCTTAATTAAATTTAGTTTCCTTTATGCTTTTGAAAAGGATCCAGACAAGTTCCAGTTTGGACGTACCAAGATCTTTTTCCGTGCAGGCCAGGTGGCATATCTGGAGAAACTGCGAGCGGATAAGTTCCGAGCTGCCACCATCATGATTCAGAAGACGGTGAGGGGCTGGCTGCAGAGGATCAAGTACCAAAGGCTGAGACGGGCTGCAATAGCGATCCAGCGCTACGCACGTGGGCATCTAGCACGGAGGTGAGTCCTAGGAAGCCCTCCAGGGACCTTCCCTGGTAAAAGAGAGGTCGTTTGAAAACATTTCTGGGCACTCGTGTGTCCTAGCCTCCCTCATCAACCTTATTTTAGAGGCCAGTGATCAAAATTGCCAGCCTCCAACTGTATTAATTTAATTTCTGGGTGCTGGGCCAGGGTAATAACGGAGGCAGCTAGGTTATAATTGGATGACTAAAGCACTCTGAGATATTTAGGTGGGAGTGTTTCACAGAACTAATATTTTTTTTTTTCTGGAACTACCACTGGCAAATGGCATTTGGACTGGGTAGCGAGCACTTTGCTAATTGGTATGCGCTCATCTTCTGCAGGGCCCAGGCTTGTGCCTCCTTGGTACCCAAGGGGAGTTCTCGGAATTGATTTACTGTATTCTTCGTAATGAGAAAAATCACTCCAAATCACTGGCAACGGGGCTATTTACAGTAGGGAATGAGAGAGCTGGAAGTTTAACTCTCTGCGTGCAGGAATTTCAGGCGTCCTAGTGCTGGGTTTCCGTAAATAATGCTGTGTTGGAGAGCATTGCTGATAGCAAACGTGGGGTGGGTGTGAGGAGGCAATAAAGCACTTTTTTAGCATCCCAACACATGGGTCACTGGGCATCTGTGCCCCTCGTTCGCATCAAGCACTGCTCTTCTCCCACATCCAGAGCAGCACTTTTCAGATAGGAACAGGGAGATTGGATTCAGGGAATGGGTTGGGTTAGAAGAGACCTTAAAGATTTCCTATAAGTCACTCTGTATTTTGGAAGAACATCAAAGATGCTGTTTAAATTTGCTCTATTATTTGTGCTTGTGAAAGGGACTGGAGAATCTGGGGATGAGAAGGTCTCAAATGAGCAACGCTGGGCAGTTTGGTGACCTTTATTTAGAGCTGAGCAGAGATGTTTCTAGTCCCTAAAAGTCCACGTGCTTCTCGAGGCTCGTGGACCTCTTGGTTAAAGAGCTCTTAACTTTGAAGTTAAAGCAATTGAGCCCCGAGCAGTAAGAGGAAGGTTGACAAAAAGGGGAGCCACAAAAAGTGGCTCAAATGCCTATAAAATCCTTCATGCTGAGAGCAATAAATGAATCATAAATTCGGCAAAACAAGCTAATTATCGGATTAAATGGAGGCTTTATGGGCGTTTATTAACCTGTGTAACAGCAAATTGAACACGAATTCAGTCGGAGAAGGGGAGCAGCGTGTCGCCGAGCTGACCACATCCCTCGTTATTCACTCTGTATGAATTGCTTGGGGTTCTGCTCTTGAATGCTGCCAAACCAGTGCACACCGGTTTAAATGTCAGATCAATTTGCTGCACTTTTCCTGGAGCTGGTAGATACCCGGCGTGTTTTATAGCTCTGGAAGTGGCGGAGCCAACCTGGGCATTGATCGGCTCGAGGATTTCACGCAGAGAGTTCAAACTCAGGGAAAAGCTGCAAAATGTTTGTTTTTAACGCTGTTGAGGAATAATGAGGTGTGTGATTTCTGGGTCTGGTGCACTCAGGAGCCATGAACGTTGCCTGATTGCATACAAGTTCCCATTACCCTAACGAAGACATGCTCTCAGCTTCTCTTTTCTTAGCCTTGCTGCTGAGGTGGTCTCTCCTGAACACTACCAAGCTACTTTGGGACAAAAGGTTTTCCTCACCATAAGGTTTAATACTCGTTGTGATAATATAGGGTGTTTATTTTTGATTGCTAACCTTTTCCCCGTGCTTTGCAGGCTTGCAGAGCACCTGAGGAGGACGAGAGCTGCCATCACCTTGCAGAAGCAGTACCGAATGCTGCGCATCCGCCGAGCTTTCCAGAGGGTCCGCAAGGCGACCATCACCATCCAGGCTTTTGCTCGGGGCATGTTTGTCAGGAGGATTTATCGCCAGGTAGGGCTCCCCAGACCGTCTTTGCGTTAGAAACGAGTAGGAAAATCCTTTATATTTGCCTCCACGGCGCTGCACGGCGATTCATTTGCGGCGGACGTTTTGATGTTTTAATAAGGCGACCGCCCCAGGTGTTTCTGGAGCGCACACGTTGATGGCGTTGCCATTTAAAGCAGGGAAAGCAAAAAATGATTTTGGCAGCGGCACCTCTGAGAAGAAGCTAAATGAAGTTGGTCACACAAATGCCAGAAGGCGTTGTGGAAATCTGGAAATGTCATTCAATCCAAGCTGTGCTCGGCAAAAACTTCCCTGCCATTTCCAGTACGACAGGAAGACTGGTGGGGTCTGTCATCGAAGGTGACAAGTCGTTTATTGATAGGAATCCCTCTTTAATTGTTTCTCTCCATTAGCTTCCTGCGTTTAGCCAGGAGCTGGAAGCAGAGCAGTAGAGGTTTAACGACAGCCGGTGTTACGGTGACAGCCCATCTCTCTACAGAAACTGAGAACAGCTTTGGGAAATCCTCTGCCCACTTTCCAGACCCAGCTTTATGCTGATTGTCACCAAGTCTTGTTATGCCTGAGCGGGGGGTCACGGGGATGCTTGAAATCAGAGGCAAGATGAGCCAGGAGGGGAGAGCCTGGTCCTGGAGGTGATGGGGTTACACAGATATCCCCTAGTCACCCACCAGGATCCTATTTACCCTCTTGTTTATGATTATTTATGATTGTTTCAAGGCCAAGAGGGTCTTGACTCGTTCAAGCAGGGTGGCTCCTAAGACTCAGTGTCACAGAAATTGAAGTATCCCCACCTGGGTATAAAATAAAATGCAAAATAAAAGCTGCTGTCTCCAGCCACCACCTTTAGCACCTACCGGGATGCTCCTACTTTGAGGACAAATGCTTTTGAAGGAATTTGGGAAGTGCTGGGTGCCGCGTCACAGCCAAACAAGGACCGCTGCCACCTTGCGGGTGCCTCTTCTCCCCTGATTCCTTCTTGCTTGTGTTTTAAAGGTCCTCGCCGAGCACAAAGCCACCATCCTCCAGAAATACGCCCGCGGCTGGCTGGCCCGCACCCGTTTCCGACGGATCCGAGGTGCCACCATCGTCCTGCAGTGTTATTACCGGCGCAGGAAGGCCAGGCAG